>NW_026599618.1:855000-1177500 GCF_023634155.1 Falco peregrinus | reverse complement strand
GGGAAGGTGCCAGAAAGGAGTTCTGTTGGTAGTTTTTACACTACGCCGGAAGGCAGCTGAAAGGCACCATTAAACTTGTTCTACCTGCTTTCGGGGCTGAGATGGGGAACGGCTGAATTTTGGACTCGGCTGATGACAACATGTTCCAAAAATACCCCGTGCACAACTGCACCGGGGAAGTTTCCAGAAACGAGTTCTCTTGGTAGTTTTTACACTACGCCGGAAGGCAGCAGAAAGGCACCAGAAAACTTGTTCTACCTGTTTCCTCGGCTGAGATGGGGAACCACTGACTTTTGGACTCGGCTGGTGACAAACTGTTGCAAGGCACACCCCATGCACAACTGCACCGAGGAAGGAGCCAGACAAGAGTTCTGTTGGTAGTTCTCACACTGCTCCGGTAGGCAGCAAAAAGGCACCAGTAAACTTGTTCTACCTGCTTTCGGGGCTGAGATGGGGAACCGCTGACTTTTGGACTCGGCTGAAGACAAATTGTTGCAAGGCACACCCCATGCACAACTGCACCGGGGAAGGTGCCAGAAAGGAATTCTGTTGGTAGTTTTTACACTACCCCGGTAGACAGCTGAAAGGCACCAGAAAACTTGATCTACCTGCTTTCGGGGCTGAGATGGGGAACCGCTGTATTTTGGTCTCGGCTGGTGACAAAATGTTCCAAACCAACCCCGTGCACAACTCCACCGGGGAAGGTGCCAGAAAGGAGTTCTGTTGGTAGTTCTCACACTGCACCGGTAGGCAGCTGAAAGGCCCCAGAAAACTTCTTCTACCTGCTTTCGGGGCTGAGATGGGGAACAGCTGACTTTCGGACTCGACAGGTGACAGCATGTTCCAAACACACCCCATGCACAAGACCACCGGGGAAGGTGCCAGAAAGGAGTTCTCTTTGTAGTTTTTACACTACCCCGGTAGGCAGCTGAAAGGCACCAGAAAACTTGTTCTACCTCCTTTCTGGGCTGAGATGGGGAACTGCTCCATTTTGGTCTCGACAGGTGACAGAATGTTCCAAACACACCCCTTTCAGAACTCCACCGGGGAAGGTGCTAGAAACGATTTCTCTTGGTAGTTTTTAGACTACCCCGGTAGGCAGCTGAAAGGCACCATTAAACTTCTTCTACCTGCTTTCGGGGCTGAGATGGGGAACTGCTGAATATTGGACTCGGCTGGTGATAACATGTTCCAAAAACACCCCGTGCACAACTGCACCGGGGAAGGTGCCAGAAAGGAGTTCTGCCGATAGTATTTACACTGCCCCGGTAGGCAGCTGAAAGGCAGCACAAAAGTAGGGCTACCTGCTTTCTGGGCTGAGATGGGGAACCGCTGACTTTTGGACTCAGCTGGTGACAACATGTTCCAAACATAGCCCATGCACAACTCCACCGGGGAAGGTGCCAGAAAGGAATTCTTTCGGTAGTTTTTACACTACGCCGGAAGGCAGCAGAAAGGCACCAGAAAACTTCTTCTACCTGCTTCCTCGGCAGAGATGGGGAACGGCTGAATTTTGGTCTCGGCTGGTGACAAAATGTTCCAAACCCACCCCATGCACAACTCCACCGGGGAAGGTGCCAGAAAGGAGTTCTGTTGGTAGTTCTCACACTGCCCCGGTAGGCAGCAGAAAGGCACCATTAAACTTCTTCTACCTGCTTTCGGGGCTGAGATGGGGATCTGCTGAATTTTGGACTCGACTGGAGACAAATTGTTGCAAGGCACACCCAATGCAAAACTGAACCGGGGAAGGTGCCAGAAAGGAGTTCTTTTGGTAGTTTTTACACTACCCCGGTAGGCAGCAGAAAGGCCCCAGAAAACTTCTTCTACCTGCTTTCGGGGCTGAGATGGGGAACTGCTGAATTTTGGACTCGGCTGATGACAACATGTTCCAAAAATACCCCGTGCACAACTGCACCGGGGAAGTTTCCAGAAAGGAGTTCTGTTGGTAGTTATCAGACTGCCCCGTAGGCAGCTGAAAGGCACCACAAAAATTCTTCTACCTGCTTTCGGGGCTGAGATGGGGAAGCGCTGAATTTTGGTCTCGGCTGGTGACAGAATGTTCCAAACCCACCCCGTGCACAACTGCACCGGGGAAGGTGCCAGAAAGGAGTTCTCTTGGTAGTTCTCACACTGCCCCGGTAGGCAGCAAAAAGGCACCAGTAAACTTGTTCTACCTGCTTTCGGGGCTGAGATGGGGAACTGCTGAATATTGGACTCGGCTGGTGATAACATGTTCCAAAAACACCCCGTGCACAACTCCACCGGGGAAGGTGCCAGAAAGGAGTTCTGCAGGTAGTTTTTACACTGCCCCGGTAGGCAGCTGAAAGGCAGCACAAAAGTACGGCTACCTGCTTTCTGGGCTGAGATGGGGAACCACTGACTTTTGGACACGGCTGGCGACAAAATGTTCCAAACACACCCCATGCACAACTCCACCGGAGAAGGTGCCAGAAAGGAGTTCTCTTGGTAGTTCTCACACTGCCCCGGTAGGCAGCAAAAAGGCACCAGTAAACTTGTTCTACCTGCTTTCGGGGCTGAGATGGGGAACAGCTGAATTTTGGTCTCGGCTGAAGACAAATTGTTGCAAGGCACACCCCATGCACAAGTCCACCGGGGAAGGTGCCAGAAAGGAGTTCTGTTGGTATTTTTTACACTACCCCTGTAGGCAGCTGAAAGGCACCACAAAAGTAGGGCTACCTGCTTTCTGGGATGAGATGGGGAACTGATGAATTTTGGACTCGGCTGGTGACAACATGTTCCAAATATAGCCCATGCACAACTCCAACGGGGAAGGTGCCAGAAAGGATTTCTCTTGGTAGTTTTTACACTACGCTGGAAGGCAGCAGAAAGGCACCAGAAAATTTGTTCTACCTGCGTCCTCGGCTGAGATGGGGAACTGCTGAATTTTGGTCTCGGCTGGTGACAATATGTTCCAAACCCACCCCTTGCACAACTCCACCGGGGAAGGTGCCAGAAAGGCGTTCTGTTGGTAGTTTTTACACTACACCGGAAGCCAGCTGAAAGGCACCATTAAACTTCTTCTACCTGCTTTCGGGACTGAGATGGGGAACCTCTGACTTTTGGACTCGGCTGGTGACAAACTGTTGCAAGGCACACCCCATGCACAACTCCACCGGGGAAGTTTCCAGAAACGAGTTCTCTTGGTAGTTTTTACACTACCCCGGTAGACAGCTGAAAGGCACCAGAAAACTTGTTCTACCTCCTTTCGGGGCTGAGATGGGGAACTGCTGAATTTTGGACTCGACTGGTGACAGAATGTTCCAAAAGCTCCCCATGCACAACTGCACCGGGGAAGGTGCCAGAAAGGAGTTCTCTTGTTAGTTCTCACACTACCCCGGGAGGCAGCTGAAAGGCACCACAAAAGTAGGGCTACCTGCTTTCTGGGATGAGATGGTGAATCGCTGAATTTTGGTTTCTGCTGGTGACAACATGTTCCAAACACACCCCGTGCACAACTCCACCGGGGAAGGTGCCAGAAAGGAGTTCTGTTGGTAGTTTTTACAATACCCCGGTAGGCAGCAGAAAGGCACCAGAAAACTTGTTCTACCTGCTTTCGGGGCTGAGATGGGGAACTGCTGAATTTTGGACTCGGCTGGTGACAGAATGTTCCAAACATAGCCCATGCACAACTCCACCGGGGAAGGTGCCAAAAAGGAGTTCTGTTGGTAGTTCTCAGACTGCCCCGTAGGCAGCTGAAAGGCACCATTAAAATTCTTCTACCTGCTTTCGGGGCTGAGATGGAGAACTTCTGAATTTTGGACTCGGCTGGTGACAAATAGTTGCAAGGCACACCCCATGCACAACTGCACCGGGGAAGGTGCCAGAAAGGAGTTTTGTAGGTAGTTTTTACACTACCTTGGTAGGCAGCTGAAAGGCACCACAAAATTTGTTCTACCTGCTTCCTGGGCTGAGATGGGGAACTGCTGACTTTTGGACTCGGCTGGAGACAAACTGTTGCAAGGCACACCCCATGCACAACTCCACCGGGGAAGGTGCCAGAAAGGAGTTCTGTTGGTAGTTTTTACAATACCCCTGTAGGCAGCAGAAAGACACCAGTAAACTTGTTCTACCTCCTTTCTGGGCTGAGATGGGGAACGGCTGAATTTTGGACTCGGCTGGTGACAGAATGTTCCAAACACACCCCATGCACAACTCCACCGGGGAAGGTGCTAGAAAGGAGTTCTGTAGGTAGTTTTTACACTACCTTGGTAGGCAGCTGAAAGGCACCACAAAATTTGTTCTACCTGCTTCCTGGGCTGAGATGGGGAACTGCTGAATTTTGGACTCGGCTGGAGACAAACTGTTGCAAGGCACACCCCATGCACAACTCCACCGGGGAAGGTGCCAGAAAGGAGTTCCGTTGGTAGTTTTTACAATACCCCGGTAGGCAGCAGAAAGGCACCAGAAAACTTGTTCTACCTGCTTTCGGGGCTGAGATGGGGAACGGCTGACTTTTGGACTCGGCTGATGACAACATGTTCCAAAAATACCCCGTGCACAACTGCACCGGGGAAGTTTCCAGAAACTAGTTCTCTTGGTAGTTTTTACACTACCCCGGTAGACAGCTGAAAGGCACCAGAAAACTTGTTCTACCTGCTTTCTGGGCTGAGATGGGGAACTGCTGAATTTTGGACTCGGCTGGTGACAGAATGTTCCAAACACCCCATGCACAACTGCAACGGAGAAGGTGCCAGAAAGGCGTTCGCATGGTAGTTCTCAGACTGCCCCGTAGGCAGCAGAAAGGCACCAGTAAAATTTGTTCTACCTGCTTTCTGGGCTGAGATGGGGAACCGCTGTCTTTTGGACTAGGCTGGAGACAAACATTCCCAACGCCTACTCCATGCACAACTCCACCGGAGAAGGTGCCAGAAAGGAGTTCTGTTGGTAGTTCTCACACTGCCCCGGTAGGCAGCTGAAAGACACCACAAACTTTGTTCTACCTGCTTTCTGGGCTGAGATGGGGAAATATTCTCTAGGGCATATGTCTTAAGAATAGGACTTACGGTTAAATCTTAAGGTTTAAGTCTTAGGGATAAGTCTTAGGGTTAAGTTTTTGTGTTAAATCTCAGGATTAAGTTTTAAGGTTAAGACAGGGTTAAGTCTTAGAGTTATGTCTTAATGTTAACGTCTTAAGATTTAATCTCAGTGTTAAGTGTTATGGTAAAGTCTCAAGTATAAGGCTCAATGTTAAGCCTCAGGGGTATGTCTTAAGGTTCAGTCTTAGAGTTAAGTCTCTAAGGTTAAGACTTAGGGTCAAGATTCAGGGTTATCTCTTAGGGTTAAGTCTTAGGGATATGTATTAAGGTTAAGTCTTATGGTTCAGGCTTAGGTTTAAATTTATGGTGAAGTCTTAGGGTTAAGTTTTAAGGTTAATTCCTAGGGTTAAGTCTTATGGTTAAAGTTTTAAGATTAAATCTCCGGGTTAAGTCTTAAGTTAAAGTCTTAAGTCTTATGGTCAAGTCTTATGCTTTAGTCTCATGTTTAAGTCTCAAGGTTAATCTCAGTGTTAAGACTTAAGGTTGAATCTTAAGGTTGAGTCAGTGTTAAGTCTTAAAGGCTAAGTCTGTAGTTTAAGTCTGAAGGGTTAAGTCTTGGGGATAAGTCTTAGGGTTAAGTCTCAGGGTTAAGTTTCAAGGCTAAGTTTCAATGTTAAGTCTCAGGGTTATGACTTAGGGTTAAGCATTAAGGTTAAGTCTTAGGTTTCAGTCTCAGGGTTATGTCTTAGGATTAAGTCTTAGGGTTAAGTCTTAGGGTTAAGTATTAAATTTAAGTCTTAGGGTTAATTCTTAGGGTTATGTCCTAAAGATCACGTCTTAAGGTTAAATCTTAGGGTTAGGTCTTAAGGTTAAGACTTAAGATTAAATCTTAGAGTTATGTCTTAGGGTTAAGTCTTAAGGTTAAGACTTAGAGTTAAGTATTTAAGGTTACGTCTTAGGTTTATTGTCTTAGGGTTAAGTCTTAGGGTGTTGTCTTAAGGTTAAGTATTAATATTAAGTCTTAGGGTTAAAGTCATAAGATTTAATCTCAGGGTTAACTCTTATGGCTATGTCATAAGTTTAAGTCTTAATTTTAAGTCTTGGGGATAAATCCTTGGGTTAAGTCTCACGGTTAATCTCAGGGTTAAGACTTAGGGTTAAGTCTTAAGGTTAAGTCTTAGGGTTTAGTCTTAGGGTTCAGTCGTAGGGTTAAGTCTCAGGGTTATGCCTTAGGGTTAAGTCTTATGTTTAAGTTAAGTCTTAGGTTTAAATCATAGGGTTAAGTCTTAGGGTTAAGTTTTAAGTTTAAGTCTTAGGGTTAAGTCTCAGGTTTAGTTTTTAAGGTTAAGTCACAAGGTTAAGTCTTAAGGTTAAGTCTTAATTATAAGTGTTAGGGTTAAGTCTTAAGGTTAAGTCTAAGGGTTAAGTCTCTAAGATTAAGTATTAGGTTTAAGTCTCAGGGTTAAGTCTTAGGGATAAGTCTTAAGGTTAAGTCTTAAATTCAAGTCCTAGGGTTAAGTTTTAAGGTTAAGTCTAAGGTTAAGTCTCAGGGTTAAGTCTTAGGGTTAACTGTTAAGGTTAAGACCTTAATTTAAGTCTTAGGTTTAAGCCTTAAGGATAAGACGTAAATTTGAGTCTTAGCGTTAAATCTTAAGGTTATGTCTTACGGTTAAGTGTTAAGGTTAAGTCTTAGATTTAAGTGTTATGGTTATGTCTTAAGGTTAAGTCTTAGTGTTAAGTCTTAGGATTAAGTCTTAAGGTTAACTCATAAATCTAAATCTTAGGGTTAAATCTTTGTGTTAAGTCTTAAGGTTAAATCTTAAGTCCTAGGGTTTGAGTCTTAGGTTTAAGTCTTAAATTTAAGTCTTTGGGATACGTCTTAGGGTTAAGTGTCAGGGTTAAGATTTATGTTTAATTCTTAAGTTTACGTCTTAGGGTTAAGTCTAAAAGTTTAGTCTTAAATTTAAGTCTTAGTGTTGTCTTCGGTTAAGTTATAGTGTTAAGTCTTAGGGTTACATCCTAAGGTTCAGTCTTATATTAAATTCTCAGGGTTAAGTCTTAGGGATAAGTCTTAAGGTTAAGCCTTAGTATTATGTCTTAAGATTCAGTCTTAAATTTAAATCTTAATAATAAGTCTTAAGGTTAAGGTTTGGGGATAAGTCTTAGGGTTAAGTCTCAGGGATAAGTCTTAGGGTTAAGTCTTAAGGTTAAATCTTAGGGTTAAGTCTTAAGGTTAAGTCTCAGGGTTAAGTCTTAGGTTAAGTATTAGTATTAAGTCTTAGGGTTAAGTCTTGTGGTTAAGTCCTAAATTTAAGTCTTAGGGTTATGTCTTAGGGATAAGTCTTAGGGTTAAGTCTTATGGTTAAGTCGTAAATTTAAGTCTTAGGGTTATGTCTTAGGGATAAGTCTTAAGGTGAAGTCTTAGGATCAGGTCTTAAGGTGAAGTCATTATGTTAATCCTTAGGGTTAAGTTTTAGGATTGTTTCTTAGGGTTAAGTCTTAATGTTAAGTGTCAGGTTAAGTCTTACAGTTAAGTCTTATGGTTACCTCTTAATGTTATGTCTTAGGGTTAAGTTATAAGGTTAAGTCTAAGGGTTAACTCCTAAGGTTAAGTGTTAAGTTTGAATATTAAAGTTAGGTCTTAAGGTTAAGACTTAGGGTTAAGTCTTATAGTTAAGTCTTTAGGGTTAAGTCTTAGGGTTAAGTTTTTGGCTTACGTCTTAGGGTAAAGTATTAAGGTTAAGTCTTAAACTTAAGTCTTAACGTCAAGTCTTAAGGTTGAGCCTTAAGGTTAAGTTTTAGGGTTAAGTCTTAGGCTTAATTTTTATGGTTAAGTCTTAAGGTTAAGTTTTAGGGTTAAGTCTTCTAGTTAAGTCTTAGGGTTAAGTCTCAGGTTTATGTCTTACGGTTAAGTCTTAAGGTTATGTTTTAAGGTTTAGTCTTGTAGTTAAGACTTAACGGTAAATCTGAAGGTTAAGTCTCATGGTTAAGTCTTAGGGATAAGTCTCAGGGTTAAGGCTCAAGGTAAGGTCTCAAGCTTAAGTCCCAGGGTTAAGTCGTAAGGTTCTGTCTTAAGGCTGAGACTTAGGGTTAAGTCTTAAGGTTAAGTCTTATGGATTGAGTCTTAGGTTTACGTCTTAGAGTTAAGTCTTGGGGATATGGCTTAGGGTTAAGTCTCAGGGTTAAGTTTCAAGGCTAAGTTTCAATGTTAAGTCTCAGGGTTATGACTTAGGGTTAAGCATTAAGGTTAAGTCTTAGGTTTCAGTCTCAGGGTTATGTCTTAGGATTAAGTCTTAGGGTTAAGTCTTAGGGTTAAGTATTAAATTTAAGTCTTAGGGTTAATTCTTAGGGTTATGTCCTAAAGATCACGTCTTAAGGTTAAATCTTAGGGTTAGGTCTTAAGGTTAAGACTTAAGATTAAGTCTTAGAGTTATGTCTTAGGGTTAAGTCTTAAGGTTAAGACTTAGAGTTAAGTATTTAAGGTTACGTCTTAGGTTTATTGTCTTAGGGTTAAGTCTTAGGGTGTTGTCCTAAGGTTAAGTATTAATATTAAGTCTTAGGGTTAAAGTCATAAGATTTAATCTCAGGGTTAACTCTTATGGTTATGTCATAAGTTTAAGTCTTAATTTTAAGTCTTGGGGATAAATCCTTGGGTTAAGTCTCACGGTTAATCTCAGGGTTAAGACTTAGGGTTAAGTCTTAAGGTTAAGTCTTAGGGTTTAGTCTTAGGGTTCAGTCGTAGGGTTAAGTCTCAGGGTTATGCCTTAGGGTTAAGTCTTATGTTTAAGTTAAGTCTTAGGTTTAAATCATAGGGTTAAGTCTTAGGGTTAAGTTTTAAGTTTAAGTCTTAGGGTTAAGTCTCAGGTTTAGTTTTTAAGGTTAAGTCACAAGGTTAAGTCTTAAGGTTAAGTCTTAATTATAAGTGTTAGGGTTAAGTCTTAAGGTTAAGTCTAAGGGTTAAGTCTCTAAGATTAAGTATTAGGTTTAAGTCTCAGGGTTAAGTCTTAGGGATAAGTCTTAAGGTTAAGTCTTAAATTCAAGTCCTAGGGTTAAGTTTTAAGGTTAAGTCTTAAGGTTAAGTCTCAGGGTTATGTCTTAGGGTTAAGTCTTAGGTTTAAGTCTCAGGGTTAAGTCTTAGGGTTAACTGTTAAGGTTAAGACCTAAATTTAAGTCTTAGGGTTAAGCCTTAAGGATAAGACGTAAATTTGAGTCTTAGCGTTAAATCTTAAGGTTATGTCTTACGGTTAAGTGTTAAGGTTAAGTCTTAGATTTAAGTGTTATGGTTATGTCTTAAGGTTAAGTCTTAGTGTTAAGTCTTAGGATTAAGTCTTAAGGTTAACTCATAAATCTAAATCTTAGGGTTAAATCTTTGTGTTAAGTCTTAAGGTTAAATCTTAAGTCCTAGGGTTTGAGTCTTAGGTTTAAGTCTTAAATTTAAGTCTTTGGGATACGTCTTAGGGTTAAGTGTCAGGGTTAAGATTTATGTTTAATTCTTAAGTTTACGTCTTAGGGTTAAGTCTAAAAGTTTAGTCTTAAATTTAAGTCTTAGTGTTGTCTTCGGTTAAGTTATAGTGTTAAGTCTTAGGGTTACATCCTAAGGTTCAGTCTTATATTAAATTCTCAGGGTTAAGTCTTAGGGATAAGTCTTAAGGTTAAGCCTTAGTATTATGTCTTAAGATTCAGTCTTAAATTTAAATCTTAATAATAAGTCTTAAGGTTAAGGTTTGGGGATAAGTCTTAGGGTTAAGTCTCAGGGATAAGTCTTAGGGTTAAGTCTCAGGGATAAGTCTTAGGGTTAAGTCTTAAGGTTAAATCTTAGGGTTAAGTCTTAAGGTTAAGTCTCAGGGTTAAGTCTTAGGTTAAGTATTAGTATTAAGTCTTAGGGTTAAGTCTTGTGGTTAAGTCCTAAATTTAAGTCTTAGGGTTATGTCTTAGGGATAAGTCTTAGGGTTAAGTCTTATGGTTAAGTCGTAAATTTAAGTCTTAGGGTTATGTCTTAGGGATAAGTCTTAAGGTGAAGTCTTAGGATCAGGTCTTAAGGTGAAGTCATTATGTTAATCCTTAGGGTTAAGTTTTAGGATTGTTTCTTAGGGTTAAGTCTTAATGTTAAGTGTCAGGTTAAGTCTTACAGTTAAGTCTTATGGTTACCTCTTAATGTTATGTCTTAGGGTTAAGTTATAAGGTTAAGTCTAAGGGTTAACTCCTAAGGTTAAGTGTTAAGTTTGAATATTAAAGTTAGGTCTTAAGGTTAAGACTTAGGGTTAAGTCTTATAGTTAAGTCTTTAGGGTTAAGTCTTAGGGTTAAGTTTTTGGCTTACGTCTTAGGGTAAAGTATTAAGGTTAAGTCTTAAACTTAAGTCTTAACGTCAAGTCTTAAGGTTGAGCCTTAAGGTTAAGTTTTAGGGTTAAGTCTTAGGCTTAATTTTTATGGTTAAGTCTTAAGGTTAAGTTTTAGGGTTAAGTCTTCTAGTTAAGTCTTAGGGTTAAGTCTCAGGTTTATGTCTTACGGTTAAGTCTTAAGGTTATGTTTTAAGGTTTAGTCTTGTAGTTAAGACTTAACGGTAAATCTGAAGGTTAAGTCTCATGGTTAAGTCTTAGGGATAAGTCTCAGGGTTAAGGCTCAAGGTAAGGTCTCAAGCTTAAGTCCCAGGGTTAAGTCGTAAGGTTCTGTCTTAAGGCTGAGACTTAGGGTTAAGTCTTAAGGTTAAGTCTTATGGATTGAGTCTTAGGTTTACGTCTTAGAGTTAAGTCTTGGGGATATGGCTTAGGGTTAAGTCTCAGGGTTAAGTTTCAAGGCTAAGTTTCAATGTTAAGTCTCAGGGTTATGACTTAGGGTTAAGCATTAAGGTTAAGTCTTAGGTTTCAGTCTCAGGGTTATGTCTTAGGATTAAGTCTTAGGGTTAAGTCTTAGGGTTAAGTATTAAATTTAAGTCTTAGGGTTAATTCTTAGGGTTATGTCCTAAAGATCACGTCTTAAGGTTAAATCTTAGGGTTAGGTCTTAAGGTTAAGACTTAAGATTAAGTCTTAGAGTTATGTCTTAGGGTTAAGTCTTAAGGTTAAGACTTAGAGTTAAGTATTTAAGGTTACGTCTTAGGTTTATTGTCTTAGGGTTAAGTCTTAGGGTGTTGTCCTAAGGTTAAGTATTAATATTAAGTCTTAGGGTTAAAGTCATAAGATTTAATCTCAGGGTTAACTCTTATGGTTATGTCATAAGTTTAAGTCTTAATTTTAAGTCTTGGGGATAAATCCTTGGGTTAAGTCTCACGGTTAATCTCAGGGTTAAGACTTAGGGTTAAGTCTTAAGGTTAAGTCTTAGGGTTTAGTCTTAGGGTTCAGTCGTAGGGTTAAGTCTCAGGGTTATGCCTTAGGGTTAAGTCTTATGTTTAAGTTAAGTCTTAGGTTTAAATCATAGGGTTAAGTCTTAGGGTTAAGTTTTAAGTTTAAGTCTTAGGGTTAAGTCTCAGGTTTAGTTTTTAAGGTTAAGTCACAAGGTTAAGTCTTAAGGTTAAGTCTTAATTATAAGTGTTAGGGTTAAGTCTTAAGGTTAAGTCTAAGGGTTAAGTCTCTAAGATTAAGTATTAGGTTTAAGTCTCAGGGTTAAGTCTTAGGGATAAGTCTTAAGGTTAAGTCTTAAATTCAAGTCCTAGGGTTAAGTTTTAAGGTTAAGTCTTAAGGTTAAGTCTCAGGGTTATGTCTTAGGGTTAAGTCTTAGGTTTAAGTCTCAGGGTTAAGTCTTAGGGTTAACTGTTAAGGTTAAGACCTAAATTTAAGTCTTAGGGTTAAGCCTTAAGGATAAGACGTAAATTTGAGTCTTAGCGTTAAATCTTAAGGTTATGTCTTACGGTTAAGTGTTAAGGTTAAGTCTTAGATTTAAGTGTTATGGTTATGTCTTAAGGTTAAGTCTTAGTGTTAAGTCTTAGGATTAAGTCTTAAGGTTAACTCATAAATCTAAATCTTAGGGTTAAATCTTTGTCTTAAGTCTTAAGGTTACATCTTAAGTCCTAGGGTTTGAGTCTTAGGTTTAAGTCTTAAATTTAAGTCTTTGGGATACGTCTTAGGGTTAAGTGTCAGGGTTAAGATTTATGTTTAATTCTTAAGTTTACGTCTTAGGGTTAAGTCTAAAAGTTTAGTCTTAAATTTAAGTCTTAGTGTTGTCTTCGGTTAAGTTATAGTGTTAAGTCTTAGGGTTACATCCTAAGGTTCAGTCTTATATTAAATTCTCAGGGTTAAGTCTTAGGGATAAGTCTTAAGGTTAAGCCTTAGTATTATGTCTTAAGATTCAGTCTTAAATTTAAATCTTAATAATAAGTCTTAAGGTTAAGGTTTGGGGATAAGTCTTAGGGTTAAGTCTCAGGGATAAGTCTTAGGGTTAAGTCTCAGGGATAAGTCTTAGGGTTAAGTCTTAAGGTTAAATCTTAGGGTTAAGTCTTAAGGTTAAGTCTCAGGGTTAAGTCTTAGGTTAAGTATTAGTATTAAGTCTTAGGGTTAAGTCTTGTGGTTAAGTCCTAAATTTAAGTCTTAGGGTTATGTCTTAGGGATAAGTCTTAGGGTTAAGTCTTATGGTTAAGTCGTAAATTTAAGTCTTAGGGTTATGTCTTAGGGATAAGTCTTAAGGTGAAGTCTTAGGATCAGGTCTTAAGGTGAAGTCATTATGTTAATCCTTAGGGTTAAGTTTTAGGATTGTTTCTTAGGGTTAAGTCTTAATGTTAAGTGTCAGGTTAAGTCTTACAGTTAAGTCTTATGGTTACCTCTTAATGTTATGTCTTAGGGTTAAGTTATAAGGTTAAGTCTAAGGGTTAACTCCTAAGGTTAAGTGTTAAGTTTGAATATTAAAGTTAGGTCTTAAGGTTAAGACTTAGGGTTAAGTCTTATAGTTAAGTCTTTAGGGTTAAGTCTTAGGGTTAAGTTTTTGGCTTACGTCTTAGGGTAAAGTCTTAAACTTAAGTCATAACGTCAAGTCTTAAGGTTGAGCCTTAAGGTTAAGTTTTAGGGTTAAGTCTTAGGCTTAATTTTTATGGTTAAGTCTTAAGGTTAAGTTTTAGGGTTAAGTCTTCTAGTTAAGTCTTAGGGTTAAGTCTCAGGTTTATGTCTTACGGTTAAGTCTTAAGGTTATGTTTTAAGGTTTAGTCTTGTAGTTAAGACTTAACGGTAAATCTGAAGGTTAAGTCTCATGGTTAAGTCTTAGGGATAAGTCTCAGGGTTAAGGCTCAAGGTAAGGTCTCAAGGTTAAGTCCCAGGGTTAAGTCGTAAGGTTCTGTCTTAAGGCTGAGACTTAGGGTTAAGTCTTAAGGTTAAGTCTTATGGATTGAGTCTTAGGTTTACGTCTTAGAGTTAAGTCTTGGGGATATGGCTTAGGGTTAAGTCTCAGGGTTAAGTTTCAAGGCTAAGTTTCAATGTTAAGTCTCAGGGTTATGACTTAGGGTTAAGCATTAAGGTTAAGTCTTAGGTTTCAGTCTCAGGGTTATGTCTTAGGATTAAGTCTTAGGGTTAAGTATTAAATTTAAGTCTTAGGGTTAATTCTTAGGGTTATGTCCTAAAGATCACGTCTTAAGGTTAAATCTTAGGGTTAGGTCTTAAGGTTAAGACTTAAGATTAAGTCTTAGAGTTATGTCTTAGGGTTAAGTCTTAAGGTTAAGACTTAGAGTTAAGTATTTAAGGTTACGTCTTAGGTTTATTGTCTTAGGGTTAAGTCTTAGGGTGTTGTCTTAAGGTTAAGTATTAATATTAAGTCTTAGGGTTAAAGTCATAAGATTTAATCTCAGGGTTAACTCTTATGGCTATGTCATAAGTTTAAGTCTTAATTTTAAGTCTTGGGGATAAATCCTTGGGTTAAGTCTCACGGTTAATCTCAGGGTTAAGACTTAGGGTTAAGTCTTAAGGTTAAGTCTTAGGGTTTAGTCTTAGGGTTCAGTCGTAGGGTTAAGTCTCAGGGTTATGCCTTAGGGTTAAGTCTTATGTTTAAGTTAAGTCTTAGGTTTAAATCATAGGGTTAAGTCTTAGGGTTAAGTTTTAAGTTTAAGTCTTAGGGTTAAGTCTCAGGTTTAGTTTTTAAGGTTAAGTCACAAGGTTAAGTCTTAAGGTTAAGTCTTAATTATAAGTGTTAGGGTTAAGTCTTAAGGTTAAGTCTAAGGGTTAAGTCTCTAAGATTAAGTATTAGGTTTAAGTCTCAGGGTTAAGTCTTAGGGATAAGTCTTAAGGTTAAGTCTTAAATTCAAGTCCTAGGGTTAAGTTTTAAGGTTAAGTCTTAAGGTTAAGTCTCAGGGTTATGTCTTAGGGTTAAGTCTTAGGTTTAAGTCTCAGGGTTAAGTCTTAGGGTTAACTGTTAAGGTTAAGACCTAAATTTAAGTCTTAGGGTTAAGCCTTAAGGATAAGACGTAAATTTGAGTCTTAGCGTTAAATCTTAAGGTTATGTCTTACGGTTAAGTGTTAAGGTTAAGTCTTAGATTTAAGTGTTATGGTTATGTCTTAGGGTTAAGTCTTAGGATTAAGTCTTAAGGTTAACTCATAAATCTAAATCTTAGGGTTAAATCTTTGTGTTAAGTCTTAAGGTTAAATCTTAAGTCCTAGGGTTTGAGTCTTAGGTTTAAGTCTTAAATTTAAGTCTTTGGGATACGTCTTAGGGTTAAGTGTCAGGGTTAAGATTTATGTTTAATTCTTAAGTTTACGTCTTAGGGTTAAGTCTAAAAGTTTAGTCTTAAATTTAAGTCTTAGTGTTGTCTTCGGTTAAGTTATAGTGTTAAGTCTTAGGGTTACATCCTAAGGTTCAGTCTTATATTAAATTCTCAGGGTTAAGTCTTAGGGATAAGTCTTAAGGTTAAGCCTTAGTATTATGTCTTAAGATTCAGTCTTAAATTTAAATCTTAATAATAAGTCTTAAGGTTAAGGTTTGGGGATAAGTCTTAGGGTTAAGTCTCAGGGATAAGTCTTAGGGTTAAGTCTCAGGGATAAGTCTTAGGGTTAAGTCTTAAGGTTAAATCTTAGGGTTAAGTCTTAAGGTTAAGTCTCAGGGTTAAGTCTTAGGTTAAGTATTAGTATTAAGTCTTAGGGTTAAGTCTTGTGGTTAAGTCCTAAATTTAAGTCTTAGGGTTATGTCTTAGGGATAAGTCTTAGGGTTAAGTCTTATGGTTAAGTCGTAAATTTAAGTCTTAGGGTTATGTCTTAGGGATAAGTCTTAAGGTGAAGTCTTAGGATCAAGTCTTAAGGTGAAGTCATTATGTTAATCCTTAGGGTTAAGTTTTAGGATTGTTTCTTAGGGTTAAGTCTTAATGTTAAGTGTCAGGTTAAGTCTTACAGTTAAGTCTTATGGTTACCTCTTAATGTTATGTCTTAGGGTTAAGTTATAAGGTTAAGTCTAAGGGTTAACTCCTAAGGTTAAGTGTTAAGTTTGAATATTAATGTTAGGTCTTAAGGTTAAGACTTAGGGTTAAGTCTTATAGTTAAGTCTTTAGGGTTAAGTCTTAGGGTTAAGTTTTTGGCTTACGTCTTAGGGTAAAGTATTAAGGTTAAGTCTTAAACTTAAGTCTTAAGGTTGAGCCTCAAGGTTAAGTTTTAGGGTTAAGTCTTAGGCTTAATTTTTATGGTTAAGTCTTAAGGTTAAGTTTTAGGGTTAAGTCTTCTAGTTAAGTCTTAGGGTTAAGTCTCAGGTTTATGTCTTACGGTTAAGTCTTAAGGTTATGTTTTAAGGTTTAGTCTTGTAGTTAAGACTTAACGGTAAATCTGAAGGTTAAGTCTCATGGTTAAGTCTTAGGGATAAGTCTCAGGGTTAAGGCTCAAGGTAAGGTCTCAAGGTTAAGTCCCAGGGTTAAGTCGTAAGGTTCTGTCTATAAGGCTGAGACTTAGGGTTAAGTCTTAAGGTTAAGTCTTATGGATTGAGTCTTAGGTTTACGTCTTAGAGTTAAGTCTTGGGGATATGGCTTAGGGTTAAGTCTCAGGGTTAAGTTTCAAGGCTAAGTTTCAATGTTAAGTCTCAGGGTTATGACTTAGGGTTAAGCATTAAGGTTAAGTCTTAGGTTTCAGTCTCAGGGTTATGTCTTAGGATTAAGTCTTAGGGTTAAGTCTTAGGGTTAAGTATTAAATTTAAGTCTTAGGGTTAATTCTTAGGGTTATGTCCTAAAGATCACGTCTTAAGGTTAAATCTTAGGGTTAGGTCTTAAGGTTAAGACTTAAGATTAAGTCTTAGAGTTATGTCTTAGGGTTAAGTCTTAAGGTTAAGACTTAGAGTTAAGTATTTAAGGTTACGTCTTAGGTTTATTGTCTTAGGGTTAAGTCTTAGGGTGTTGTCTTAAGGTTAAGTATTAATATTAAGTCTTAGGGTTAAAGTCATAAGATTTAATCTCAGGGTTAACTCTTATGGCTATGTCATAAGTTTAAGTCTTAATTTTAAGTCTTGGGGATAAATCCTTGGGTTAAGTCTCACGGTTAATCTCAGGGTTAAGACTTAGGGTTAAGTCTTAAGGTTAAGTCTTAGGGTTTAGTCTTAGGGTTCAGTCGTAGGGTTAAGTCTCAGGGTTATGCCTTAGGGTTAAGTCTTATGTTTAAGTTAAGTCTTAGGTTTAAATCATAGGGTTAAGTCTTAGGGTTAAGTTTTAAGTTTAAGTCTTAGGGTTAAGTCTCAGGTTTAGTTTTTAAGGTTAAGTCACAAGGTTAAGTCTTAAGGTTAAGTCTTAATTATAAGTGTTAGGGTTAAGTCTTAAGGTTAAGTCTAAGGGTTAAGTCTCTAAGATTAAGTATTAGGTTTAAGTCTCAGGGTTAAGTCTTAGGGATAAGTCTTAAGGTTAAGTCTTAAATTCAAGTCCTAGGGTTAAGTTTTAAGGTTAAGTCTTAAGGTTAAGTCTCAGGGTTATGTCTTAGGGTTAAGTCTTAGGTTTAAGTCTCAGGGTTAAGTCTTAGGGTTAACTGTTAAGGTTAAGACCTAAATTTAAGTCTTAGGGTTAAGCCTTAAGGATAAGACGTAAATTTGAGTCTTAGCGTTAAATCTTAAGGTTATGTCTTACGGTTAAGTGTTAAGGTTAAGTCTTAGATTTAAGTGTTATGGTTATGTCTTATAGGTTAAGTCTTAGTGTTAAGTCTTAGGATTAAGTCTTAAGGTTAACTCATAAATCTAAATCTTAGGGTTAAATCTTTGTGTTAAGTCTTAAGGTTAAATCTTAAGTCCTAGGGTTTGAGTCTTAGGTTTAAGTCTTAAATTTAAGTCTTTGGGATACGTCTTAGGGTTAAGTGTCAGGGTTAAGATTTATGTTTAATTCTTAAGTTTACGTCTTAGGGTTAAGTCTAAAAGTTTAGTCTTAAATTTAAGTCTTAGTGTTGTCTTCGGTTAAGTTATAGTGTTAAGTCTTAGGGTTACATCCTAAGGTTCAGTCTTATATTAAATTCTCAGGGTTAAGTCTTAGGGATAAGTCTTAAGGTTAAGCCTTAGTATTATGTCTTAAGATTCAGTCTTAAATTTAAATCTTAATAATAAGTCTTAAGGTTAAGGTTTGGGGATAAGTCTTAGGGTTAAGTCTCAGGGATAAGTCTTAGGGTTAAGTCTCAGGGATAAGTCTTAGGGTTAAGTCTTAAGGTTAAATCTTAGGGTTAAGTCTTAAGGTTAAGTCTCAGGGTTAAGTCTTAGGTTAAGTATTAGTATTAAGTCTTAGGGTTAAGTCTTGTGGTTAAGTCCTAAATTTAAGTCTTAGGGTTATGTCTTAGGGATAAGTCTTAGGGTTAAGTCTTATGGTTAAGTCGTAAATTTAAGTCTTAGGGTTATGTCTTAGGGATAAGTCTTAAGGTGAAGTCTTAGGATCAAGTCTTAAGGTGAAGTCATTATGTTAATCCTTAGGGTTAAGTTTTAGGATTGTTTCTTAGGGTTAAGTCTTAATGTTAAGTGTCAGGTTAAGTCTTACAGTTAAGTCTTATGGTTACCTCTTAATGTTATGTCTTAGGGTTAAGTTATAAGGTTAAGTCTAAGGGTTAACTCCTAAGGTTAAGTGTTAAGTTTGAATATTAAAGTTAGGTCTTAAGGTTAAGACTTAGGGTTAAGTCTTATAGTTAAGTCTTTAGGGTTAAGTCTTAGGGTTAAGTTTTTGGCTTACGTCTTAGGGTAAAGTCTTAAGGTTAAGTCTTAAACTTAAGTCTTAAGGTTGAGCCTTAAGGTTAAGTTTTAGGGTTAAGTCTTAGGCTTAATTTTTATGGTTAAGTCTTAAGGTTAAGTTTTAGGGTTAAGTCTTCTAGTTAAGTCTTAGGGTTAAGTCTCAGGTTTATGTCTTACGGTTAAGTCTTAAGGTTATGTTTTAAGGTTTAGTCTTGTAGTTAAGACTTAACGGTAAATCTGAAGGTTAAGTCTCATGGTTAAGTCTTAGGGATAAGTCTCAGGGTTAAGGCTCAAGGTAAGGTCTCAAGCTTAAGTCCCAGGGTTAAGTCGTAAGGTTCTGTCTTAAGGCTGAGACTTAGGGTTAAGTCTTAAGGTTAAGTCTTATGGATTGAGTCTTAGGTTTACGTCTTAGAGTTAAGTCTTGGGGATATGGCTTAGGGTTAAGTCTCAGGGTTAAGTTTCAAGGCTAAGTTTCAATGTTAAGTCTCAGGGTTATGACTTAGGGTTAAGCATTAAGGTTAAGTCTTAGGTTTCAGTCTCAGGGTTATGTCTTAGGATTAAGTCTTAGGGTTAAGTCTTAGGGTTAAGTATTAAATTTAAGTCTTAGGGTTAATTCTTAGGGTTATGTCCTAAAGATCACGTCTTAAGGTTAAATCTTAGGGTTAGGTCTTAAGGTTAAGACTTAAGATTAAGTCTTAGAGTTATGTCTTAGGGTTAAGTCTTAAGGTTAAGACTTAGAGTTAAGTATTTAAGGTTACGTCTTAGGTTTATTGTCTTAGGGTTAAGTCTTAGGGTGTTGTCTTAAGGTTAAGTATTAATATTAAGTCTTAGGGTTAAAGTCATAAGATTTAATCTCAGGGTTAACTCTTATGGCTATGTCATAAGTTTAAGTCTTAATTTTAAGTCTTGGGGATAAATCCTTGGGTTAAGTCTCACGGTTAATCTCAGGGTTAAGACTTAGGGTTAAGTCTTAAGGTTAAGTCTTAGGGTTTAGTCTTAGGGTTCAGTCGTAGGGTTAAGTCTCAGGGTTATGCCTTAGGGTTAAGTCTTATGTTTAAGTTAAGTCTTAGGTTTAAATCATAGGGTTAAGTCTTAGGGTTAAGTTTTAAGTTTAAGTCTTAGGGTTAAGTCTCAGGTTTAGTTTTTAAGGTTAAGTCACAAGGTTAAGTCTTAAGGTTAAGTCTTAATTATAAGTGTTAGGGTTAAGTCTTAAGGTTAAGTCTAAGGGTTAAGTCTCTAAGATTAAGTATTAGGTTTAAGTCTCAGGGTTAAGTATTAGGGATAAGTCTTAAGGTTAAGTCTTAAATTCAAGTCCTAGGGTTAAGTTTTAAGGTTAAGTCTTAAGGTTAAGTCTCAGGGTTATGTCTTAGGGTTAAGTCTTAGGTTTAAGTCTCAGGGTTAAGTCTTAGGGTTAACTGTTAAGGTTAAGACCTAAATTTAAGTCTTAGGGTTAAGCCTTAAGGATAAGACGTAAATTTGAGTCTTAGCGTTAAATCTTAAGGTTATGTCTTACGGTTAAGTGTTAAGGTTAAGTCTTAGATTTAAGTGTTATGGTTATGTCTTAAGGTTAAGTCTTAGTGTTAAGTCTTAGGATTAAGTCTTAAGGTTAACTCATAAATCTAAATCTTAGGGTTAAATCTTTGTGTTAAGTCTTAAGGTTAAATCTTAACTCCTAGGGTTTGAGTCTTAGGTTTAAGTCTTAAATTTAAGTCTTTGGGATACGTCTTAGGGTTAAGTGTCAGGGTTAAGATTTATGTTTAATTCTTAAGTTTACGTCTTAGGGTTAAGTCTAAAAGTTTAGTCTTAAATTTAAGTCTTAGTGTTGTCTTCGGTTAAGTTATAGTGTTAAGTCTTAGGGTTACATCCTAAGGTTCAGTCTTATATTAAATTCTCAGGGTTAAGTCTTAGGGATAAGTCTTAAGGTTAAGCCTTAGTATTATGTCTTAAGATTCAGTCTTAAATTTAAATCTTAATAATAAGTCTTAAGGTTAAGGTTTGGGGATAAGTCTTAGGGTTAAGTCTCAGGGATAAGTCTTAGGGTTAAGTCTCAGGGATAAGTCTTAGGGTTAAGTCTTAAGGTTAAATCTTAGGGTTAAGTCTTAAGGTTAAGTCTCAGGGTTAAGTCTTAGGTTAAGTATTAGTATTAAGTCTTAGGGTTAAGTCTTGTGGTTAAGTCCTAAATTTAAGTCTTAGGGTTATGTCTTAGGGATAAGTCTTAGGGTTAAGTCTTATGGTTAAGTCGTAAATTTAAGTCTTAGGGTTATGTCTTAGGGATAAGTCTTAAGGTGAAGTCTTAGGATCAAGTCTTAAGGTGAAGTCATTATGTTAATCCTTAGGGTTAAGTTTTAGGATTGTTTCTTAGGGTTAAGTCTTAATGTTAAGTGTCAGGTTAAGTCTTACAGTTAAGTCTTATGGTTACCTCTTAATGTTATGTCTTAGGGTTAAGTTATAAGGTTAAGTCTAAGGGTTAACTCCTAAGGTTAAGTGTTAAGTTTGAATATTAAAGTTAGGTCTTAAGGTTAAGACTTAGGGTTAAGTCTTATAGTTAAGTCTTTAGGGTTAAGTCTTAGGGTTAAGTTTTTGGCTTACGTCTTAGGGTAAAGTATTAAGGTTAAGTCTTAACCTTAAGTCTTAACGTCAAGTCTTAAGGTTGAGCCTTAAGGTTAAGTTTTAGGGTTAAGTCTTAGGCTTAATTTTTATGGTTAAGTCTTAAGGTTAAGTTTTAGGGTTAAGTCTTCTAGTTAAGTCTTAGGGTTAAGTCTCAGGTTTATGTCTTACGGTTAAGTCTTAAGGTTATGTTTTAAGGTTTAATCTTGTAGTTAAGACTTAACGGTAAATCTGAAGGTTAAGTCTCATGGTTAAGTCTTAGGGATAAGTCTCAGGGTTAAGGCTCAAGGTAAGGTCTCAAGCTTAAGTCCCAGGGTTAAGTCGTAAGGTTCTGTCTTAAGGCTGAGACTTAGGGTTAAGTCTTAAGGTTAAGTCTTATGGATTGAGTCTTAGGTTTACGTCTTAGAGTTAAGTCTTGGGGATATGGCTTAGGGTTAAGTCTCAGGGTTAAGTTTCAAGGCTAAGTTTCAATGTTAAGTCTCAGGGTTATGACTTAGGGTTAAGCATTAAGGTTAAGTCTTAGGTTTCAGTCTCAGGGTTATGTCTTAGGATTAAGTCTTAGGGTTAAGTCTTAGGGTTAAGTATTAAATTTAAGTCTTAGGGTTAATTCTTAGGGTTATGTCCTAAAGATCACGTCTTAAGGTTAAATCTTAGGGTTAGGTCTTAAGGTTAAGACTTAAGATTAAGTCTTAGAGTTATGTCTTAGGGTTAAGTCTTAAGGTTAAGACTTAGAGTTAAGTATTTAAGGTTACGTCTTAGGTTTATTGTCTTAGGGTTAAGTCTTAGGGTGTTGTCTTAAGGTTAAGTATTAATATTAAGTCTTAGGGTTAAAGTCATAAGATTTAATCTCAGGGTTAACTCTTATGGTTATGTCATAAGTTTAAGTCTTAATTTTAAGTCTTGGGGATAAATCCTTGGGTTAAGTCTCACGGTTAATCTCAGGGTTAAGACTTAGGGTTAAGTCTTAAGGTTAAGTCTTAGGGTTTAGTCTTAGGGTTCAGTCGTAGGGTTAAGTCTCAGGGTTATGCCTTAGGGTTAAGTCTTATGTTTAAGTTAAGTCTTAGGTTTAAATCATAGGGTTAAGTCTTAGGGTTAAGTTTTAAGTTTAAGTCTTAGGGTTAAGTCTCAGGTTTAGTTTTTAAGGTTAAGTCACAAGGTTAAGTCTTAAGGTTAAGTCTTAATTATAAGTGTTAGGGTTAAGTCTTAAGGTTAAGTCTAAGGGTTAAGTCTCTAAGATTAAGTATTAGGTTTAAGTCTCAGGGTTAAGTCTTAGGGATAAGTCTTAAGGTTAAGTCTTAAATTCAAGTCCTAGGGTTAAGTTTTAAGGTTAAGTCTTAAGGTTAAGTCTCAGGGTTATGTCTTAGGGTTAAGTCTTAGGTTTAAGTCTCAGGGTTAAGTCTTAGGGTTAACTGTTAAGGTTAAGACCTAAATTTAAGTCTTAGGGTTAAGCCTTAAGGATAAGACGTAAATTTGAGTCTTAGCGTTAAATCTTAAGGTTATGTCTTACGGTTAAGTGTTAAGGTTAAGTCTTAGATTTAAGTGTTATGGTTATGTCTTAAGGTTAAGTCTTAGTGTTAAGTCTTAGGATTAAGTCTTAAGGTTAACTCATAAATCTAAATCTTAGGGTTAAATCTTTGTGTTAAGTCTTAAGGTTAAATCTTAAGTCCTAGGTTTGAGTCTTAGGTTTAAGTCTTAAATTTAAGTCTTTGGGATACGTCTTAGGGTTAAGTGTCAGGGTTAAGATTTATGTTTAATTCTTAAGTTTACGTCTTAGGGTTAAGTCTAAAAGTTTAGTCTTAAATTTAAGTCTTAGTGTTGTCTTCGGTTAAGTTATAGTGTTAAGTCTTAGGGTTACATCCTAAGGTTCAGTCTTATATTAAATTCTCAGGGTTAAGTCTTAGGGATAAGTCTTAAGGTTAAGCCTTAGTATTATGTCTTAAGATTCAGTCTTAAATTTAAATCTTAATAATAAGTCTTAAGGTTAAGGTTTGGGGATAAGTCTTAGGGTTAAGTCTCAGGGATAAGTCTTAGGGTTAAGTCTCAGGGATAAGTCTTAGGGTTAAGTCTTAAGGTTAAATCTTAGGGTTAAGTCTTAAGGTTAAGTCTCAGGGTTAAGTCTTAGGTTAAGTATTAGTATTAAGTCTTAGGGTTAAGTCTTGTGGTTAAGTCCTAAATTTAAGTCTTAGGGTTATGTCTTAGGGATAAGTCTTAGGGTTAAGTCTTATGGTTAAGTCGTAAATTTAAGTCTTAGGGTTATGTCTTAGGGATAAGTCTTAAGGTGAAGTCTTAGGATCAGGTCTTAAGGTGAAGTCATTATGTTAATCCTTAGGGTTAAGTTTTAGGATTGTTTCTTAGGGTTAAGTCTTAATGTTAAGTGTCAGGTTAAGTCTTACAGTTAAGTCTTATGGTTACCTCTTAATGTTATGTCTTAGGGTTAAGTTATAAGGTTAAGTCTAAGGGTTAACTCCTAAGGTTAAGTGTTAAGTTTGAATATTAAAGTTAGGTCTTAAGGTTAAGACTTAGGGTTAAGTCTTATAGTTAAGTCTTTAGGGTTAAGTCTTAGGGTTAAGTTTTTGGCTTACGTCTTAGGGTAAAGTCTTAAGGTTAAGTCTTAAACTTAAGTCTTAAGGTTGAGCCTTAAGGTTAAGTTTTAGGGTTAAGTCTTAGGCTTAATTTTTATGGTTAAGTCTTAAGGTTAAGTTTTAGGGTTAAGTCTTCTAGTTAAGTCTTAGGGTTAAGTCTCAGGTTTATGTCTTACGGTTAAGTCTTAAGGTTATGTTTTAAGGTTTAATCTTGTAGTTAAGACTTAACGGTAAATCTGAAGGTTAAGTCTCATGGTTAAGTCTTAGGGATAAGTCTCAGGGTTAAGGCTCAAGGTAAGGTCTCAAGCTTAAGTCCCAGGGTTAAGTCGTAAGGTTCTGTCTTAAGGCTGAGACTTAGGGTTAAGTCTTAAGGTTAAGTCTTATGGATTGAGTCTTAGGTTTACGTCTTAGAGTTAAGTCTTGGGGATATGGCTTAGGGTTAAGTCTCAGGGTTAAGTTTCAAGGCTAAGTTTCAATGTTAAGTCTCAGGGTTATGACTTAGGGTTAAGCATTAAGGTTAAGTCTTAGGTTTCAGTCTCAGGGTTATGTCTTAGGATTAAGTCTTAGGGTTAAGTCTTAGGGTTAAGTATTAAATTTAAGTCTTAGGGTTAATTCTTAGGGTTATGTCCTAAAGATCACGTCTTAAGGTTAAATCTTAGGGTTAGGTCTTAAGGTTAAGACTTAAGATTAAGTCTTAGAGTTATGTCTTAGGGTTAAGTCTTAAGGTTAAGACTTAGAGTTAAGTATTTAAGGTTACGTCTTAGGTTTATTGTCTTAGGGTTAAGTCTTAGGGTGTTGTCTTAAGGTTAAGTATTAATATTAAGTCTTAGGGTTAAAGTCATAAGATTTAATCTCAGGGTTAACTCTTATGGCTATGTCATAAGTTTAAGTCTTAATTTTAAGTCTTGGGGATAAATCCTTGGGTTAAGTCTCACGGTTAATCTCAGGGTTAAGACTTAGGGTTAAGTCTTAAGGTTAAGTCTTAGGGTTTAGTCTTAGGGTTCAGTCGTAGGGTTAAGTCTCAGGGTTATGCCTTAGGGTTAAGTCTTATGTTTAAGTTAAGTCTTAGGTTTAAATCATAGGGTTAAGTCTTAGGGTTAAGTTTTAAGTTTAAGTCTTAGGGTTAAGTCTCAGGTTTAGTTTTTAAGGTTAAGTCACAAGGTTAAGTCTTAAGGTTAAGTCTTAATTATAAGTGTTAGGGTTAAGTCTTAAGGTTAAGTCTAAGGGTTAAGTCTCTAAGATTAAGTATTAGGTTTAAGTCTCAGGGTTAAGTCTTAGGGATAAGTCTTAAGGTTAAGTCTTAAATTCAAGTCCTAGGGTTAAGTTTTAAGGTTAAGTCTTAAGGTTAAGTCTCAGGGTTATGTCTTAGGGTTAAGTCTTAGGTTTAAGTCTCAGGGTTAAGTCTTAGGGTTAACTGTTAAGGTTAAGACCTAAATTTAAGTCTTAGGGTTAAGCCTTAAGGATAAGACGTAAATTTGAGTCTTAGCGTTAAATCTTAAGGTTATGTCTTACGGTTAAGTGTTAAGGTTAAGTCTTAGATTTAAGTGTTATGGTTATGTCTTAAGGTTAAGTCTTAGTGTTAAGTCTTAGGATTAAGTCTTAAGGTTAACTCATAAATCTAAATCTTAGGGTTAAATCTTTGTGTTAAGTCTTAAGGTTAAATCTTAAGTCCTAGGGTTTGAGTCTTAGGTTTAAGTCTTAAATTTAAGTCTTTGGGATACGTCTTAGGGTTAAGTGTCAGGGTTAAGATTTATGTTTAATTCTTAAGTTTACGTCTTAGGGTTAAGTCTAAAAGTTTAGTCTTAAATTTAAGTCTTAGTGTTGTCTTCGGTTAAGTTATAGTGTTAAGTCTTAGGGTTACATCCTAAGGTTCAGTCTTATATTAAATTCTCAGGGTTAAGTCTTAGGGATAAGTCTTAAGGTTAAGCCTTAGTATTATGTCTTAAGATTCAGTCTTAAATTTAAATCTTAATAATAAGTCTTAAGGTTAAGGTTTGGGGATAAGTCTTAGGGTTAAGTCTCAGGGATAAGTCTTAGGGTTAAGTCTCAGGGATAAGTCTTAGGGTTAAGTCTTAAGGTTAAATCTTAGGGTTAAGTCTTAAGGTTAAGTCTCAGGGTTAAGTCTTAGGTTAAGTATTAGTATTAAGTCTTAGGGTTAAGTCTTGTGGTTAAGTCCTAAATTTAAGTCTTAGGGTTATGTCTTAGGGATAAGTCTTAGGGTTAAGTCTTATGGTTAAGTCGTAAATTTAAGTCTTAGGGTTATGTCTTAGGGATAAGTCTTAAGGTGAAGTCTTAGGATCAGGTCTTAAGGTGAAGTCATTATGTTAATCCTTAGGGTTAAGTTTTAGGATTGTTTCTTAGGGTTAAGTCTTAATGTTAAGTGTCAGGTTAAGTCTTACAGTTAAGTCTTATGGTTACCTCTTAATGTTATGTCTTAGGGTTAAAGTTATAAGGTTAAGTCTAAGGGTTAACTCCTAAGGTTAAGTGTTAAGTTTGAATATTAAAGTTAGGTCTTAAGGTTAAGACTTAGGGTTAAGTCTTATAGTTAAGTCTTTAGGGTTAAGTCTTAGGGTTAAGTTTTTGGCTTACGTCTTAGGGTAAAGTCTTAAGGTTAAGTCTTAAACTTAAGTCTTAAGGTTGAGCCTTAAGGTTAAGTTTTAGGGTTAAGTCTTAGGCTTAATTTTTATGGTTAAGTCTTAAGGTTAAGTTTTAGGGTTAAGTCTTCTAGTTAAGTCTTAGGGTTAAGTCTCAGGTTTATGTCTTACGGTTAAGTCTTAAGGTTATGTTTTAAGGTTTAATCTTGTAGTTAAGACTTAACGGTAAATCTGAAGGTTAAGTCTCATGGTTAAGTCTTAGGGATAAGTCTCAGGGTTAAGGCTCAAGGTAAGGTCTCAAGGTTAAGTCCCAGGGTTAAGTCGTAAGGTTCTGTCTTAAGGCTGAGACTTAGGGTTAAGTCTTAAGGTTAAGTCTTATGGATTGAGTCTTAGGTTTACGTCTTAGAGTTAAGTCTTGGGGATATGGCTTAGGGTTAAGTCTCAGGGTTAAGTTTCAAGGCTAAGTTTCAATGTTAAGTCTCAGGGTTATGACTTAGGGTTAAGCATTAAGGTTAAGTCTTAGGTTTCAGTCTCAGGGTTATGTCTTAGGATTAAGTCTTAGGGTTAAGTCTTAGGGTTAAGTATTAAATTTAAGTCTTAGGGTTAATTCTTAGGGTTATGTCCTAAAGATCACGTCTTAAGGTTAAATCTTAGGGTTAGGTCTTAAGGTTAAGACTTAAGATTAAGTCTTAGAGTTATGTCTTAGGGTTAAGTCTTAAGGTTAAGACTTAGAGTTAAGTATTTAAGGTTACGTCTTAGGTTTATTGTCTTAGGGTTAAGTCTTAGGGTGTTGTCTTAAGGTTAAGTATTAATATTAAGTCTTAGGGTTAAAGTCATAAGATTTAATCTCAGGGTTAACTCTTATGGTTATGTCATAAGTTTAAGTCTTAATTTTAAGTCTTGGGGATAAATCCTTGGGTTAAGTCTCACGGTTAATCTCAGGGTTAAGACTTAGGGTTAAGTCTTAAGGTTAAGTCTTAGGGTTTAGTCTTAGGGTTCAGTCGTAGGGTTAAGTCTCAGGGTTATGCCTTAGGGTTAAGTCTTATGTTTAAGTTAAGTCTTAGGTTTAAATCATAGGGTTAAGTCTTAGGGTTAAGTTTTAAGTTTAAGTCTTAGGGTTAAGTCTCAGGTTTAGTTTTTAAGGTTAAGTCACAAGGTTAAGTCTTAAGGTTAAGTCTTAATTATAAGTGTTAGGGTTAAGTCTTAAGGTTAAGTCTAAGGGTTAAGTCTCTAAGATTAAGTATTAGGTTTAAGTCTCAGGGTTAAGTCTTAGGGATAAGTCTTAAGGTTAAGTCTTAAATTCAAGTCCTAGGGTTAAGTTTTAAGGTTAAGTCTTAAGGTTAAGTCTCAGGGTTATGTCTTAGGGTTAAGTCTTAGGTTTAAGTCTCAGGGTTAAGTCTTAGGGTTAACTGTTAAGGTTAAGACCTAAATTTAAGTCTTAGGGTTAAGCCTTAAGGATAAGACGTAAATTTGAGTCTTAGCGTTAAATCTTAAGGTTATGTCTTACGGTTAAGTGTTAAGGTTAAGTCTTAGATTTAAGTGTTATGGTTATGTCTTAAGGTTAAGTCTTAGTGTTAAGTCTTAGGATTAAGTCTTAAGGTTAACTCATAAATCTAAATCTTAGGGTTAAATCTTTGTGTTAAGTCTTAAGGTTAAATCTTAAGTCCTAGGGTTTGAGTCTTAGGTTTAAGTCTTAAATTTAAGTCTTTGGGATACGTCTTAGGGTTAAGTGTCAGGGTTAAGATTTATGTTTAATTCTTAAGTTTACGTCTTAGGGTTAAGTCTAAAAGTTTAGTCTTAAATTTAAGTCTTAGTGTTGTCTTCGGTTAAGTTATAGTGTTAAGTCTTAGGGTTACATCCTAAGGTTCAGTCTTATATTAAATTCTCAGGCTTAAGTCTTAGGGATAAGTCTTAAGGTTAAGCCTTAGTATTATGTCTTAAGATTCAGTCTTAAATTTAAATCTTAATAATAAGTCTTAAGGTTAAGGTTTGGGGATAAGTCTTAGGGTTAAGTCTCAGGGATAAGTCTTAGGGTTAAGTCTTAAGGTTAAATCTTAGGGTTAAGTCTTAAGGTTAAGTCTCAGGGTTAAGTCTTAGGTTAAGTATTAGTATTAAGTCTTAGGGTTAAGTCTTGTGGTTAAGTCCTAAATTTAAGTCTTAGGGTTATGTCTTAGGGATAAGTCTTAGGGTTAAGTCTTATGGTTAAGTCGTAAATTTAAGTCTTAGGGTTATGTCTTAGGGATAAGTCTTAAGGTGAAGTCTTAGGATCAGGTCTTAAGGTGAAGTCATTATGTTAATCCTTAGGGTTAAGTTTTAGGATTGTTTCTTAGGGTTAAGTC
This sequence comes from Falco peregrinus, assembly GCF_023634155.1. Classification (NCBI taxonomy): domain Eukaryota; kingdom Metazoa; phylum Chordata; class Aves; order Falconiformes; family Falconidae; genus Falco; species Falco peregrinus. The sequence continues at coordinate 1,149,311 of NW_026599618.1, read as the reverse complement.
TTAATGTTAAGTGTCAGGTTAAGTCTTACAGTTAAGTCTTATGGTTACCTCTTAATGTTATGTCTTAGGGTTAAGTTATAAGGTTAAGTCTAAGGGTTAACTCCTAAGGTTAAGTGTTAAGTTTGAATATTAAAGTTAGGTCTTAAGGTTAAGACTTAGGGTTAAGTCTTATAGTTAAGTCTTTAGGGTTAAGTCTTAGGGTTAAGTTTTTGGCTTACGTCTTAGGGTAAAGTATTAAGGTTAAGTCTTAAACTTAAGTCTTAACGTCAAGTCTTAAGGTTGAGCCTTAAGGTTAAGTTTTAGGGTTAAGTCTTAGGCTTAATTTTTATGGTTAAGTCTTAAGGTTAAGTTTTAGGGTTAAGTCTTCTAGTTAAGTCTTAGGGTTAAGTCTCAGGTTTATGTCTTACGGTTAAGTCTTAAGGTTATGTTTTAAGGTTTAATCTTGTAGTTAAGACTTAACGGTAAATCTGAAGGTTAAGTCTCATGGTTAAGTCTTAGGGATAAGTCTCAGGGTTAAGGCTCAAGGTAAGGTCTCAAGGTTAAGTCCCAGGGTTAAGTCGTAAGGTTCTGTCTTAAGGCTGAGACTTAGGGTTAAGTCTTAAGGTTAAGTCTTATGGATTGAGTCTTAGGTTTACGTCTTAGAGTTAAGTCTTGGGGATATGGCTTAGGGTTAAGTCTCAGGGTTAAGTTTCAAGGCTAAGTTTCAATGTTAAGTCTCAGGGTTATGACTTAGGGTTAAGCATTAAGGTTAAGTCTTAGGTTTCAGTCTCAGGGTTATGTCTTAGGATTAAGTCTTAGGGTTAAGTCTTAGGGTTAAGTATTAAATTTAAGTCTTAGGGTTAATTCTTAGGGTTATGTCCTAAAGATCACGTCTTAAGGTTAAATCTTAGGGTTAGGTCTTAAGGTTAAGACTTAAGATTAAGTCTTAGAGTTATGTCTTAGGGTTAAGTCTTAAGGTTAAGACTTAGAGTTAAGTATTTAAGGTTACGTCTTAGGTTTATTGTCTTAGGGTTAAGTCTTAGGGTGTTGTCTTAAGGTTAAGTATTAATATTAAGTCTTAGGGTTAAAGTCATAAGATTTAATCTCAGGGTTAACTCTTATGGCTATGTCATAAGTTTAAGTCTTAATTTTAAGTCTTGGGGATAAATCCTTGGGTTAAGTCTCACGGTTAATCTCAGGGTTAAGACTTAGGGTTAAGTCTTAAGGTTAAGTCTTAGGGTTTAGTCTTAGGGTTCAGTCGTAGGGTTAAGTCTCAGGGTTATGCCTTAGGGTTAAGTCTTATGTTTAAGTTAAGTCTTAGGTTTAAATCATAGGGTTAAGTCTTAGGGTTAAGTTTTAAGTTTAAGTCTTAGGGTTAAGTCTCAGGTTTAGTTTTTAAGGTTAAGTCACAAGGTTAAGTCTTAAGGTTAAGTCTTAATTATAAGTGTTAGGGTTAAGTCTTAAGGTTAAGTCTAAGGGTTAAGTCTCTAAGATTAAGTATTAGGTTTAAGTCTCAGGGTTAAGTCTTAGGGATAAGTCTTAAGGTTAAGTCTTAAATTCAAGTCCTAGGGTTAAGTTTTAAGGTTAAGTCTTAAGGTTAAGTCTCAGGGTTATGTCTTAGGGTTAAGTCTTAGGTTTAAGTCTCAGGGTTAAGTCTTAGGGTTAACTGTTAAGGTTAAGACCTAAATTTAAGTCTTAGGGTTAAGCCTTAAGGATAAGACGTAAATTTGAGTCTTAGCGTTAAATCTTAAGGTTATGTCTTACGGTTAAGTGTTAAGGTTAAGTCTTAGATTTAAGTGTTATGGTTATGTCTTAAGGTTAAGTCTTAGTGTTAAGTCTTAGGATTAAGTCTTAAGGTTAACTCATAAATCTAAATCTTAGGGTTAAATCTTTGTGTTAAGTCTTAAGGTTAAATCTTAAGTCCTAGGGTTTGAGTCTTAGGTTTAAGTCTTAAATTTAAGTCTTTGGGATACGTCTTAGGGTTAAGTGTCAGGGTTAAGATTTATGTTTAATTCTTAAGTTTACGTCTTAGGGTTAAGTCTAAAAGTTTAGTCTTAAATTTAAGTCTTAGTGTTGTCTTCGGTTAAGTTATAGTGTTAAGTCTTAGGGTTACATCCTAAGGTTCAGTCTTATATTAAATTCTCAGGGTTAAGTCTTAGGGATAAGTCTTAAGGTTAAGCCTTAGTATTATGTCTTAAGATTCAGTCTTAAATTTAAATCTTAATAATAAGTCTTAAGGTTAAGGTTTGGGGATAAGTCTTAGGGTTAAGTCTCAGGGATAAGTCTTAGGGTTAAGTCTCAGGGATAAGTCTTAGGGTTAAGTCTTAAGGTTAAATCTTAGGGTTAAGTCTTAAGGTTAAGTCTCAGGGTTAAGTCTTAGGTTAAGTATTAGTATTAAGTCTTAGGGTTAAGTCTTGTGGTTAAGTCCTAAATTTAAGTCTTAGGGTTATGTCTTAGGGATAAGTCTTAGGGTTAAGTCTTATGGTTAAGTCGTAAATTTAAGTCTTAGGGTTATGTCTTAGGGATAAGTCTTAAGGTGAAGTCTTAGGATCAGGTCTTAAGGTGAAGTCATTATGTTAATCCTTAGGGTTAAGTTTTAGGATTGTTTCTTAGGGTTAAGTCTTAATGTTAAGTGTCAGGTTAAGTCTTACAGTTAAGTCTTATGGTTACCTCTTAATGTTATGTCTTAGGGTTAAGTTATAAGGTTAAGTCTAAGGGTTAACTCCTAAGGTTAAGTGTTAAGTTTGAATATTAAAGTTAGGTCTTAAGGTTAAGACTTAGGGTTAAGTCTTATAGTTAAGTCTTTAGGGTTAAGTCTTAGGGTTAAGTTTTTGGCTTACGTCTTAGGGTAAAGTCTTAAGGTTAAGTCTTAAACTTAAGTCTTAAGGTTGAGCCTTAAGGTTAAGTTTTAGGGTTAAGTCTTAGGCTTAATTTTTATGGTTAAGTCTTAAGGTTAAGTTTTAGGGTTAAGTCTTCTAGTTAAGTCTTAGGGTTAAGTCTCAGGTTTATGTCTTACGGTTAAGTCTTAAGGTTATGTTTTAAGGTTTAATCTTGTAGTTAAGACTTAACGGTAAATCTGAAGGTTAAGTCTCATGGTTAAGTCTTAGGGATAAGTCTCAGGGTTAAGGCTCAAGGTAAGGTCTCAAGGTTAAGTCCCAGGGTTAAGTCGTAAGGTTCTGTCTTAAGGCTGAGACTTAGGGTTAAGTCTTAAGGTTAAGTCTTATGGATTGAGTCTTAGGTTTACGTCTTAGAGTTAAGTCTTGGGGATATGGCTTAGGGTTAAGTCTCAGGGTTAAGTTTCAAGGCTAAGTTTCAATGTTAAGTCTCAGGGTTATGACTTAGGGTTAAGCATTAAGGTTAAGTCTTAGGTTTCAGTCTCAGGGTTATGTCTTAGGATTAAGTCTTAGGGTTAAGTCTTAGGGTTAAGTATTAAATTTAAGTCTTAGGGTTAATTCTTAGGGTTATGTCCTAAAGATCACGTCTTAAGGTTAAATCTTAGGGTTAGGTCTTAAGGTTAAGACTTAAGATTAAGTCTTAGAGTTATGTCTTAGGGTTAAGTCTTAAGGTTAAGACTTAGAGTTAAGTATTTAAGGTTACGTCTTAGGTTTATTGTCTTAGGGTTAAGTCTTAGGGTGTTGTCTTAAGGTTAAGTATTAATATTAAGTCTTAGGGTTAAAGTCATAAGATTTAATCTCAGGGTTAACTCTTATGGCTATGTCATAAGTTTAAGTCTTAATTTTAAGTCTTGGGGATAAATCCTTGGGTTAAGTCTCACGGTTAATCTCAGGGTTAAGACTTAGGGTTAAGTCTTAAGGTTAAGTCTTAGGGTTTAGTCTTAGGGTTCAGTCGTAGGGTTAAGTCTCAGGGTTATGCCTTAGGGTTAAGTCTTATGTTTAAGTTAAGTCTTAGGTTTAAATCATAGGGTTAAGTCTTAGGGTTAAGTTTTAAGTTTAAGTCTTAGGGTTAAGTCTCAGGTTTAGTTTTTAAGGTTAAGTCACAAGGTTAAGTCTTAAGGTTAAGTCTTAATTATAAGTGTTAGGGTTAAGTCTTAAGGTTAAGTCTAAGGGTTAAGTCTCTAAGATTAAGTATTAGGTTTAAGTCTCAGGGTTAAGTCTTAGGGATAAGTCTTAAGGTTAAGTCTTAAATTCAAGTCCTAGGGTTAAGTTTTAAGGTTAAGTCTTAAGGTTAAGTCTCAGGGTTATGTCTTAGGGTTAAGTCTTAGGTTTAAGTCTCAGGGTTAAGTCTTAGGGTTAACTGTTAAGGTTAAGACCTAAATTTAAGTCTTAGGGTTAAGCCTTAAGGATAAGACGTAAATTTGAGTCTTAGCGTTAAATCTTAAGGTTATGTCTTACGGTTAAGTGTTAAGGTTAAGTCTTAGATTTAAGTGTTATGGTTATGTCTTAGGGTTAAGTCTTAGGATTAAGTCTTAAGGTTAACTCATAAATCTAAATCTTAGGGTTAAATCTTTGTGTTAAGTCTTAAGGTTAAATCTTAAGTCCTAGGGTTTGAGTCTTAGGTTTAAGTCTTAAATTTAAGTCTTTGGGATACGTCTTAGGGTTAAGTGTCAGGGTTAAGATTTATGTTTAATTCTTAAGTTTACGTCTTAGGGTTAAGTCTAAAAGTTTAGTCTTAAATTTAAGTCTTAGTGTTGTCTTCGGTTAAGTTATAGTGTTAAGTCTTAGGGTTACATCCTAAGGTTCAGTCTTATATTAAATTCTCAGGGTTAAGTCTTAGGGATAAGTCTTAAGGTTAAGCCTTAGTATTATGTCTTAAGATTCAGTCTTAAATTTAAATCTTAATAATAAGTCTTAAGGTTAAGGTTTGGGGATAAGTCTTAGGGTTAAGTCTCAGGGATAAGTCTTAGGGTTAAGTCTCAGGGATAAGTCTTAGGGTTAAGTCTTAAGGTTAAATCTTAGGGTTAAGTCTTAAGGTTAAGTCTCAGGGTTAAGTCTTAGGTTAAGTATTAGTATTAAGTCTTAGGGTTAAGTCTTGTGGTTAAGTCCTAAATTTAAGTCTTAGGGTTATGTCTTAGGGATAAGTCTTAGGGTTAAGTCTTATGGTTAAGTCGTAAATTTAAGTCTTAGGGTTATGTCTTAGGGATAAGTCTTAAGGTGAAGTCTTAGGATCAAGTCTTAAGGTGAAGTCATTATGTTAATCCTTAGGGTTAAGTTTTAGGATTGTTTCTTAGGGTTAAGTCTTAATGTTAAGTGTCAGGTTAAGTCTTACAGTTAAGTCTTATGGTTACCTCTTAATGTTATGTCTTAGGGTTAAGTTATAAGGTTAAGTCTAAGGGTTAACTCCTAAGGTTAAGTGTTAAGTTTGAATATTAAAGTTAGGTCTTAAGGTTAAGACTTAGGGTTAAGTCTTATAGTTAAGTCTTTAGGGTTAAGTCTTAGGGTTAAGTTTTTGGCTTACGTCTTAGGGTAAAGTATTAAGGTTAAGTCTTAAACTTAAGTCTTAAGGTTGAGCCTTAAGGTTAAGTTTTAGGGTTAAGTCTTAGGCTTAATTTTTATGGTTAAGTCTTAAGGTTAAGTTTTAGGGTTAAGTCTTCTAGTTAAGTCTTAGGGTTAAGTCTCAGGTTTATGTCTTACGGTTAAGTCTTAAGGTTATGTTTTAAGGTTTAGTCTTGTAGTTAAGACTTAACGGTAAATCTGAAGGTTAAGTCTCATGGTTAAGTCTTAGGGATAAGTCTCAGGGTTAAGGCTCAAGGTAAGGTCTCAAGCTTAAGTCCCAGGGTTAAGTCGTAAGGTTCTGTCTTAAGGCTGAGACTTAGGGTTAAGTCTTAAGGTTAAGTCTTATGGATTGAGTCTTAGGTTTACGTCTTAGAGTTAAGTCTTGGGGATATGGCTTAGGGTTAAGTCTCAGGGTTAAGTTTCAAGGCTAAGTTTCAATGTTAAGTCTCAGGGTTATGACTTAGGGTTAAGCATTAAGGTTAAGTCTTAGGTTTCAGTCTCAGGGTTATGTCTTAGGATTAAGTCTTAGGGTTAAGTCTTAGGGTTAAGTATTAAATTTAAGTCTTAGGGTTAATTCTTAGGGTTATGTCCTAAAGATCACGTCTTAAGGTTAAATCTTAGGGTTAGGTCTTAAGGTTAAGACTTAAGATTAAGTCTTAGAGTTATGTCTTAGGGTTAAGTCTTAAGGTTAAGACTTAGAGTTAAGTATTTAAGGTTACGTCTTAGGTTTATTGTCTTAGGGTTAAGTCTTAGGGTGTTGTCTTAAGGTTAAGTATTAATATTAAGTCTTAGGGTTAAAGTCATAAGATTTAATCTCAGGGTTAACTCTTATGGCTATGTCATAAGTTTAAGTCTTAATTTTAAGTCTTGGGGATAAATCCTTGGGTTAAGTCTCACGGTTAATCTCAGGGTTAAGACTTAGGGTTAAGTCTTAAGGTTAAGTCTTAGGGTTTAGTCTTAGGGTTCAGTCGTAGGGTTAAGTCTCAGGGTTATGCCTTAGGGTTAAGTCTTATGTTTAAGTTAAGTCTTAGGTTTAAATCATAGGGTTAAGTCTTAGGGTTAAGTTTTAAGTTTAAGTCTTAGGGTTAAGTCTCAGGTTTAGTTTTTAAGGTTAAGTCACAAGGTTAAGTCTTAAGGTTAAGTCTTAATTATAAGTGTTAGGGTTAAGTCTTAAGGTTAAGTCTAAGGGTTAAGTCTCTAAGATTAAGTATTAGGTTTAAGTCTCAGGGTTAAGTCTTAGGGATAAGTCTTAAGGTTAAGTCTTAAATTCAAGTCCTAGGGTTAAGTTTTAAGGTTAAGTCTTAAGGTTAAGTCTCAGGGTTATGTCTTAGGGTTAAGTCTTAGGTTTAAGTCTCAGGGTTAAGTCTTAGGGTTAACTGTTAAGGTTAAGACCTAAATTTAAGTCTTAGGGTTAAGCCTTAAGGATAAGACGTAAATTTGAGTCTTAGCGTTAAATCTTAAGGTTATGTCTTACGGTTAAGTGTTAAGGTTAAGTCTTAGATTTAAGTGTTATGGTTATGTCTTAAGGTTAAGTCTTAGTGTTAAGTCTTAGGATTAAGTCTTAAGGTTAACTCATAAATCTAAATCTTAGGGTTAAATCTTTGTGTTAAGTCTTAAGGTTAAATCTTAAGTCCTAGGGTTTGAGTCTTAGGTTTAAGTCTTAAATTTAAGTCTTTGGGATACGTCTTAGGGTTAAGTGTCAGGGTTAAGATTTATGTTTAATTCTTAAGTTTACGTCTTAGGGTTAAGTCTAAAAGTTTAGTCTTAAATTTAAGTCTTAGTGTTGTCTTCGGTTAAGTTATAGTGTTAAGTCTTGGGGTTACATCCTAAGGTTCAGTCTTATATTAAATTCTCAGGGTTAAGTCTTAGGGATAAGTCTTAAGGTTAAGCCTTAGTATTATGTCTTAAGATTCAGTCTTAAATTTAAATCTTAATAATAAGTCTTAAGGTTAAGGTTTGGGGATAAGTCTTAGGGTTAAGTCTCAGGGATAAGTCTTAGGGTTAAGTCTCAGGGATAAGTCTTAGGGTTAAGTCTTAAGGTTAAATCTTAGGGTTAAGTCTTAAGGTTAAGTCTCAGGGTTAAGTCTTAGGTTAAGCATTAGTATTAAGTCTTAGGGTTAAGTCTTGTGGTTAAGTCCTAAATTTAAGTCTTAGGGTTATGTCTTAGGGATAAGTCTTAGGGTTAAGTCTTATGGTTAAGTCGTAAATTTAAGTCTTAGGGTTATGTCTTAGGGATAAGTCTTAAGGTGAAGTCTTAGGATCAAGTCTTAAGGTGAAGTCATTATGTTAATCCTTAGGGTTAAGTTTTAGGATTGTTTCTTAGGGTTAAGTCTTAATGTTAAGTGTCAGGTTAAGTCTTACAGTTAAGTCTTATGGTTACCTCTTAATGTTATGTCTTAGGGTTAAGTTATAAGGTTAAGTCTAAGGGTTAACTCCTAAGGTTAAGTGTTAAGTTTGAATATTAAAGTTAGGTCTTAAGGTTAAGACTTAGGGTTAAGTCTTATAGTTAAGTCTTTAGGGTTAAGTCTTAGGGTTAAGTTTTTGGCTTACGTCTTAGGGTAAAGTCTTAAGGTTAAGTCTTAAACTTAAGTCTTAAGGTTGAGCCTTAAGGTTAAGTTTTAGGGTTAAGTCTTAGGCTTAATTTTTATGGTTAAGTCTTAAGGTTAAGTTTTAGGGTTAAGTCTTCTAGTTAAGTCTTAGGGTTAAGTCTCAGGTTTATGTCTTACGGTTAAGTCTTAAGGTTATGTTTTAAGGTTTAGTCTTGTAGTTAAGACTTAACGGTAAATCTGAAGGTTAAGTCTCATGGTTAAGTCTTAGGGATAAGTCTCAGGGTTAAGGCTCAAGGTAAGGTCTCAAGCTTAAGTCCCAGGGTTAAGTCGTAAGGTTCTGTCTTAAGGCTGAGACTTAGGGTTAAGTCTTAAGGTTAAGTCTTATGGATTGAGTCTTAGGTTTACGTCTTAGAGTTAAGTCTTGGGGATATGGCTTAGGGTTAAGTCTCAGGGTTAAGTTTCAAGGCTAAGTTTCAATGTTAAGTCTCAGGGTTATGAGTTAGGGTTAAGCATTAAGGTTAAGTCTTAGGTTTCAGTCTCAGGGTTATGTCTTAGGATTAAGTCTTAGGGTTAAGTCTTAGGGTTAAGTATTAAATTTAAGTCTTAGGGTTAATTCTTAGGGTTATGTCCTAAAGATCACGTCTTAAGGTTAAATCTTAGGGTTAGGTCTTAAGGTTAAGACTTAAGATTAAGTCTTAGAGTTATGTCTTAGGGTTAAGTCTTAAGGTTAAGACTTAGAGTTAAGTATTTAAGGTTACGTCTTAGGTTTATTGTCTTAGGGTTAAGTCTTAGGGTGTTGTCTTAAGGTTAAGTATTAATATTAAGTCTTAGGGTTAAAGTCATAAGATTTAATCTCAGGGTTAACTCTTATGGCTATGTCATAAGTTTAAGTCTTAATTTTAAGTCTTGGGGATAAATCCTTGGGTTAAGTCTCACGGTTAATCTCAGGGTTAAGACTTAGGGTTAAGTCTTAAGGTTAAGTCTTAGGGTTTAGTCTTAGGGTTCAGTCGTAGGGTTAAGTCTCAGGGTTATGCCTTAGGGTTAAGTCTTATGTTTAAGTTAAGTCTTAGGTTTAAATCATAGGGTTAAGTCTTAGGGTTAAGTTTTAAGTTTAAGTCTTAGGGTTAAGTCTCAGGTTTAGTTTTTAAGGTTAAGTCACAAGGTTAAGTCTTAAGGTTAAGTCTTAATTATAAGTGTTAGGGTTAAGTCTTAAGGTTAAGTCTAAGGGTTAAGTCTCTAAGATTAAGTATTAGGTTTAAGTCTCAGGGTTAAGTCTTAGGGATAAGTCTTAAGGTTAAGTCTTAAATTCAAGTCCTAGGGTTAAGTTTTAAGGTTAAGTCTTAAGGTTAAGTCTCAGGGTTATGTCTTAGGGTTAAGTCTTAGGTTTAAGTCTCAGGGTTAAGTCTTAGGGTTAACTGTTAAGGTTAAGACCTAAATTTAAGTCTTAGGGTTAAGCCTTAAGGATAAGACGTAAATTTGAGTCTTAGCGTTAAATCTTAAGGTTATGTCTTACGGTTAAGTGTTAAGGTTAAGTCTTAGATTTAAGTGTTATGGTTATGTCTTAGGGTTAAGTCTTAGGATTAAGTCTTAAGGTTAACTCATAAATCTAAATCTTAGGGTTAAATCTTTGTGTTAAGTCTTAAGGTTAAATCTTAAGTCCTAGGGTTTGAGTCTTAGGTTTAAGTCTTAAATTTAAGTCTTTGGGATACGTCTTAGGGTTAAGTGTCAGGGTTAAGATTTATGTTTAATTCTTAAGTTTACGTCTTAGGGTTAAGTCTAAAAGTTTAGTCTTAAATTTAAGTCTTAGTGTTGTCTTCGGTTAAGTTATAGTGTTAAGTCTTAGGGTTACATCCTAAGGTTCAGTCTTATATTAAATTCTCAGGGTTAAGTCTTAGGGATAAGTCTTAAGGTTAAGCCTTAGTATTATGTCTTAAGATTCAGTCTTAAATTTAAATCTTAATAATAAGTCTTAAGGTTAAGGTTTGGGGATAAGTCTTAGGGTTAAGTCTCAGGGATAAGTCTTAGGGTTAAGTCTCAGGGATAAGTCTTAGGGTTAAGTCTTAAGGTTAAATCTTAGGGTTAAGTCTTAAGGTTAAGTCTCAGGGTTAAGTCTTAGGTTAAGTATTAGTATTAAGTCTTAGGGTTAAGTCTTGTGGTTAAGTCCTAAATTTAAGTCTTAGGGTTATGTCTTAGGGATAAGTCTTAGGGTTAAGTCTTATGGTTAAGTCGTAAATTTAAGTCTTAGGGTTATGTCTTAGGGATAAGTCTTAAGGTGAAGTCTTAGGATCAAGTCTTAAGGTGAAGTCATTATGTTAATCCTTAGGGTTAAGTTTTAGGATTGTTTCTTAGGGTTAAGTCTTAATGTTAAGTGTCAGGTTAAGTCTTACAGTTAAGTCTTATGGTTACCTCTTAATGTTATGTCTTAGGGTTAAGTTATAAGGTTAAGTCTAAGGGTTAACTCCTAAGGTTAAGTGTTAAGTTTGAATATTAAAGTTAGGTCTTAAGGTTAAGACTTAGGGTTAAGTCTTATAGTTAAGTCTTTAGGGTTAAGTCTTAGGGTTAAGTTTTTGGCTTACGTCTTAGGGTAAAGTATTAAGGTTAAGTCTTAACCTTAAGTCTTAACGTCAAGTCTTAAGGTTGAGCCTTAAGGTTAAGTTTTAGGGTTAAGTCTTAGGCTTAATTTTTATGGTTAAGTCTTAAGGTTAAGTTTTAGGGTTAAGTCTTCTAGTTAAGTCTTAGGGTTAAGTCTCAGGTTTATGTCTTACGGTTAAGTCTTAAGGTTATGTTTTAAGGTTTAGTCTTGTAGTTAAGACTTAACGGTAAATCTGAAGGTTAAGTCTCATGGTTAAGTCTTAGGGATAAGTCTCAGGGTTAAGGCTCAAGGTAAGGTCTCAAGGTTAAGTCCCAGGGTTAAGTCGTAAGGTTCTGTCTTAAGGCTGAGACTTAGGGTTAAGTCTTAAGGTTAAGTCTTATGGATTGAGTCTTAGGTTTACGTCTTAGAGTTAAGTCTTGGGGATATGGCTTAGGGTTAAGTCTCAGGGTTAAGTTTCAAGGCTAAGTTTCAATGTTAAGTCTCAGGGTTATGACTTAGGGTTAAGCATTAAGGTTAAGTCTTAGGTTTCAGTCTCAGGGTTATGTCTTAGGATTAAGTCTTAGGGTTAAGTCTTAGGGTTAAGTATTAAATTTAAGTCTTAGGGTTAATTCTTAGGGTTATGTCCTAAAGATCACGTCTTAAGGTTAAATCTTAGGGTTAGGTCTTAAGGTTAAGACTTAAGATTAAGTCTTAGAGTTATGTCTTAGGGTTAAGTCTTAAGGTTAAGACTTAGAGTTAAGTATTTAAGGTTACGTCTTAGGTTTATTGTCTTAGGGTTAAGTCTTAGGGTGTTGTCTTAAGGTTAAGTATTAATATTAAGTCTTAGGGTTAAAGTCATAAGATTTAATCTCAGGGTTAACTCTTATGGCTATGTCATAAGTTTAAGTCTTAATTTTAAGTCTTGGGGATAAATCCTTGGGTTAAGTCTCACGGTTAATCTCAGGGTTAAGACTTAGGGTTAAGTCTTAAGGTTAAGTCTTAGGGTTTAGTCTTAGGGTTCAGTCGTAGGGTTAAGTCTCAGGGTTATGCCTTAGGGTTAAGTCTTATGTTTAAGTTAAGTCTTAGGTTTAAATCATAGGGTTAAGTCTTAGGGTTAAGTTTTAAGTTTAAGTCTTAGGGTTAAGTCTCAGGTTTAGTTTTTAAGGTTAAGTCACAAGGTTAAGTCTTAAGGTTAAGTCTTAATTATAAGTGTTAGGGTTAAGTCTTAAGGTTAAGTCTAAGGGTTAAGTCTCTAAGATTAAGTATTAGGTTTAAGTCTCAGGGTTAAGTCTTAGGGATAAGTCTTAAGGTTAAGTCTTAAATTCAAGTCCTAGGGTTAAGTTTTAAGGTTAAGTCTTAAGGTTAAGTCTCAGGGTTATGTCTTAGGGTTAAGTCTTAGGTTTAAGTCTCAGGGTTAAGTCTTAGGGTTAACTGTTAAGGTTAAGACCTAAATTTAAGTCTTAGGGTTAAGCCTTAAGGATAAGACGTAAATTTGAGTCTTAGCATTAAATCTTAAGGTTATGTCTTACGGTTAAGTGTTAAGGTTAAGTCTTAGATTTAAGTGTTATGGTTATGTCTTAGGGTTAAGTCTTAGGATTAAGTCTTAAGGTTAACTCATAAATCTAAATCTTAGGGTTAAATCTTTGTGTTAAGTCTTAAGGTTAAATCTTAAGTCCTAGGGTTTGAGTCTTAGGTTTAAGTCTTAAATTTAAGTCTTTGGGATACGTCTTAGGGTTAAGTGTCAGGGTTAAGATTTATGTTTAATTCTTAAGTTTACGTCTTAGGGTTAAGTCTAAAAGTTTAGTCTTAAATTTAAGTCTTAGTGTTGTCTTCGGTTAAGTTATAGTGTTAAGTCTTAGGGTTACATCCTAAGGTTCAGTCTTATATTAAATTCTCAGGGTTAAGTCTTAGGGATAAGTCTTAAGGTTAAGCCTTAGTATTATGTCTTAAGATTCAGTCTTAAATTTAAATCTTAATAATAAGTCTTAAGGTTAAGGTTTGGGGATAAGTCTTAGGGTTAAGTCTCAGGGATAAGTCTTAGGGTTAAGTCTCAGGGATAAGTCTTAGGGTTAAGTCTTAAGGTTAAATCTTAGGGTTAAGTCTTAAGGTTAAGTCTCAGGGTTAAGTCTTAGGTTAAGTATTAGTATTAAGTCTTAGGGTTAAGTCTTGTGGTTAAGTCCTAAATTTAAGTCTTAGGGTTATGTCTTAGGGATAAGTCTTAGGGTTAAGTCTTATGGTTAAGTCGTAAATTTAAGTCTTAGGGTTATGTCTTAGGGATAAGTCTTAAGGTGAAGTCTTAGGATCAAGTCTTAAGGTGAAGTCATTATGTTAATCCTTAGGGTTAAGTTTTAGGATTGTTTCTTAGGGTTAAGTCTTAATGTTAAGTGTCAGGTTAAGTCTTACAGTTAAGTCTTATGGTTACCTCTTAATGTTATGTCTTAGGGTTAAGTTATAAGGTTAAGTCTAAGGGTTAACTCCTAAGGTTAAGTGTTAAGTTTGAATATTAAAGTTAGGTCTTAAGGTTAAGACTTAGGGTTAAGTCTTATAGTTAAGTCTTTAGGGTTAAGTCTTAGGGTTAAGTTTTTGGCTTACGTCTTAGGGTAAAGTCTTAAGGTTAAGTCTTAAACTTAAGTCTTAAGGTTGAGCCTTAAGGTTAAGTTTTAGGGTTAAGTCTTAGGCTTAATTTTTATGGTTAAGTCTTAAGGTTAAGTTTTAGGGTTAAGTCTTCTAGTTAAGTCTTAGGGTTAAGTCTCAGGTTTATGTCTTACGGTTAAGTCTTAAGGTTATGTTTTAAGGTTTAGTCTTGTAGTTAAGACTTAACGGTAAATCTGAAGGTTAAGTCTCATGGTTAAGTCTTAGGGATAAGTCTCAGGGTTAAGGCTCAAGGTAAGGTCTCAAGGTTAAGTCCCAGGGTTAAGTCGTAAGGTTCTGTCTTAAGGCTGAGACTTAGGGTTAAGTCTTAAGGTTAAGTCTTATGGATTGAGTCTTAGGTTTACGTCTTAGAGTTAAGTCTTGGGGATATGGCTTAGGGTTAAGTCTCAGGGTTAAGTTTCAAGGCTAAGTTTCAATGTTAAGTCTCAGGGTTATGACTTAGGGTTAAGCATTAAGGTTAAGTCTTAGGTTTCAGTCTCAGGGTTATGTCTTAGGATTAAGTCTTAGGGTTAAGTCTTAGGGTTAAGTATTAAATTTAAGTCTTAGGGTTAATTCTTAGGGTTATGTCCTAAAGATCACGTCTTAAGGTTAAATCTTAGGGTTAGGTCTTAAGGTTAAGACTTAAGATTAAGTCTTAGAGTTATGTCTTAGGGTTAAGTCTTAAGGTTAAGACTTAGAGTTAAGTATTTAAGGTTACGTCTTAGGTTTATTGTCTTAGGGTTAAGTCTTAGGGTGTTGTCTTAAGGTTAAGTATTAATATTAAGTCTTAGGGTTAAAGTCATAAGATTTAATCTCAGGGTTAACTCTTATGGCTATGTCATAAGTTTAAGTCTTAATTTTAAGTCTTGGGGATAAATCCTTGGGTTAAGTCTCACGGTTAATCTCAGGGTTAAGACTTAGGGTTAAGTCTTAAGGTTAAGTCTTAGGGTTTAGTCTTAGGGTTCAGTCGTAGGGTTAAGTCTCAGGGTTATGCCTTAGGGTTAAGTCTTATGTTTAAGTTAAGTCTTAGGTTTAAATCATAGGGTTAAGTCTTAGGGTTAAGTTTTAAGTTTAAGTCTTAGGGTTAAGTCTCAGGTTTAGTTTTTAAGGTTAAGTCACAAGGTTAAGTCTTAAGGTTAAGTCTTAATTATAAGTGTTAGGGTTAAGTCTTAAGGTTAAGTCTAAGGGTTAAGTCTCTAAGATTAAGTATTAGGTTTAAGTCTCAGGGTTAAGTCTTAGGGATAAGTCTTAAGGTTAAGTCTTAAATTCAAGTCCTAGGGTTAAGTTTTAAGGTTAAGTCTTAAGGTTAAGTCTCAGGGTTATGTCTTAGGGTTAAGTCTTAGGTTTAAGTCTCAGGGTTAAGTCTTAGGGTTAACTGTTAAGGTTAAGACCTAAATTTAAGTCTTAGGGTTAAGCCTTAAGGATAAGACGTAAATTTGAGTCTTAGCGTTAAATCTTAAGGTTATGTCTTACGGTTAAGTGTTAAGGTTAAGTCTTAGATTTAAGTGTTATGGTTATGTCTTAAGGTTAAGTCTTAGTGTTAAGTCTTAGGATTAAGTCTTAAGGTTAACTCATAAATCTAAATCTTAGGGTTAAATCTTTGTGTTAAGTCTTAAGGTTAAATCTTAAGTCCTAGGGTTTGAGTCTTAGGTTTAAGTCTTAAATTTAAGTCTTTGGGATACGTCTTAGGGTTAAGTGTCAGGGTTAAGATTTATGTTTAATTCTTAAGTTTACGTCTTAGGGTTAAGTCTAAAAGTTTAGTCTTAAATTTAAGTCTTAGTGTTGTCTTCGGTTAAGTTATAGTGTTAAGTCTTAGGGTTACATCCTAAGGTTCAGTCTTATATTAAATTCTCAGGGTTAAGTCTTAGGGATAAGTCTTAAGGTTAAGCCTTAGTATTATGTCTTAAGATTCAGTCTTAAATTTAAATCTTAATAATAAGTCTTAAGGTTAAGGTTTGGGGATAAGTCTTAGGGTTAAGTCTCAGGGATAAGTCTTAGGGTTAAGTCTCAGGGATAAGTCTTAGGGTTAAGTCTTAAGGTTAAATCTTAGGGTTAAGTCTTAAGGTTAAGTCTCAGGGTTAAGTCTTAGGTTAAGTATTAGTATTAAGTCTTAGGGTTAAGTCTTGTGGTTAAGTCCTAAATTTAAGTCTTAGGGTTATGTCTTAGGGATAAGTCTTAGGGTTAAGTCTTATGGTTAAGTCGTAAATTTAAGTCTTAGGGTTATGTCTTAGGGATAAGTCTTAAGGTGAAGTCTTAGGATCAAGTCTTAAGGTGAAGTCATTATGTTAATCCTTAGGGTTAAGTTTTAGGATTGTTTCTTAGGGTTAAGTCTTAATGTTAAGTGTCAGGTTAAGTCTTACAGTTAAGTCTTATGGTTACCTCTTAATGTTATGTCTTAGGGTTAAGTTATAAGGTTAAGTCTAAGGGTTAACTCCTAAGGTTAAGTGTTAAGTTTGAATATTAAAGTTAGGTCTTAAGGTTAAGACTTAGGGTTAAGTCTTATAGTTAAGTCTTTAGGGTTAAGTCTTAGGGTTAAGTTTTTGGCTTACGTCTTAGGGTAAAGTATTAAGGTTAAGTCTTAACCTTAAGTCTTAACGTCAAGTCTTAAGGTTGATCCTTAAGGTTAAGTTTTAGGGTTAAGTCTTAGGCTTAATTTTTATGGTTAAGTCTTAAGGTTAAGTTTTAGGGTTAAGTCTTCTAGTTAAGTCTTAGGGTTAAGTCTCAGGTTTATGTCTTACGGTTAAGTCTTAAGGTTATGTTTTAAGGTTTAATCTTGTAGTTAAGACTTAACGGTAAATCTGAAGGTTAAGTCTCATGGTTAAGTCTTAGGGATAAGTCTCAGGGTTAAGGCTCAAGGTAAGGTCTCAAGCTTAAGTCCCAGGGTTAAGTCGTAAGGTTCTGTCTTAAGGCTGAGACTTAGGGTTAAGTCTTAAGGTTAAGTCTTATGGATTGAGTCTTAGGTTTACGTCTTAGAGTTAAGTCTTGGGGATATGGCTTAGGGTTAAGTCTCAGGGTTAAGTTTCAAGGCTAAGTTTCAATGTTAAGTCTCAGGGTTATGACTTAGGGTTAAGCATTAAGGTTAAGTCTTAGGTTTCAGTCTCAGGGTTATGTCTTAGGATTAAGTCTTAGGGTTAAGTCTTAGGGTTAAGTATTAAATTTAAGTCTTAGGGTTAATTCTTAGGGTTATGTCCTAAAGATCACGTCTTAAGGTTAAATCTTAGGGTTAGGTCTTAAGGTTAAGACTTAAGATTAAGTCTTAGAGTTATGTCTTAGGGTTAAGTCTTAAGGTTAAGACTTAGAGTTAAGTATTTAAGGTTACGTCTTAGGTTTATTGTCTTAGGGTTAAGTCTTAGGGTGTTGTCTTAAGGTTAAGTATTAATATTAAGTCTTAGGGTTAAAGTCATAAGATTTAATCTCAGGGTTAACTCTTATGGTTATGTCATAAGTTTAAGTCTTAATTTTAAGTCTTGGGGATAAATCCTTGGGTTAAGTCTCACGGTTAATCTCAGGGTTAAGACTTAGGGTTAAGTCTTAAGGTTAAGTCTTAGGGTTTAGTCTTAGGGTTCAGTCGTAGGGTTAAGTCTCAGGGTTATGCCTTAGGGTTAAGTCTTATGTTTAAGTTAAGTCTTAGGTTTAAATCATAGGGTTAAGTCTTAGGGTTAAGTTTTAAGTTTAAGTCTTAGGGTTAAGTCTCAGGTTTAGTTTTTAAGGTTAAGTCACAAGGTTAAGTCTTAAGGTTAAGTCTTAATTATAAGTGTTAGGGTTAAGTCTTAAGGTTAAGTCTAAGGGTTAAGTCTCTAAGATTAAGTATTAGGTTTAAGTCTCAGGGTTAAGTCTTAGGGATAAGTCTTAAGGTTAAGTCTTAAATTCAAGTCCTAGGGTTAAGTTTTAAGGTTAAGTCTTAAGGTTAAGTCTCAGGGTTATGTCTTAGGGTTAAGTCTTAGGTTTAAGTCTCAGGGTTAAGTCTTAGGGTTAACTGTTAAGGTTAAGACCTAAATTTAAGTCTTAGGGTTAAGCCTTAAGGATAAGACGTAAATTTGAGTCTTAGCGTTAAATCTTAAGGTTATGTCTTACGGTTAAGTGTTAAGGTTAAGTCTTAGATTTAAGTGTTATGGTTATGTCTTAAGGTTAAGTCTTAGTGTTAAGTCTTAGGATTAAGTCTTAAGGTTAACTCATAAATCTAAATCTTAGGGTTAAATCTTTGTGTTAAGTCTTAAGGTTAAATCTTAAGTCCTAGGGTTTGAGTCTTAGGTTTAAGTCTTAAATTTAAGTCTTTGGGATACGTCTTAGGGTTAAGTGTCAGGGTTAAGATTTATGTTTAATTCTTAAGTTTACGTCTTAGGGTTAAGTCTAAAAGTTTAGTCTTAAATTTAAGTCTTAGTGTTGTCTTCGGTTAAGTTATAGTGTTAAGTCTTAGGGTTACATCCTAAGGTTCAGTCTTATATTAAATTCTCAGGGTTAAGTCTTAGGGATAAGTCTTAAGGTTAAGCCTTAGTATTATGTCTTAAGATTCAGTCTTAAATTTAAATCTTAATAATAAGTCTTAAGGTTAAGGTTTGGGGATAAGTCTTAGGGTTAAGTCTCAGGGATAAGTCTTAGGGTTAAGTCTCAGGGATAAGTCTTAGGGTTAAGTCTTAAGGTTAAATCTTAGGGTTAAGTCTTAAGGTTAAGTCTCAGGGTTAAGTCTTAGGTTAAGTATTAGTATTAAGTCTTAGGGTTAAGTCTTGTGGTTAAGTCCTAAATTTAAGTCTTAGGGTTATGTCTTAGGGATAAGTCTTAGGGTTAAGTCTTATGGTTAAGTCGTAAATTTAAGTCTTAGGGTTATGTCTTAGGGATAAGTCTTAAGGTGAAGTCTTAGGATCAAGTCTTAAGGTGAAGTCATTATGTTAATCCTTAGGGTTAAGTTTTAGGATTGTTTCTTAGGGTTAAGTCTTAATGTTAAGTGTCAGGTTAAGTCTTACAGTTAAGTCTTATGGTTACCTCTTAATGTTATGTCTTAGGGTTAAGTTATAAGGTTAAGTCTAAGGGTTAACTCCTAAGGTTAAGTGTTAAGTTTGAATATTAAAGTTAGGTCTTAAGGTTAAGACTTAGGGTTAAGTCTTATTGTTAAGTCTTTAGGGTTAAGTCTTAGGGTTAAGTTTTTGGCTTACGTCTTAGGGTAAAGTCTTAAGGTTAAGTCTTAAACTTAAGTCTTAAGGTTGAGCCTTAAGGTTAAGTTTTAGGGTTAAGTCTTAGGCTTAATTTTTATGGTTAAGTCTTAAGGTTAAGTTTTAGGGTTAAGTCTTCTAGTTAAGTCTTAGGGTTAAGTCTCAGGTTTATGTCTTACGGTTAAGTCTTAAGGTTATGTTTTAAGGTTTAGTCTTGTAGTTAAGACTTAACGGTAAATCTGAAGGTTAAGTCTCATGGTTAAGTCTTAGGGATAAGTCTCAGGGTTAAGGCTCAAGGTAAGGTCTCAAGGTTAAGTCCCAGGGTTAAGTCGTAAGGTTCTGTCTTAAGGCTGAGACTTAGGGTTAAGTCTTAAGGTTAAGTCTTATGGATTGAGTCTTAGGTTTACGTCTTAGAGTTAAGTCTTGGGGATATGTCTTAGAGTTAAGTCTCAGGGTTAAGTTTCAAGGCTAAGTTTCAATGTTAAGTCTCAGGGTTATGACTTAGGGTTAAGCATTAAGGTTAAGTCTTAGGTTTCAGTCTCAGGGTTATGTCTTAGGATTAAGTCTTAGGGTTAAGTCTTAGGGTTAAGTATTAAATTTAAGTCTTAGGGTTAATTCCTAGGGTTATGTCCTAAAGATCACGTCTTAAGGTTAAATCTTAGGGTTAGGTCTTAAGGTTAAGACTTAAGATTAAGTCTTAGAGTTATGTCTTAGGGTTAAGTCTTAAGGTTAAGACTTAGAGTTAAGTATTTAAGGTTACGTCTTAGGTTTATTGTCTTAGGGTTAAGTCTTAGGGTGTTGTCTTAAGGTTAAGTATTAATATTAAGTCTTAGGGTTAAAGTCATAAGATTTAATCTCAGGGTTAACTCTTATGGCTATGTCATAAGTTTAAGTCTTAATTTTAAGTCTTGGGGATAAATCCTTGGGTTAAGTCTCACGGTTAATCTCAGGGTTAAGACTTAGGGTTAAATCTTAAGGTTAAGTCTTAGGGTTTAGTCTTAGGGTTCAGTCGTAGGGTTAAGTCTCAGGGTTATGCCTTAGGGTTAAGTCTTATGTTTAAGTTAAGTCTTAGGTTTAAATCATAGGGTTAAGTCTTAGGGTTAAGTTTTAAGTTTAAGTCTTAGGGTTAAGTCTCAGGTTTAGTTTTTAAGGTTAAGTCACAAGGTTAAGTCTTAAGGTTAAGTCTTAATTATAAGTGTTAGGGTTAAGTCTTAAGGTTAAGTCTAAGGGTTAAGTCTCTAAGATTAAGTATTAGGTTTAAGTCTCAGGGTTAAGTCTTAGGGATAAGTCTTAAGGTTAAGTCTTAAATTCAAGTCCTAGGGTTAAGTTTTAAGGTTAAGTCTTAAGGTTAAGTCTCAGGGTTATGTCTTAGGGTTAAGTCTTAGGTTTAAGTCTCAGGGTTAACTGTTAAGGTTAAGACCTAAATTTAAGTCTTAGGGTTAAGCCTTAAGGATAAGACGTAAATTTGAGTCTTAGCGTTAAATCTTAAGGTTATGTCTTACGGTTAAGTGTTAAGGTTAAGTCTTAGATTTAAGTGTTATGGTTATGTCTTAAGGTTAAGTCTTAGTGTTAAGTCTTAGGATTAAGTCTTAAGGTTAACTCATCAATCTAAATCTTAGGGTTAAATCTTTGTGTTAAGTCTTAAGGTTAAATCTTAAGTCCTAGGGTTTGAGTCTTAGGTTTAAGTCTTAAATTTAAGTCTTTGGGATACGTCTTAGGGTTAAGTGTCAGGGTTAAGATTTATGTTTAATTCTTAAGTTTACGTCTTAGGGTTAAGTCTAAAAGTTTAGTCTTAAATTTAAGTCTTAGTGTTGTCTTCGGTTAAGTTATAGTGTTAAGTCTTAGGGTTACATCCTAAGGTTCAGTCTTATATTAAATTCTCAGGGTTAAGTCTTAGGGATAAGTCTTAAGGTTAAGCCTTAGTATTATGTCTTAAGATTCAGTCTTAAATTTAAATCTTAATAATAAGTCTTAAGGTTAAGGTTTGGGGATAAGTCTTAGGGTTAAGTCTCAGGGATAAGTCTTAGGGTTAAGTCTCAGGGATAAGTCTTAGGGTTAAGTCTTAAGGTTAAATCTTAGGGTTAAGTCTTAAGGTTAAGTCTCAGGGTTAAGTCTTAGGTTAAGTATTAGTATTAAGTCTTAGGGTTAAGTCTTGTGGTTAAGTCCTAAATTTAAGTCTTAGGGTTATGTCTTAGGGATAAGTCTTAGGGTTAAGTCTTATGGTTAAGTCGTAAATTTAAGTCTTAGGGTTATGTCTTAGGGATAAGTCTTAAGGTGAAGTCTTAGGATCAAGTCTTAAGGTGAAGTCATTATGTTAATCCTTAGGGTTAAGTTTTAGGATTGTTTCTTAGGGTTAAGTCTTAATGTTAAGTGTCAGGTTAAGTCTTACAGTTAAGTCTTATGGTTACCTCTTAATGTTATGTCTTAGGGTTAAGTTATAAGGTTAAGTCTAAGGGTTAACTCCTAAGGTTAAGTGTTAAGTTTGAATATTAAAGTTAGGTCTTAAGGTTAAGACTTAGGGTTAAGTCTTATAGTTAAGTCTTTAGGGTTAAGTCTTAGGGTTAAGTTTTTGGCTTACGTCTTAGGGTAAAGTATTAAGGTTAAGTCTTAACCTTAAGTCTTAACGTCAAGTCTTAAGGTTGAGCCTTAAGGTTAAGTTTTAGGGTTAAGTCTTAGGCTTAATTTTTATGGTTAAGTCTTAAGGTTAAGTTTTAGGGTTAAGTCTTCTAGTTAAGTCTTAGGGTTAAGTCTCAGGTTTATGTCTTACGGTTAAGTCTTAAGGTTATGTTTTAAGGTTTAGTCTTGTAGTTAAGACTTAACGGTAAATCTGAAGGTTAAGTCTCATGGTTAAGTCTTAGGGATAAGTCTCAGGGTTAAGGCTCAAGGTAAGGTCTCAAGCTTAAGTCCCAGGGTTAAGTCGTAAGGTTCTGTCTTAAGGCTGAGACTTAGGGTTAAGTCTTAAGGTTAAGTCTTATGGATTGAGTCTTAGGTTTACGTCTTAGAGTTAAGTCTTGGGGATATGGCTTAGGGTTAAGTCTCAGGGTTAAGTTTCAAGGCTAAGTTTCAATGTTAAGTCTCAGGGTTATGACTTAGGGTTAAGCATTAAGGTTAAGTCTTAGGTTTCAGTCTCAGGGTTATGTCTCAGGATTAAGTCTTAGGGTTAAGTCTTAGGGTTAAGTATTAAATTTAAGTCTTAGGGTTAATTCTTAGGGTTATGTCCTAAAGATCACGTCTTAAGGTTAAATCTTAGGGTTAGGTCTTAAGGTTAAGACTTAAGATTAAGTCTTAGAGTTATGTCTTAGGGTTAAGTCTTAAGGTTAAGACTTAGAGTTAAGTATTTAAGGTTACGTCTTAGGTTTATTGTCTTAGGGTTAAGTCTTAGGGTGTTGTCTTAAGGTTAAGTATTAATATTAAGTCTTAGGGTTAAAGTCATAAGATTTAATCTCAGGGTTAACTCTTATGGTTATGTCATAAGTTTAAGTCTTAATTTTAAGTCTTGGGGATAAATCTTTGGGTTAAGTCTCACGGTTAATCTCAGGGTTAAGACTTAGGGTTAAGTCTTAAGGTTAAGTCTTAGGGTTTAGTCTTAGGGTTCAGTCGTAGGGTTAAGTCTCAGGGTTATGCCTTAGGGTTAAGTCTTATGTTTAAGTTAAGTCTTAGGTTTAAATCATAGGGTTAAGTCTTAGGGTTAAGTTTTAAGTTTAAGTCTTAGGGTTAAGTCTCAGGTTTAGTTTTTAAGGTTAAGTCACAAGGTTAAGTCTTAAGGTTAAGTCTTAATTATAAGTGTTAGGGTTAAGTCTTAAGGTTAAGTCTAAGGGTTAAGTCTCTAAGATTAAGTATTAGGTTTAAGTCTCAGGGTTAAGTCTTAGGGATAAGTCTTAAGGTTAAGTCTTAAATTCAAGTCCTAGGGTTAAGTTTTAAGGTTAAGTCTTAAGGTTAAGTCTCAGGGTTATGTCTTAGGGTTAAGTCTCAGGGTTAAGTCTTAGGGTTAACTGTTAAGGTTAAGACCTAAATTTAAGTCTTAGGGTTAAGCCTTAAGGATAAGACGTAAATTTGAGTCTTAGCGTTAAATCTTAAGGTTATGTCTTACGGTTAAGTGTTAAGGTTAAGTCTTAGATTTAAGTGTTATGGTTATGTCTTAAGGTTAAGTCTTAGTGTTAAGTCTTAGGATTAAGTCTTAAGGTTAACTCATAAATCTAAATCTTAGGGTTAAATCTTTGTGTTAAGTCTTAAGGTTAAATCTTAAGTCCTAGGGTTTGAGTCTTAGGTTTAAGTCTTAAATTTAAGTCTTTGGGATACGTCTTAGGGTTAAGTGTCAGGGTTAAGATTTATGTTTAATTCTTAAGTTTACGTCTTAGGGTTAAGTCTAAAAGTTTAGTCTTAAATTTAAGTCTTAGTGTTGTCTTCGGTTAAGTTATAGTGTTAAGTCTTAGGGTTACATCCTAAGGTTCAGTCTTATATTAAATTCTCAGGGTTAAGTCTTAGGGATAAGTCTTAAGGTTAAGCCTTAGTATTATGTCTTAAGATTCAGTCTTAAATTTAAATCTTAATAATAAGTCTTAAGGTTAAGGTTTGGGGATAAGTCTTAGGGTTAAGTCTCAGGGATAAGTCTTAGGGTTAAGTCTCAGGGATAAGTCTTAGGGTTAAGTCTTAAGGTTAAATCTTAGGGTTAAGTCTTAAGGTTAAGTCTCAGGGTTAAGTCTTAGGTTAAGTATTAGTATTAAGTCTTAGGGTTAAGTCTTGTGGTTAAGTCCTAAATTTAAGTCTTAGGGTTATGTCTTAGGGATAAGTCTTAGGGTTAAGTCTTATGGTTAAGTCGTAAATTTAAGTCTTAGGGTTATGTCTTAGGGATAAGTCTTAAGGTGAAGTCTTAGGATCAAGTCTTAAGGTGAAGTCATTATGTTAATCCTTAGGGTTAAGTTTTAGGATTGTTTCTTAGGGTTAAGTCTTAATGTTAAGTGTCAGGTTAAGTCTTACAGTTAAGTCTTATGGTTACCTCTTAATGTTATGTCTTAGGGTTAAGTTATAAGGTTAAGTCTAAGGGTTAACTCCTAAGGTTAAGTGTTAAGTTTGAATATTAAAGTTAGGTCTTAAGGTTAAGACTTAGGGTTAAGTCTTATAGTTAAGTCTTTAGGGTTAAGTCTTAGGGTTAAGTTTTTGGCTTACGTCTTAGGGTAAAGTATTAAGGTTAAGTCTTAAACTTAAGTCTTAACGTCAAGTCTTAAGGTTGAGCCTTAAGGTTAAGTTTTAGGGTTAAGTCTTAGGCTTAATTTTTATGGTTAAGTCTTAAGGTTAAGTTTTAGGGTTAAGTCTTCTAGTTAAGTCTTAGGGTTAAGTCTCAGGTTTATGTCTTACGGTTAAGTCTTAAGGTTATGTTTTAAGGTTTAGTCTTGTAGTTAAGACTTAACGGTAAATCTGAAGGTTAAGTCTCATGGTTAAGTCTTAGGGATAAGTCTCAGGGTTAAGGCTCAAGGTAAGGTCTCAAGCTTAAGTCCCAGGGTTAAGTCGTAAGGTTCTGTCTTAAGGCTGAGACTTAGGGTTAAGTCTTAAGGTTAAGTCTTATGGATTGAGTCTTAGGTTTACGTCTTAGAGTTAAGTCTTGGGGATATGGCTTAGGGTTAAGTCTCAGGGTTAAGTTTCAAGGCTAAGTTTCAATGTTAAGTCTCAGGGTTATGACTTAGGGTTAAGCATTAAGGTTAAGTCTTAGGTTTCAGTCTCAGGGTTATGTCTCAGGATTAAGTCTTAGGGTTAAGTCTTAGGGTTAAGTATTAAATTTAAGTCTTAGGGTTATGTCCTAAAGATCACGTCTTAAGGTTAAATCTTAGGGTTAGGTCTTAAGGTTAAGACTTAAGATTAAGTCTTAGAGTTATGTCTTAGGGTTAAGTCTTAAGGTTAAGACTTAGAGTTAAGTATTTAAGGTTACGTCTTAGGTTTATTGTCTTAGGGTTAAGTCTTAGGGTGTTGTCTTAAGGTTAAGTATTAATATTAAGTCTTAGGGTTAAAGTCATAAGATTTAATCTCAGGGTTAACTCTTATGGTTATGTCATAAGTTTAAGTCTTAATTTTAAGTCTTGGGGATAAATCTTTGGGTTAAGTCTCACGGTTAATCTCAGGGTTAAGACTTAGGGTTAAGTCTTAAGGTTAAGTCTTAGGGTTTAGTCTTAGGGTTCAGTCGTAGGGTTAAGTCTCAGGGTTATGCCTTAGGGTTAAGTCTTATCTTTAAGTTAAGTCTTAGGTTTAAATCATAGGGTTAAGTCTTAGGGTTAAGTTTTAAGTTTAAGTCTTAGGGTTAAGTCTCAGGTTTAGTTTTTAAGGTTAAGTCACAAGGTTAAGTCTTAAGGTTAAGTCTTAATTATAAGTGTTAGGGTTAAGTCTTAAGGTTAAGTCTAAGGGTTAAGTCTCTAAGATTAAGTATTAGGTTTAAGTCTCAGGGTTAAGTCTTAGGGATAAGTCTTAAGGTTAAGTCTTAAATTCAAGTCCTAGGGTTAAGTTTTAAGGTTAAGTCTCAGGGTTATGTCTTAGGGTTATGTCTTAGGGTTAAGTCTCAGGGTTAAGTCTTAGGGTTAACTGTTAAGGTTAAGACCTAAATTTAAGTCTTAGGGTTAAGCCTTAAGGATAAGACGTAAATTTGAGTCTTAGCGTTAAATCTTAAGGTTATGTCTTACGGTTAAGTGTTAAGGTTAAGTCTTAGATTTAAGTGTTATGGTTATGTCTTAAGGTTAAGTCTTAGTGTTAAGTCTTAGGATTAAGTCTTAAGGTTAACTCATAAATCTAAATCTTAGGGTTAAATCTTTGTGTTAAGTCTTAAGGTTAAATCTTAAGTCCTAGGGTTTGAGTCTTAGGTTTAAGTCTTAAATTTAAGTCTTTGGGATACGTCTTAGGGTTAAGTGTCAGGGTTAAGATTTATGTTTAATTCTTAAGTTTACGTCTTAGGGTTAAGTCTAAAAGTTTAGTCTTAAATTTAAGTCTTAGTGTTGTCTTCGGTTAAGTTATAGTGTTAAGTCTTAGGGTTACATCCTAAGGTTCAGTCTTATATTAAATTCTCAGGGTTAAGTCTTAGGGATAAGTCTTAAGGTTAAGCCTTAGTATTATGTCTTAAGATTCAGTCTTAAATTTAAATCTTAATAATAAGTCTTAAGGTTAAGGTTTGGGGATAAGTCTTAGGGTTAAGTCTCAGGGATAAGTCTTAGGGTTAAGTCTCAGGGATAAGTCTTAGGGTTAAGTCTTAAGGTTAAATCTTAGGGTTAAGTCTTAAGGTTAAGTCTCAGGGTTAAGTCTTAGGTTAAGTATTAGTATTAAGTCTTAGGGTTAAGTCTTGTGGTTAAGTCCTAAATTTAAGTCTTAGGGTTATGTCTTAGGGATAAGTCTTAGGGTTAAGTCTTATGGTTAAGTCGTAAATTTAAGTCTTAGGGTTATGTCTTAGGGATAAGTCTTAAGGTGAAGTCTTAGGATCAAGTCTTAAGGTGAAGTCATTATGTTAATCCTTAGGGTTAAGTTTTAGGATTGTTTCTTAGGGTTAAGTCTTAATGTTAAGTGTCAGGTTAAGTCTTACAGTTAAGTCTTATGGTTACCTCTTAATGTTATGTCTTAGGGTTAAGTTATAAGGTTAAGTCTAAGGGTTAACTCCTAAGGTTAAGTGTTAAGTTTGAATATTAAAGTTAGGTCTTAAGGTTAAGACTTAGGGTTAAGTCTTATAGTTAAGTCTTTAGGGTTAAGTCTTAGGGTTAAGTTTTTGGCTTACGTCTTAGGGTAAAGTATTAAGGTTAAGTCTTAACCTTAAGTCTTAACGTCAAGTCTTAAGGTTGAGCCTTAAGGTTAAGTTTTAGGGTTAAGTCTTAGGCTTAATTTTTATGGTTAAGTCTTAAGGTTAAGTTTTAGGGTTAAGTCTTCTAGTTAAGTCTTAGGGTTAAGTCTCAGGTTTATGTCTTACGGTTAAGTCTTAAGGTTATGTTTTAAGGTTTAGTCTTGTAGTTAAGACTTAACGGTAAATCTGAAGGTTAAGTCTCATGGTTAAGTCTTAGGGATAAGTCTCAGGGTTAAGGCTCAAGGTAAGGTCTCAAGGTTAAGTCCCAGGGTTAAGTCGTAAGGTTCTGTCTTAAGGCTGAGACTTAGGGTTAAGTCTTAAGGTTAAGTCTTATGGATTGAGTCTTAGGTTTACGTCTTAGAGTTAAGTCTTGGGGATATGGCTTAGGGTTAAGTCTCAGGGTTAAGTTTCAAGGCTAAGTTTCAATGTTAAGTCTCAGGGTTATGACTTAGGGTTAAGCATTAAGGTTAAGTCTTAGGTTTCAGTCTCAGGGTTATGTCTTAGGATTAAGTCTTAGGGTTAAGTATTAAATTTAAGTCTTAGGGTTAATTCTTAGGGTTATGTCCTAAAGATCACGTCTTAAGGTTAAATCTTAGGGTTAGGTCTTAAGGTTAAGACTTAAGATTAAGTCTTAGAGTTATGTCTTAGGGTTAAGTCTTAAGGTTAAGACTTAGAGTTAAGTATTTAAGGTTACGTCTTAGGTTTATTGTCTTAGGGTTAAGTCTTAGGGTGTTGTCTTAAGGTTAAGTATTAATATTAAGTCTTAGGGTTAAAGTCATAAGATTTAATCTCAGGGTTAACTCTTATGGCTATGTCATAAGTTTAAGTCTTAATTTTAAGTCTTGGGGATAAATCCTTGGGTTAAGTCTCACGGTTAATCTCAGGGTTAAGACTTAGGGTTAAGTCTTAAGGTTAAGTCTTAGGGTTTAGTCTTAGGGTTCAGTCGTAGGGTTAAGTCTCAGGGTTATGCCTTAGGGTTAAGTCTTATGTTTAAGTTAAGTCTTAGGTTTAAATCATAGGGTTAAGTCTTCGGGTTAAGTTTTAAGTTTAAGTCTTAGGGTTAAGTCTCAGGTTTAGTTTTTAAGGTTACGTCACAAGGTTAAGTCTTAAGGTTAAGTCTTAATTATAAGTGTTAGGGTTAAGTCTTAAGGTTAAGTCTAAGGGTTAAGTCTCTAAGATTAAGTATTAGGTTTAAGTCTCAGGGTTAAGTCTTAGGGATAAGTCTTAAGGTTAAGTCTTAAATTCAAGTCCTAGGGTTAAGTTTTAAGGTTAAGTCTTAAGGTTAAGTCTCAGGGTTATGTCTTAGGGTTAAGTCTCAGGGTTAAGTCTTAGGGTTAACTGTTAAGGTTAAGACCTAAATTTAAGTCTTAGGGTTAAGCCTTAAGGATAAGACGTAAATTTGAGTCTTAGCGTTAAATCTTAAGGTTACGTCTTACGGTTAAGTGTTAAGGTTAAGTCTTAGATTTAAGTGTTATGGTTATGTCTTAAGGTTAAGTCTTAGTGTTAAGTCTTAGGATTAAGTCTTAAGGTTAACTCATAAATCTAAATCTTAGGGTTAAATCTTTGTGTTAAGTCTTAAGGTTACATCTTAAGTCCTAGGGTTTGAGTCTTAGGTTTAAGTCTTAAATTTAAGTCTTTGGGATACGTCTTAGGGTTAAGTGTCAGGGTTAAGATTTATGTTTAATTCTTAAGTTTACGTCTTAGGGTTAAGTCTAAAAGTTTAGTCTTAAATTTAAGTCTTAGTGTTGTCTTCGGTTAAGTTATAGTGTTAAGTCTTAGGGTTACATCCTAAGGTTCAGTCTTATATTAAATTCTCAGGGTTAAGTCTTAGGGATAAGTCTTAAGGTTAAGCCTTAGTATTATGTCTTAAGATTCAGTCTTAAATTTAAATCTTAATAATAAGTCTTAAGGTTAAGGTTTGGGGATAAGTCTTAGGGTTAAGTCTCAGGGATAAGTCTTAGGGTTAAGTCTTAAGGTTAAATCTTAGGGTTAAGTCTTAAGGTTAAGTCTCAGGGTTAAGTCTTAGGTTAAGTATTAGTATTAAGTCTTAGGGTTAAGTCTTGTGGTTAAGTCCTAAATTTAAGTCTTAGGGTTATGTCTTAGGGATAAGTCTTAGGGTTAAGTCTTATGGTTAAGTCGTAAATTTAAGTCTTAGGGTTATGTCTTAGGGATAAGTCTTAAGGTGAAGTCTTAGGATCAAGTCTTAAGGTGAAGTCATTATGTTAATCCTTAGGGTTAAGTTTTAGGATTGTTTCTTAGGGTTAAGTCTTAATGTTAAGTGTCAGGTTAAGTCTTACAGTTAAGTCTTATGGTTACCTCTTAATGTTATGTCTTAGGGTTAAGTTATAAGGTTAAGTCTAAGGGTTAACTCCTAAGGTTAAGTGTTAAGTTTGAATATTAAAGTTAGGTCTTAAGGTTAAGACTTAGGGTTAAGTCTTATTGTTAAGTCTTTAGGGTTAAGTCTTAGGGTTAAGTTTTTGGCTTACGTCTTAGGGTAAAGTCTTAACCTTAAGTCTTAAACTTAAGTCTTAAGGTTGAGCCTTAAGGTTAAGTTTTAGGGTTAAGTCTTAGGCTTAATTTTTATGGTTAAGTCTTAAGGTTAAGTTTTAGGGTTAAGTCTTCTAGTTAAGTCTTAGGGTTAAGTCTCAGGTTTATGTCTTACGGTTAAGTCTTAAGGTTATGTTTTAAGGTTTAGTCTTGTAGTTAAGACTTAACGGTAAATCTGAAGGTTAAGTCTCATGGTTAAGTCTTAGGGATAAGTCTCAGGGTTAAGGCTCAAGGTAAGGTCTCAAGGTTAAGTCCCAGGGTTAAGTCGTAAGGTTCTGTCTTAAGGCTGAGACTTAGGGTTAAGTCTTAAGGTTAAGTCTTATGGATTGAGTCTTAGGTTTACGTCTTAGAGTTAAGTCTTGGGGATATGTCTTAGGGTTAAGTCTCAGGGTTAAGTTTCAAGGCTAAGTTTCAATGTTAAGTCTCAGGGTTATGACTTAGGGTTAAGCATTAAGGTTAAGTCTTAGGTTTCAGTCTCAGGGTTATGTCTTAGGATTAAGTCTTAGGGTTAAGTCTTAGGGTTAAGTATTAAATTTAAGTCTTAGGGTTAATTCCTAGGGTTATGTCCTAAAGATCACGTCTTAAGGTTAAATCTTAGGGTTAGGTCTTAAGGTTAAGACTTAAGATTAAGTCTTAGAGTTATGTCTTAGGGTTAAGTCTTAAGGTTAAGACTTAGAGTTAAGTATTTAAGGTTACGTCTTAGGTTTATTGTCTTAGGGTTAAGTCTTAGGGTGTTGTCTTAAGGTTAAGTATTAATATTAAGTCTTAGGGTTAAAGTCATAAGATTTAATCTCAGGGTTAACTCTTATGGCTATGTCATAAGTTTAAGTCTTAATTTTAAGTCTTGGGGATAAATCCTTGGGTTAAGTCTCACGGTTAATCTCAGGGTTAAGACTTAGGGTTAAATCTTAAGGTTAAGTCTTAGGGTTTAGTCTTAGGGTTCAGTCGTAGGGTTAAGTCTCAGGGTTATGCCTTAGGGTTAAGTCTTATGTTTAAGTTAAGTCTTAGGTTTAAATCATAGGGTTAAGTCTTAGGGTTAAGTTTTAAGTTTAAGTCTTAGGGTTAAGTCTCAGGTTTAGTTTTTAAGGTTAAGTCACAAGGTTAAGTCTTAAGGTTAAGTCTTAATTATAAGTGTTAGGGTTAAGTCTTAAGGTTAAGTCTAAGGGTTAAGTCTCTAAGATTAAGTATTAGGTTTAAGTCTCAGGGTTAAGTCTTAGGGATAAGTCTTAAGGTTAAGTCTTAAATTCAAGTCCTAGGGTTAAGTTTTAAGGTTAAGTCTTAAGGTTAAGTCTCAGGGTTATGTCTTAGGGTTAAGTCTTAGGTTTAAGTCTCAGGGTTAACTGTTAAGGTTAAGACCTAAATTTAAGTCTTAGGGTTAAGCCTTAAGGATAAGACGTAAATTTGAGTCTTAGCGTTAAATCTTAAGGTTATGTCTTACGGTTAAGTGTTAAGGTTAAGTCTTAGATTTAAGTGTTATGGTTATGTCTTAAGGTTAAGTCTTAGTGTTAAGTCTTAGGATTAAGTCTTAAGGTTAACTCATAAATCTAAATCTTAGGGTTAAATCTTTGTGTTAAGTCTTAAGGTTAAATCTTAAGTCCTAGGGTTTGAGTCTTAGGTTTAAGTCTTAAATTTAAGTCTTTGGGATACGTCTTAGGGTTAAGTGTCAGGGTTAAGATTTATGTTTAATTCTTAAGTTTACGTCTTAGGGTTAAGTCTAAAAGTTTAGTCTTAAATTTAAGTCTTAGTGTTGTCTTCGGTTAAGTTATAGTGTTAAGTCTTAGGGTTACATCCTAAGGTTCAGTCTTATATTAAATTCTCAGGGTTAAGTCTTAGGGATAAGTCTTAAGGTTAAGCCTTAGTATTATGTCTTAAGATTCAGTCTTAAATTTAAATCTTAATAATAAGTCTTAAGGTTAAGGTTTGGGGATAAGTCTTAGGGTTAAGTCTCAGGGATAAGTCTTAGGGTTAAGTCTCAGGGATAAGTCTTAGGGTTAAGTCTTAAGGTTAAATCTTAGGGTTAAGTCTTAAGGTTAAGTCTCAGGGTTAAGTCTTAGGTTAAGTATTAGTATTAAGTCTTAGGGTTAAGTCTTGTGGTTAAGTCCTAAATTTAAGTCTTAGGGTTATGTCTTAGGGATAAGTCTTAGGGTTAAGTCTTATGGTTAAGTCGTAAATTTAAGTCTTAGGGTTATGTCTTAGGGATAAGTCTTAAGGTGAAGTCTTAGGATCAAGTCTTAAGGTGAAGTCATTATGTTAATCCTTAGGGTTAAGTTTTAGGATTGTTTCTTAGGGTTAAGTCTTAATGTTAAGTGTCAGGTTAAGTCTTACAGTTAAGTCTTATGGTTACCTCTTAATGTTATGTCTTAGGGTTAAGTTATAAGGTTAAGTCTAAGGGTTAACTCCTAAGGTTAAGTGTTAAGTTTGAATATTAAAGTTAGGTCTTAAGGTTAAGACTTAGGGTTAAGTCTTATAGTTAAGTCTTTAGGGTTAAGTCTTAGGGTTAAGTTTTTGGCTTACGTCTTAGGGTAAAGTATTAAGGTTAAGTCTTAACCTTAAGTCTTAACGTCAAGTCTTAAGGTTGAGCCTTAAGGTTAAGTTTTAGGGTTAAGTCTTAGGCTTAATTTTTATGGTTAAGTCTTAAGGTTAAGTTTTAGGGTTAAGTCTTCTAGTTAAGTCTTAGGGTTAAGTCTCAGGTTTATGTCTTACGGTTAAGTCTTAAGGTTATGTTTTAAGGTTTAGTCTTGTAGTTAAGACTTAACGGTAAATCTGAAGGTTAAGTCTCATGGTTAAGTCTTAGGGATAAGTCTCAGGGTTAAGGCTCAAGGTAAGGTCTCAAGCTTAAGTCCCAGGGTTAAGTCGTAAGGTTCTGTCTTAAGGCTGAGACTTAGGGTTAAGTCTTAAGGTTAAGTCTTATGGATTGAGTCTTAGGTTTACGTCTTAGAGTTAAGTCTTGGGGATATGGCTTAGGGTTAAGTCTCAGGGTTAAGTTTCAAGGCTAAGTTTCAATGTTAAGTCTCAGGGTTATGACTTAGGGTTAAGCATTAAGGTTAAGTCTTAGGTTTCAGTCTCAGGGTTATGTCTTAGGATTAAGTCTTAGGGTTAAGTCTTAGGGTTAAGTATTAAATTTAAGTCTTAGGGTTAATTCTTAGGGTTATGTCCTAAAGATCACGTCTTAAGGTTAAATCTTAGGGTTAGGTCTTAAGGTTAAGACTTAAGATTAAGTCTTAGAGTTATGTCTTAGGGTTAAGTCTTAAGGTTAAGACTTAGAGTTAAGTATTTAAGGTTACGTCTTAGGTTTATTGTCTTAGGGTTAAGTCTTAGGGTGTTGTCTTAAGGTTAAGTATTAATATTAAGTCTTAGGGTTAAAGTCATAAGATTTAATCTCAGGGTTAACTCTTATGGCTATGTCATAAGTTTAAGTCTTAATTTTAAGTCTTGGGGATAAATCTTTGGGTTAAGTCTCACGGTTAATCTCAGGGTTAAGACTTAGGGTTAAGTCTTAAGGTTAAGTCTTAGGGTTTAGTCTTAGGGTTCAGTCGTAGGGTTAAGTCTCAGGGTTATGCCTTAGGGTTAAGTCTTATGTTTAAGTTAAGTCTTAGGTTTAAATCATAGGGTTAAGTCTTAGGGTTAAGTTTTAAGTTTAAGTCTTAGGGTTAAGTCTCAGGTTTAGTTTTTAAGGTTAAGTCACAAGGTTAAGTCTTAAGGTTAAGTCTTAATTATAAGTGTTAGGGTTAAGTCTTAAGGTTAAGTCTAAGGGTTAAGTCTCTAAGATTAAGTATTAGGTTTAAGTCTCAGGGTTAAGTCTTAGGGATAAGTCTTAAGGTTAAGTCTTAAATTCAAGTCCTAGGGTTAAGTTTTAAGGTTAAGTCTTAAGGTTAAGTCTCAGGGTTATGTCTTAGGGTTAAGTCTCAGGGTTAAGTCTTAGGGTTAACTGTTAAGGTTAAGACCTAAATTTAAGTCTTAGGGTTAAGCCTTAAGGATAAGACGTAAATTTGAGTCTTAGCGTTAAATCTTAAGGTTACGTCTTACGGTTAAGTGTTAAGGTTAAGTCTTAGATTTAAGTGTTATGGTTATGTCTTAAGGTTAAGTCTTAGTGTTAAGTCTTAGGATTAAGTCTTAAGGTTAACTCATAAATCTAAATCTTAGGGTTAAATCTTTGTGTTAAGTCTTAAGGTTAAATCTTAAGTCCTAGGGTTTGAGTCTTAGGTTTAAGTCTTAAATTTCAGTCTTTGGGATACGTCTTAGGGTTAAGTGTCAGGGTTAAGATTTATGTTTAATTCTTAAGTTTACGTCTTAGGGTTAAGTCTAAAAGTTTAGTCTTAAATTTAAGTCTTAGTGTTGTCTTCGGTTAAGTTATAGTGTTAAGTCTTAGGGTTACATCCTAAGGTTCAGTCTTATATTAAATTCTCAGGGTTAAGTCTTAGGGATAAGTCTTAAGGTTAAGCCTTAGTATTATGTCTTAAGATTCAGTCTTAAATTTAAATCTTAATAATAAGTCTTAAGGTTAAGGTTTGGGGATAAGTCTTAGGGTTAAGTCTCAGGGATAAGTCTTAGGGTTAAGTCTCAGGGATAAGTCTTAGGGTTAAGTCTTAAGGTTAAATCTTAGGGTTAAGTCTTAAGGTTAAGTCTCAGGGTTAAGTCTTAGGTTAAGTATTAGTATTAAGTCTTAGGGTTAAGTCTTGTGGTTAAGTCCTAAATTTAAGTCTTAGGGTTATGTCTTAGGGATAAGTCTTAGGGTTAAGTCTTATGGTTAAGTCGTAAATTTAAGTCTTAGGGTTATGTCTTAGGGATAAGTCTTAAGGTGAAGTCTTAGGATCAGGTCTTAAGGTGAAGTCATTATGTTAATCCTTAGGGTTAAGTTTTAGGATTGTTTCTTAGGGTTAAGTCTTAATGTTAAGTGTCAGGTTAAGTCTTACAGTTAAGTCTTATGGTTACCTCTTAATGTTATGTCTTAGGGTTAAGTTATAAGGTTAAGTCTAAGGGTTAACTCCTAAGGTTAAGTGTTAAGTTTGAATATTAAAGTTAGGTCTTAAGGTTAAGACTTAGGGTTAAGTCTTATAGTTAAGTCTTTAGGGTTAAGTCTTAGGGTTAAGTTTTTGGCTTACGTCTTAGGGTAAAGTATTAAGGTTAAGTCTTAACCTTAAGTCTTAAGGTTGAGCCTTAAGGTTAAGTTTTAGGGTTAAGTCTTAGGCTTAATTTTTATGGTTAAGTCTTAAGGTTAAGTTTTAGGGTTAAGTCTTCTAGTTAAGTCTTAGGGTTAAGTCTCAGGTTTATGTCTTACGGTTAAGTCTTAAGGTTATGTTTTAAGGTTTAATCTTGTAGTTAAGACTTAACGGTAAATCTGAAGGTTAAGTCTCATGGTTAAGTCTTAGGGATAAGTCTCAGGGTTAAGGCTCAAGGTAAGGTCTCAAGCTTAAGTCCCAGGGTTAAGTCGTAAGGTTCTGTCTTAAGGCTGAGACTTAGGGTTAAGTCTTAAGGTTAAGTCTTATGGATTGAGTCTTAGGTTTACGTCTTAGAGTTAAGTCTTGGGGATATGGCTTAGGGTTAAGTCTCAGGGTTAAGTTTCAAGGCTAAGTTTCAATGTTAAGTCTCAGGGTTATGACTTAGGGTTAAGCATTAAGGTTAAGGCTTAGGTTTCAGTCTCAGGGTTATGTCTTAGGATTAAGTCTTAGGGTTAAGTCTTAGGGTTAAGTATTAAATTTAAGTCTTAGGGTTAATTCTTAGGGTTATGTCCTAAAGATCACGTCTTAAGGTTAAATCTTAGGGTTAGGTCTTAAGGTTAAGACTTAAGATTAAGTCTTAGAGTTATGTCTTAGGGTTAAGTCTTAAGGTTAAGACTTAGAGTTAAGTATTTAAGGTTACGTCTTAGGTTTATTGTCTTAGGGTTAAGTCTTAGGGTGTTGTCTTAAGGTTAAGTATTAATATTAAGTCTTAGGGTTAAAGTCATAAGATTTAATCTCAGGGTTAACTCTTATGGTTATGTCATAAGTTTAAGTCTTAATTTTAAGTCTTGGGGATAAATCTTTGGGTTAAGTCTCACGGTTAATCTCAGGGTTAAGACTTAGGGTTAAGTCTTAAGGTTAGGTCTTAGGGTTTAGTCTTAGGGTTCAGTCGTAGGGTTAAGTCTCAGGGTTATGCCTTAGGGTTAAGTCTTATGTTTAAGTTAAGTCTTAGGTTTAAATCATAGGGTTAAGTCTTAGGGTTAAGTTTTAAGTTTAAGTCTTAGGGTTAAGTCTCAGGTTTAGTTTTTAAGGTTAAGTCACAAGGTTAAGTCTTAAGGTTAAGTCTTAATTATAAGTGTTAGGGTTAAGTCTTAAGGTTAAGTCTAAGGGTTAAGTCTCTAAGATTAAGTATTAGGTTTAAGTCTCAGGGTTAAGTCTTAGGGATAAGTCTTAAGGTTAAGTCTTAAATTCAAGTCCTAGGGTTAAGTTTTAAGGTTAAGTCTCAGGGTTATGTCTTAGGGTTAAGTCTTAGGGTTAAGTCTCAGGGTTAAGTCTTAGGGTTAACTGTTAAGGTTAAGACCTAAATTTAAGTCTTAGGGTTAAGCCTTAAGGATAAGACGTAAATTTGAGTCTTAGCGTTAAATCTTAAGGTTATGTCTTACGGTTAAGTGTTAAGGTTAAGTCTTAGATTTAAGTGTTATGGTTATGTCTTAAGGTTAAGTCTTAGTGTTAAGTCTTAGGATTAAGTCTTAAGGTTAACTCATAAATCTAAATCTTAGGGTTAAATCTTTGTGTTAAGTCTTAAGGTTAAATCTTAAGTCCTAGGGTTTGAGTCTTAGGTTTAAGTCTTAAATTTAAGTCTTTGGGATACGTCTTAGGGTTAAGTGTCAGGGTTAAGATTTATGTTTAATTCTTAAGTTTACGTCTTAGGGTTAAGTCTAAAAGTTTAGTCTTAAATTTAAGTCTTAGTGTTGTCTTCGGTTAAGTTATAGTGTTAAGTCTTAGGGTTACATCCTAAGGTTCAGTCTTATATTAAATTCTCAGGGTTAAGTCTTAGGGATAAGTCTTAAGGTTAAGCCTTAGTATTATGTCTTAAGATTCAGTCTTAAATTTAAATCTTAATAATAAGTCTTAAGGTTAAGGTTTGGGGATAAGTCTTAGGGTTAAGTCTCAGGGATAAGTCTTAGGGTTAAGTCTCAGGGATAAGTCTTAGGGTTAAGTCTTAAGGTTAAATCTTAGGGTTAAGTCTTAAGGTTAAGTCTCAGGGTTAAGTCTTAGGTTAAGTATTAGTATTAAGTCTTAGGGTTAAGTCTTGTGGTTAAGTCCTAAATTTAAGTCTTAGGGTTATGTCTTAGGGATAAGTCTTAGGGTTAAGTCTTATGGTTAAGTCGTAAATTTAAGTCTTAGGGTTATGTCTTAGGGATAAGTCTTAAGGTGAAGTCTTAGGATCAAGTCTTAAGGTGAAGTCATTATGTTAATCCTTAGGGTTAAGTTTTAGGATTGTTTCTTAGGGTTAAGTCTTAATGTTAAGTGTCAGGTTAAGTCTTACAGTTAAGTCTTATGGTTACCTCTTAATGTTATGTCTTAGGGTTAAGTTATAAGGTTAAGTCTAAGGGTTAACTCCTAAGGTTAAGTGTTAAGTTTGAATATTAAAGTTAGGTCTTAAGGTTAAGACTTAGGGTTAAGTCTTATAGTTAAGTCTTTAGGGTTAAGTCTTAGGGTTAAGTTTTTGGCTTACGTCTTAGGGTAAAGTATTAAGGTTAAGTCTTAAACTTAAGTCTTAACGTCAAGTCTTAAGGTTGAGCCTTAAGGTTAAGTTTTAGGGTTAAGTCTTAGGCTTAATTTTTATGGTTAA
This sequence comes from Falco peregrinus, assembly GCF_023634155.1. Taxonomy (NCBI): domain Eukaryota; kingdom Metazoa; phylum Chordata; class Aves; order Falconiformes; family Falconidae; genus Falco; species Falco peregrinus. Next base: position 1,112,835 of record NW_026599618.1, on the reverse strand, counting down.
GTCTTAAGGTTAAGTTTTAGGGTTAAGTCTTCTAGTTAAGTCTTAGGGTTAAGTCTCAGGTTTATGTCTTACGGTTAAGTCTTAAGGTTATGTTTTAAGGTTTAGTCTTGTAGTTAAGACTTAACGGTAAATCTGAAGGTTAAGTCTCATGGTTAAGTCTTAGGGATAAGTCTCAGGGTTAAGGCTCAAGGTAAGGTCTCAAGGTTAAGTCCCAGGGTTAAGTCGTAAGGTTCTGTCTTAAGGCTGAGACTTAGGGTTAAGTCTTAAGGTTAAGTCTTATGGATTGAGTCTTAGGTTTACGTCTTAGAGTTAAGTCTTGGGGATATGGCTTAGGGTTAAGTCTCAGGGTTAAGTTTCAAGGCTAAGTTTCAATGTTAAGTCTCAGGGTTATGACTTAGGGTTAAGCATTAAGGTTAAGTCTTAGGTTTCAGTCTCAGGGTTATGTCTTAGGATTAAGTCTTAGGGTTAAGTCTTAGGGTTAAGTATTAAATTTAAGTCTTAGGGTTAATTCTTAGGGTTATGTCCTAAAGATCACGTCTTAAGGTTAAATCTTAGGGTTAGGTCTTAAGGTTAAGACTTAAGATTAAGTCTTAGAGTTATGTCTTAGGGTTAAGTCTTAAGGTTAAGACTTAGAGTTAAGTATTTAAGGTTACGTCTTAGGTTTATTGTCTTAGGGTTAAGTCTTAGGGTGTTGTCTTAAGGTTAAGTATTAATATTAAGTCTTAGGGTTAAAGTCATAAGATTTAATCTCAGGGTTAACTCTTATGGTTATGTCATAAGTTTAAGTCTTAATTTTAAGTCTTGGGGATAAATCTTTGGGTTAAGTCTCACGGTTAATCTCAGGGTTAAGACTTAGGGTTAAGTCTTAAGGTTAAGTCTTAGGGTTTAGTCTTAGGGTTCAGTCGTAGGGTTAAGTCTCAGGGTTATGCCTTAGGGTTAAGTCTTATGTTTAAGTTAAGTCTTAGGTTTAAATCATAGGGTTAAGTCTTAGGGTTAAGTTTTAAGTTTAAGTCTTAGGGTTAAGTCTCAGGTTTAGCTTTTAAGGTTAAGTCACAAGGTTAAGTCTTAAGGTTAAGTCTTAATTATAAGTGTTAGGGTTAAGTCTTAAGGTTAAGTCTAAGGGTTAAGTCTCTAAGATTAAGTATTAGGTTTAAGTCTCAGGGTTAAGTCTTAGGGATAAGTCTTAAGGTTAAGTCTTAAATTCAAGTCCTAGGGTTAAGTTTTAAGGTTAAGTCTCAGGGTTATGTCTTAGGGTTAAGTCTTAGGGTTAAGTCTCAGGGTTAAGTCTTAGGGTTAACTGTTAAGGTTAAGACCTAAATTTAAGTCTTAGGGTTAAGCCTTAAGGATAAGACGTAAATTTGAGTCTTAGCGTTAAATCTTAAGGTTATGTCTTACGGTTAAGTGTTAAGGTTAAGTCTTAGATTTAAGTGTTATGGTTATGTCTTAAGGTTAAGTCTTAGTGTTAAGTCTTAGGATTAAGTCTTAAGGTTAACTCATAAATCTAAATCTTAGGGTTAAATCTTTGTGTTAAGTCTTAAGGTTAAATCTTAAGTCCTAGGGTTTGAGTCTTAGGTTTAAGTCTTAAATTTAAGTCTTTGGGATACGTCTTAGGGTTAAGTGTCAGGGTTAAGATTTATGTTTAATTCTTAAGTTTACGTCTTAGGGTTAAGTCTAAAAGTTTAGTCTTAAATTTAAGTCTTAGTGTTGTCTTCGGTTAAGTTATAGTGTTAAGTCTTAGGGTTACATCCTAAGGTTCAGTCTTATATTAAATTCTCAGGGTTAAGTCTTAGGGATAAGTCTTAAGGTTAAGCCTTAGTATTATGTCTTAAGATTCAGTCTTAAATTTAAATCTTAATAATAAGTCTTAAGGTTAAGGTTTGGGGATAAGTCTTAGGGTTAAGTCTCAGGGATAAGTCTTAGGGTTAAGTCTCAGGGATAAGTCTTAGGGTTAAGTCTTAAGGTTAAATCTTAGGGTTAAGTCTTAAGGTTAAGTCTCAGGGTTAAGTCTTAGGTTAAGTATTAGTATTAAGTCTTAGGGTTAAGTCTTGTGGTTAAGTCCTAAATTTAAGTCTTAGGGTTATGTCTTAGGGATAAGTCTTAGGGTTAAGTCTTATGGTTAAGTCGTAAATTTAAGTCTTAGGGTTATGTCTTAGGGATAAGTCTTAAGGTGAAGTCTTAGGATCAAGTCTTAAGGTGAAGTCATTATGTTAATCCTTAGGGTTAAGTTTTAGGATTGTTTCTTAGGGTTAAGTCTTAATGTTAAGTGTCAGGTTAAGTCTTACAGTTAAGTCTTATGGTTACCTCTTAATGTTATGTCTTAGGGTTAAGTTATAAGGTTAAGTCTAAGGGTTAACTCCTAAGGTTAAGTGTTAAGTTTGAATATTAAAGTTAGGTCTTAAGGTTAAGACTTAGGGTTAAGTCTTATAGTTAAGTCTTTAGGGTTAAGTCTTAGGGTTAAGTTTTTGGCTTACGTCTTAGGGTAAAGTATTAAGGTTAAGTCTTAACCTTAAGTCTTAACGTCAAGTCTTAAGGTTGAGCCTTAAGGTTAAGTTTTAGGGTTAAGTCTTAGGCTTAATTTTTATGGTTAAGTCTTAAGGTTAAGTTTTAGGGTTAAGTCTTCTAGTTAAGTCTTAGGGTTAAGTCTCAGGTTTATGTCTTACGGTTAAGTCTTAAGGTTATGTTTTAAGGTTTAGTCTTGTAGTTAAGACTTAACGGTAAATCTGAAGGTTAAGTCTCATGGTTAAGTCTTAGGGATAAGTCTCAGGGTTAAGGCTCAAGGTAAGGTCTCAAGGTTAAGTCCCAGGGTTAAGTCGTAAGGTTCTGTCTTAAGGCTGAGACTTAGGGTTAAGTCTTAAGGTTAAGTCTTATGGATTGAGTCTTAGGTTTACGTCTTAGAGTTAAGTCTTGGGGATATGGCTTAGGGTTAAGTCTCAGGGTTAAGTTTCAAGGCTAAGTTTCAATGTTAAGTCTCAGGGTTATGACTTAGGGTTAAGCATTAAGGTTAAGTCTTAGGTTTCAGTCTCAGGGTTATGTCTTAGGATTAAGTCTTAGGGTTAAGTCTTAGGGTTAAGTATTAAATTTAAGTCTTAGGGTTAATTCTTAGGGTTATGTCCTAAAGATCACGTCTTAAGGTTAAATCTTAGGGTTAGGTCTTAAGGTTAAGACTTAAGATTAAGTCTTAGAGTTATGTCTTAGGGTTAAGTCTTAAGGTTAAGACTTAGAGTTAAGTATTTAAGGTTACGTCTTAGGTTTATTGTCTTAGGGTTAAGTCTTAGGGTGTTGTCTTAAGGTTAAGTATTAATATTAAGTCTTAGGGTTAAAGTCATAAGATTTAATCTCAGGGTTAACTCTTATGGCTATGTCATAAGTTTAAGTCTTAATTTTAAGTCTTGGGGATAAATCCTTGGGTTAAGTCTCACGGTTAATCTCAGGGTTAAGACTTAGGGTTAAGTCTTAAGGTTAAGTCTTAGGGTTTAGTCTTAGGGTTCAGTCGTAGGGTTAAGTCTCAGGGTTATGCCTTAGGGTTAAGTCTTATGTTTAAGTTAAGTCTTAGGTTTAAATCATAGGGTTAAGTCTTAGGGTTAAGTTTTAAGTTTAAGTCTTAGGGTTAAGTCTCAGGTTTAGTTTTTAAGGTTAAGTCTTAAGGTTAAGTCTTAATTATAAGTGTTAGGGTTAAGTCTTAAGGTTAAGTCTAAGGGTTAAGTCTCTAAGATTAAGTATTAGGTTTAAGTCTCAGGGTTAAGTCTTAGGGATAAGTCTTAAGGTTAAGTCTTAAATTCAAGTCCTAGGGTTAAGTTTTAAGGTTAAGTCTTAAGGTTAAGTCTCAGGGTTATGTCTTAGGGTTAAGTCTCAGGGTTAAGTCTTAGGGTTAACTGTTAAGGTTAAGACCTAAATTTAAGTCTTAGGGTTAAGCCTTAAGGATAAGACGTAAATTTGAGTCTTAGCGTTAAATCTTAAGGTTACGTCTTACGGTTAAGTGTTAAGGTTAAGTCTTAGATTTAAGTGTTATGGTTATGTCTTAAGGTTAAGTCTTAGTGTTAAGTCTTAGGATTAAGTCTTAAGGTTAACTCATAAATCTAAATCTTAGGGTTAAATCTTTGTGTTAAGTCTTAAGGTTAAATCTTAAGTCCTAGGGTTTGAGTCTTAGGTTTAAGTCTTAAATTTAAGTCTTTGGGATACGTCTTAGGGTTAAGTGTCAGGGTTAAGATTTATGTTTAATTCTTAAGTTTACGTCTTAGGGTTAAGTCTAAAAGTTTAGTCTTAAATTTAAGTCTTAGTGTTGTCTTCGGTTAAGTTATAGTGTTAAGTCTTAGGGTTACATCCTAAGGTTCAGTCTTATATTAAATTCTCAGGGTAAAGTCTTAGGGATAAGTCTTAAGGTTAAGCCTTAGTATTATGTCTTAAGATTCAGTCTTAAATTTAAATCTTAATAATAAGTCTTAAGGTTAAGGTTTGGGGATAAGTCTTAGGGTTAAGTCTCAGGGATAAGTCTTAGGGTTAAGTCTCAGGGATAAGTCTTAGGGTTAAGTCTTAAGGTTAAATCTTAGGGTTAAGTCTTAAGGTTAAGTCTCAGGGTTAAGTCTTAGGTTAAGTATTAGTATTAAGTCTTAGGGTTAAGTCTTGTGGTTAAGTCCTAAATTTAAGTCTTAGGGTTATGTCTTAGGGATAAGTCTTAGGGTTAAGTCTTATGGTTAAGTCGTGAATTTAAGTCTTAGGGTTATGTCTTAGGGATAAGTCTTAAGGTGAAGTCTTAGGATCAAGTCTTAAGGTGAAGTCATTATGTTAATCCTTAGGGTTAAGTTTTAGGATTGTTTCTTAGGGTTAAGTCTTAATGTTAAGTGTCAGGTTAAGTCTTACAGTTAAGTCTTATGGTTACCTCTTAATGTTATGTCTTAGGGTTAAGTTATAAGGTTAAGTCTAAGGGTTAACTCCTAAGGTTAAGTGTTAAGTTTGAATATTAAAGTTAGGTCTTAAGGTTAAGACTTAGGGTTAAGTCTTATAGTTAAGTCTTTAGGGTTAAGTCTTAGGGTTAAGTTTTTGGCTTACGTCTTAGGGTAAAGTATTAAGGTTAAGTCTTAACCTTAAGTCTTAACGTCAAGTCTTAAGGTTGAGCCTTAAGGTTAAGTTTTAGGGTTAAGTCTTAGGCTTAATTTTTATGGTTAAGTCTTAAGGTTAAGTTTTAGGGTTAAGTCTTCTAGTTAAGTCTTAGGGTTAAGTCTCAGGTTTATGTCTTACGGTTAAGTCTTAAGGTTATGTTTTAAGGTTTAGTCTTGTAGTTAAGACTTAACGGTAAATCTGAAGGTTAAGTCTCATGGTTAAGTCTTAGGGATAAGTCTCAGGGTTAAGGCTCAAGGTAAGGTCTCAAGGTTAAGTCCCAGGGTTAAGTCGTAAGGTTCTGTCTTAAGGCTGAGACTTAGGGTTAAGTCTTAAGGTTAAGTCTTATGGACTGAGTCTTAGGTTTACGTCTTAGAGTTAAGTCTTGGGGATATGGCTTAGGGTTAAGTCTCAGGGTTAAGTTTCAAGGCTAAGTTTCAATGTTAAGTCTCAGGGTTATGACTTAGGGTTAAGCATTAAGGTTAAGTCTTAGGTTTCAGTCTCAGGGTTATGTCTTAGGATTAAGTCTTAGGGTTAAGTCTTAGGGTTAAGTATTAAATTTAAGTCTTAGGGTTAATTCTTAGGGTTATGTCCTAAAGATCACGTCTTAAGGTTAAATCTTAGGGTTAGGTCTTAAGGTTAAGACTTAAGATTAAGTCTTAGAGTTATGTCTTAGGGTTAAGTCTTAAGGTTAAGACTTAGAGTTAAGTATTTAAGGTTACGTCTTAGGTTTATTGTCTTAGGGTTAAGTCTTAGGGTGTTGTCTTAAGGTTAAGTATTAATATTAAGTCTTAGGGTTAAAGTCATAAGATTTAATCTCAGGGTTAACTCTTATGGTTATGTCATAAGTTTAAGTCTTAATTTTAAGTCTTGGGGATAAATCTTTGGGTTAAGTCTCACGGTTAATCTCAGGGTTAAGACTTAGGGTTAAGTCTTAAGGTTAAGTCTTAGGGTTTAGTCTTAGGGTTCAGTCGTAGGGTTAAGTCTCAGGGTTATGCCTTAGGGTTAAGTCTTAGGGTTAAGTTAAGTCTTAGGTTTAAATCATAGGGTTAAGTCTTAGGGTTAAGTTTTAAGTTTAAGTCTTAGGGTTAAGTCTCAGGTTTAGTTTTTAAGGTTAAGTCTTAAGGTTAAGTCTTAATTATAAGTGTTAGGGTTAAGTCTTAAGGTTAAGTCTAAGGGTTAAGTCTCTAAGATTAAGTATTAGGTTTAAGTCTCAGGGTTAAGTCTTAGGGATAAGTCTTAAGGTTAAGTCTTAAATTCAAGTCCTAGGGTTAAGTTTTAAGGTTAAGTCTTAAGGTTAAGTCTCAGGGTTATGTCTTAGGGTTAAGTCTCAGGGTTAAGTCTTAGGGTTAACTGTTAAGGTTAAGACCTAAATTTAAGTCTTAGGGTTAAGCCTTAAGGATAAGACGTAAATTTGAGTCTTAGCGTTAAATCTTAAGGTTACGTCTTACGGTTAAGTGTTAAGGTTAAGTCTTAGATTTAAGTGTTATGGTTATGTCTTAAGGTTAAGTCTTAGTGTTAAGTCTTAGGATTAAGTCTTAAGGTTAACTCATAAATCTAAATCTTAGGGTTAAATCTTTGTGTTAAGTCTTAAGGTTAAATCTTAAGTCCTAGGGTTTGAGTCTTAGGTTTAAGTCTTAAATTTAAGTCTTTGGGATACGTCTTAGGGTTAAGTGTCAGGGTTAAGATTTATGTTTAATTCTTAAGTTTACGTCTTAGGGTTAAGTCTAAAAGTTTAGTCTTAAATTTAAGTCTTAGTGTTGTCTTCGGTTAAGTTATAGTGTTAAGTCTTAGGGTTACATCCTAAGGTTCAGTCTTATATTAAATTCTCAGGCTTAAGTCTTAGGGATAAGTCTTAAGGTTAAGCCTTAGTATTATGTCTTAAGATTCAGTCTTAAATTTAAATCTTAATAATAAGTCTTAAGGTTAAGGTTTGGGGATAAGTCTTAGGGTTAAGTCTCAGGGATAAGTCTTAGGGTTAAGTCTCAGGGATAAGTCTTAGGGTTAAGTCTTAAGGTTAAATCTTAGGGTTAAGTCTTAAGGTTAAGTCTCAGGGTTAAGTCTTAGGTTAAGTATTAGTATTAAGTCTTAGGGTTAAGTCTTGTGGTTAAGTCCTAAATTTAAGTCTTAGGGTTATGTCTTAGGGATAAGTCTTAGGGTTAAGTCTTATGGTTAAGTCGTAAATTTAAGTCTTAGGGTTATGTCTTAGGGATAAGTCTTAAGGTGAAGTCTTAGGATCAAGTCTTAAGGTGAAGTCATTATGTTAATCCTTAGGGTTAAGTTTTAGGATTGTTTCTTAGGGTTAAGTCTTAATGTTAAGTGTCAGGTTAAGTCTTACAGTTAAGTCTTATGGTTACCTCTTAATGTTATGTCTTAGGGTTAAGTTATAAGGTTAAGTCTAAGGGTTAACTCCTAAGGTTAAGTGTTAAGTTTGAATATTAAAGTTAGGTCTTAAGGTTAAGACTTAGGGTTAAGTCTTATAGTTAAGTCTTTAGGGTTAAGTCTTAGGGTTAAGTTTTTGGCTTACGTCTTAGGGTAAAGTATTAAGGTTAAGTCTTAACCTTAAGTCTTAACGTCAAGTCTTAAGGTTGAGCCTTAAGGTTAAGTTTTAGGGTTAAGTCTTAGGCTTAATTTTTATGGTTAAGTCTTAAGGTTAAGTTTTAGGGTTAAGTCTTCTAGTTAAGTCTTAGGGTTAAGTCTCAGGTTTATGTCTTACGGTTAAGTCTTAAGGTTATGTTTTAAGGTTTAGTCTTGTAGTTAAGACTTAACGGTAAATCTGAAGGTTAAGTCTCATGGTTAAGTCTTAGGGATAAGTCTCAGGGTTAAGGCTCAAGGTAAGGTCTCAAGGTTAAGTCCCAGGGTTAAGTCGTAAGGTTCTGTCTTAAGGCTGAGACTTAGGGTTAAGTCTTAAGGTTAAGTCTTATGGATTGAGTCTTAGGTTTACGTCTTAGAGTTAAGTCTTGGGGATATGGCTTAGGGTTAAGTCTCAGGGTTAAGTTTCAAGGCTAAGTTTCAATGTTAAGTCTCAGGGTTATGACTTAGGGTTAAGCATTAAGGTTAAGTCTTAGGTTTCAGTCTCAGGGTTATGTCTTAGGATTAAGTCTTAGGGTTAAGTCTTAGGGTTAAGTATTAAATTTAAGTCTTAGGGTTAATTCTTAGGGTTATGTCCTAAAGATCACGTCTTAAGGTTAAATCTTAGGGTTAGGTCTTAAGGTTAAGACTTAAGATTAAGTCTTAGAGTTATGTCTTAGGGTTAAGTCTTAAGGTTAAGACTTAGAGTTAAGTATTTAAGGTTACGTCTTAGGTTTATTGTCTTAGGGTTAAGTCTTAGGGTGTTGTCTTAAGGTTAAGTATTAATATTAAGTCTTAGGGTAAAAGTCATAAGATTTAATCTCAGGGTTAACTCTTATGGTTATGTCATAAGTTTAAGTCTTAATTTTAAGTCTTGGGGGTAAATCCTTGGGTTAAGTCTCACGGTTAATCTCAGGGTTAAGACTTAGGGTTAAGTCTTAAGGTTAAGTCTTAGGGTTTAGTCTTAGGGTTCAGTCGTAGGGTTAAGTCTCAGGGTTATGCCTTAGGGTTAAGTCTTATGTTTAAGTTAAGTCTTAGGTTTAAATCATAGGGTTAAGTCTTAGGGTTAAGTTTTAAGTTTAAGTCTTAGGGTTAAGTCTCAGGTTTAGTTTTTAAGGTTAAGTCACAAGGTTAAGTCTTAATTATAAGTGTTAGGGTTAAGTCTTAAGGTTAAGTCTAAGGGTTAAGTCTCTAAGATTAAGTATTAGGTTTAAGTCTCAGGGTTAAGTCTTAGGGATAAGTCTTAAGGTTAAGTCTTAAATTCAAGTCCTAGGGTTAAGTTTTAAGGTTAAGTCTTAAGGTTAAGTCTCAGGGTTATGTCTTAGGGTTAAGTCTCAGGGTTAAGTCTTAGGGTTAACTGTTAAGGTTAAGACCTAAATTTAAGTCTTAGGGTTAAGCCTTAAGGATAAGACGTAAATTTGAGTCTTAGCGTTAAATCTTAAGGTTACGTCTTACGGTTAAGTGTTAAGGTTAAGTCTTAGATTTAAGTGTTATGGTTATGTCTTAAGGTTAAGTCTTAGTGTTAAGTCTTAGGATTAAGTCTTAAGGTTAACTCATAAATCTAAATCTTAGGGTTAAATCTTTGTGTTAAGTCTTAAGGTTAAATCTTAAGTCCTAGGGTTTGAGTCTTAGGTTTAAGTCTTAAATTTAAGTCTTTGGGATACGTCTTAGGGTTAAGTGTCAGGGTTAAGATTTATGTTTAATTCTTAAGTTTACGTCTTAGGGTTAAGTCTAAAAGTTTAGTCTTAAATTTAAGTCTTAGTGTTGTCTTCGGTTAAGTTATAGTGTTAAGTCTTAGGGTTACATCCTAAGGTTCAGTCTTATATTAAATTCTCAGGGTTAAGTCTTAGGGATAAGTCTTAAGGTTAAGCCTTAGTATTATGTCTTAAGATTCAGTCTTAAATTTAAATCTTAATAATAAGTCTTAAGGTTAAGGTTTGGGGATAAGTCTTAGGGTTAAGTCTCAGGGATAAGTCTTAGGGTTAAGTCTCAGGGATAAGTCTTAGGGTTAAGTCTTAAGGTTAAATCTTAGGGTTAAGTCTTAAGGTTAAGTCTCAGGGTTAAGTCTTAGGTTAAGTATTAGTATTAAGTCTTAGGGTTAAGTCTTGTGGTTAAGTCCTAAATTTAAGTCTTAGGGTTATGTCTTAGGGATAAGTCTTAGGGTTAAGTCTTATGGTTAAGTCGTAAATTTAAGTCTTAGGGTTATGTCTTAGGGATAAGTCTTAAGGTGAAGTCTTAGGATCAAGTCTTAAGGTGAAGTCATTATGTTAATCCTTAGGGTTAAGTTTTAGGATTGTTTCTTAGGGTTAAGTCTTAATGTTAAGTGTCAGGTTAAGTCTTACAGTTAAGTCTTATGGTTACCTCTTAATGTTATGTCTTAGGGTTAAGTTATAAGGTTAAGTCTAAGGGTTAACTCCTAAGGTTAAGTGTTAAGTTTGAATATTAAAGTTAGGTCTTAAGGTTAAGACTTAGGGTTAAGTCTTATAGTTAAGTCTTTAGGGTTAAGTCTTAGGGTTAAGTTTTTGGCTTACGTCTTAGGGTAAAGTATTAAGGTTAAGTCTTAACCTTAAGTCTTAACGTCAAGTCTTAAGGTTGAGCCTTAAGGTTAAGTTTTAGGGTTAAGTCTTAGGCTTAATTTTTATGGTTAAGTCTTAAGGTTAAGTTTTAGGGTTAAGTCTTCTAGTTAAGTCTTAGGGTTAAGTCTCAGGTTTATGTCTTACGGTTAAGTCTTAAGGTTATGTTTTAAGGTTTAGTCTTGTAGTTAAGACTTAACGGTAAATCTGAAGGTTAAGTCTCATGGTTAAGTCTTAGGGATAAGTCTCAGGGTTAAGGCTCAAGGTAAGGTCTCAAGGTTAAGTCCCAGGGTTAAGTCGTAAGGTTCTGTCTTAAGGCTGAGACTTAGGGTTAAGTCTTAAGGTTAAGTCTTATGGACTGAGTCTTAGGTTTACGTCTTAGAGTTAAGTCTTGGGGATATGGCTTAGGGTTAAGTCTCAGGGTTAAGTTTCAAGGCTAAGTTTCAATGTTAAGTCTCAGGGTTATGACTTAGGGTTAAGCATTAAGGTTAAGTCTTAGGTTTCAGTCTCAGGGTTATGTCTTAGGATTAAGTCTTAGGGTTAAGTCTTAGGGTTAAGTATTAAATTTAAGTCTTAGGGTTAATTCTTAGGGTTATGTCCTAAAGATCACGTCTTAAGGTTAAATCTTAGGGTTAGGTCTTAAGGTTAAGACTTAAGATTAAGTCTTAGAGTTATGTCTTAGGGTTAAGTCTTAAGGTTAAGACTTAGAGTTAAGTATTTAAGGTTACGTCTTAGGTTTATTGTCTTAGGGTTAAGTCTTAGGGTGTTGTCTTAAGGTTAAGTATTAATATTAAGTCTTAGGGTTAAAGTCATAAGATTTAATCTCAGGGTTAACTCTTATGGCTATGTCATAAGTTTAAGTCTTAATTTTAAGTCTTGGGGATAAATCTTTGGGTTAAGTCTCACGGTTAATCTCAGGGTTAAGACTTAGGGTTAAGTCTTAAGGTTAAGTCTTAGGGTTTAGTCTTAGGGTTCAGTCGTAGGGTTAAGTCTCAGGGTTATGCCTTAGGGTTAAGTCTTATGTTTAAGTTAAGTCTTAGGTTTAAATCATAGGGTTAAGTCTTAGGGTTAAGTTTTAAGTTTAAGTCTTAGGGTTAAGTCTCAGGTTTAGTTTTTAAGGTTAAGTCACAAGGTTAAGTCTTAAGGTTAAGTCTTAATTATAAGTGTTAGGGTTAAGTCTTAAGGTTAAGTCTAAGGGTTAAGTCTCTAAGATTAAGTATTAGGTTTAAGTCTCAGGGTTAAGTCTTAGGGATAAGTCTTAAGGTTAAGTCTTAAATTCAAGTCCTAGGGTTAAGTTTTAAGGTTAAGTCTTAAGGTTAAGTCTCAGGGTTAAGTCTTAGGTTTAAGTCTCAGGGTTAAGTCTTAGGGTTAACTGTTAAGGTTAAGACCTAAATTTAAGTCTTAGGGTTAAGCCTTAAGGATAAGACGTAAATTTGAGTCTTAGCGTTAAATCTTAAGGTTATGTCTTACAGTTAAGTGTTAAGGTTAAGTCTTAGATTTAAGTGTTATGGTTATGTCTTAAGGTTAAGTCTTAGTGTTAAGTCTTAGGATTAAGTCTTAAGGTTAACTCATAAATCTAAATCTTAGGGTTAAATCTTTGTGTTAAGTCTTAAGGTTAAATCTTAAGTCCTAGGGTTTGAGTCTTAGGTTTAAGTCTTAAATTTAAGTCTTTGGGATACGTCTTAGGGTTAAGTGTCAGGGTTAAGATTTATGTTTAATTCTTAAGTTTACGTCTTAGGGTTAAGTCTAAAAGTTTAGTCTTAAATTTAAGTCTTAGTGTCGTCTTCGGTTAAGTTATAGTGTTGAGTCTTAGGGTTACATCCTAAGGTTCAGTCTTATATTAAATTCTCAGGGTTAAGTCTTAGGGATAAGTCTTAAGGTTAAGCCTTAGTATTATGTCTTAAGATTCAGTCTTAAATTTAAATCTTAATAATAAGTCTTAAGGTTAAGGTTTGGGGATAAGTCTTAGGGTTAAGTCTCAGGGATAAGTCTTAGGGTTAAGTCTCAGGGATAAGTCTTAGGGTTAAGTCTTAAGGTTAAATCTTAGGGTTAAGTCTTAAGGTTAAGTCTCAGGGTTAAGTCTTAGGTTAAGTATTAGTATTAAGTCTTAGGGTTAAGTCTTGTGGTTAAGTCCTAAATTTAAGTCTTAGGGTTATGTCTTAGGGATAAGTCTTAGGGTTAAGTCTTATGGTTAAGTCGTAAATTTAAGTCTTAGGGTTATGTCTTAGGGATAAGTCTTAAGGTGAAGTCTTAGGATCAAGTCTTAAGGTGAAGTCATTATGTTAATCCTTAGGGTTAAGTTTTAGGATTGTTTCTTAGGGTTAAGTCTTAATGTTAAGTGTCAGGTTAAGTCTTACAGTTAAGTCTTATGGTTACCTCTTAATGTTATGTCTTAGGGTTAAGTTATAAGGTTAAGTCTAAGGGTTAACTCCTAAGGTTAAGTGTTAAGTTTGAATATTAAAGTTAGGTCTTAAGGTTAAGACTTAGGGTTAAGTCTTATAGTTAAGTCTTTAGGGTTAAGTCTTAGGGTTAAGTTTTTGGCTTACGTCTTAGGGTAAAGTATTAAGGTTAAGTCTTAACCTTAAGTCTTAACGTCAAGTCTTAAGGTTGAGCCTTAAGGTTAAGTTTTAGGGTTAAGTCTTAGGCTTAATTTTTATGGTTAAGTCTTAAGGTTAAGTTTTAGGGTTAAGTCTTCTAGTTAAGTCTTAGGGTTAAGTCTCAGGTTTATGTCTTACGGTTAAGTCTTAAGGTTATGTTTTAAGGTTTAGTCTTGTAGTTAAGACTTAACGGTAAATCTGAAGGTTAAGTCTCATGGTTAAGTCTTAGGGATAAGTCTCAGGGTTAAGGCTCAAGGTAAGGTCTCAAGGTTAAGTCCCAGGGTTAAGTCGTAAGGTTCTGTCTTAAGGCTGAGACTTAGGGTTAAGTCTTAAGGTTAAGTCTTATGGATTGAGTCTTAGGTTTACGTCTTAGAGTTAAGTCTTGGGGATATGGCTTAGGGTTAAGTCTCAGGGTTAAGTTTCAAGGCTAAGTTTCAATGTTAAGTCTCAGGGTTATGAGTTAGGGTTAAGCATTAAGGTTAAGTCTTAGGTTTCAGTCTCAGGGTTATGTCTTAGGATTAAGTCTTAGGGTTAAGTCTTAGGGTTAAGTATTAAATTTAAGTCTTAGGGTTAATTCTTAGGGTTATGTCCTAAAGATCACGTCTTAAGGTTAAATCTTAGGGTTAGGTCTTAAGGTTAAGACTTAAGATTAAGTCTTAGAGTTATGTCTTAGGGTTAAGTCTTAAGGTTAAGACTTAGAGTTAAGTATTTAAGGTTACGTCTTAGGTTTATTGTCTTAGGGTTAAGTCTTAGGGTGTTGTCTTAAGGTTAAGTATTAATATTAAGTCTTAGGGTTAAAGTCATAAGATTTAATCTCAGGGTTAACTCTTATGGCTATGTCATAAGTTTAAGTCTTAATTTTAAGTCTTGGGGATAAATCCTTGGGTTAAGTCTCACGGTTAATCTCAGGGTTAAGACTTAGGGTTAAGTCTTAAGGTTAAGTCTTAGGGTTTAGTCTTAGGGTTCAGTCGTAGGGTTAAGTCTCAGGGTTATGCCTTAGGGTTAAGTCTTATGTTTAAGTTAAGTCTTAGGTTTAAATCATAGGGTTAAGTCTTAGGGTTAAGTTTTAAGTTTAAGTCTTAGGGTTAAGTCTCAGGTTTAGTTTTTAAGGTTAAGTCACAAGGTTAAGTCTTAAGGTTAAGTCTTAATTATAAGTGTTAGGGTTAAGTCTTAAGGTTAAGTCTAAGGGTTAAGTCTCTAAGATTAAGTATTAGGTTTAAGTCTCAGGGTTAAGTCTTAGGGATAAGTCTTAAGGTTAAGTCTTAAATTCAAGTCCTAGGGTTAAGTTTTAAGGTTAAGTCTTAAGGTTAAGTCTCAGGGTTAAGTCTTAGGTTTAAGTCTCAGGGTTAAGTCTTAGGGTTAACTGTTAAGGTTAAGACCTAAATTTAAGTCTTAGGGTTAAGCCTTAAGGATAAGACGTAAATTTGAGTCTTAGCGTTAAATCTTAAGGTTATGTCTTACGGTTAAGTGTTAAGGTTAAGTCTTAGATTTAAGTGTTATGGTTATGTCTTAAGGTTAAGTCTTAGTGTTAAGTCTTAGGATTAAGTCTTAAGGTTAACTCATAAATCTAAATCTTAGGGTTAAATCTTTGTGTTAAGTCTTAAGGTTAAATCTTAAGTCCTAGGGTTTGAGTCTTAGGTTTAAGTCTTAAATTTAAGTCTTTGGGATACGTCTTAGGGTTAAGTGTCAGGGTTAAGATTTATGTTTAATTCTTAAGTTTACGTCTTAGGGTTAAGTCTAAAAGTTTAGTCTTAAATTTAAGTCTTAGTGTTGTCTTCGGTTAAGTTATAGTGTTAAGTCTTAGGGTTACATCCTAAGGTTCAGTCTTATATTAAATTCTCAGGGTTAAGTCTTAGGGATAAGTCTTAAGGTTAAGCCTTAGTATTATGTCTTAAGATTCAGTCTTAAATTTAAATCTTAATAATAAGTCTTAAGGTTAAGGTTTGGGGATAAGTCTTAGGGTTAAGTCTCAGGGATAAGTCTTAGGGTTAATTCTCAGGGATAAGTCTTAGGGTTAAGTCTTAAGGTTAAATCTTAGGGTTAAGTCTTAAGGTTAAGTCTCAGGGTTAAGTCTTAGGTTAAGTATTAGTATTAAGTCTTAGGGTTAAGTCTTGTGGTTAAGTCCTAAATTTAAGTCTTAGGGTTATGTCTTAGGGATAAGTCTTAGGGTTAAGTCTTATGGTTAAGTCGTAAATTTAAGTCTTAGGGTTATGTCTTAGGGATAAGTCTTAAGGTGAAGTCTTAGGATCAAGTCTTAAGGTGAAGTCATTATGTTAATCCTTAGGGTTAAGTTTTAGGATTGTTTCTTAGGGTTAAGTCTTAATGTTAAGTGTCAGGTTAAGTCTTACAGTTAAGTCTTATGGTTACCTCTTAATGTTATGTCTTAGGGTTAAGTTATAAGGTTAAGTCTAAGGGTTAACTCCTAAGGTTAAGTGTTAAGTTTGAATATTAAAGTTAGGTCTTAAGGTTAAGACTTAGGGTTAAGTCTTATAGTTAAGTCTTTAGGGTTAAGTCTTAGGGTTAAGTTTTTGGCTTACGTCTTAGGGTAAAGTATTAAGGTTAAGTCTTAAACTTAAGTCTTAACGTCAAGTCTTAAGGTTGAGCCTTAAGGTTAAGTTTTAGGGTTAAGTCTTAGGCTTAATTTTTATGGTTAAGTCTTAAGGTTAATTTTTAGGGTTAAGTCTTCTAGTTAAGTCTTAGGGTTAAGTCTCAGGTTTATGTCTTACGGTTAAGTCTTAAGGTTATGTTTTAAGGTTTAGTCTTGTAGTTAAGACTTAACGGTAAATCTGAAGGTTAAGTCTCATGGTTAAGTCTTAGGGATAAGTCTCAGGGTTAAGGCTCAAGGTAAGGTCTCAAGCTTAAGTCCCAGGGTTAAGTCGTAAGGTTCTGTCTTAAGGCTGAGACTTAGGGTTAAGTCTTAAGGTTAAGTCTTATGGATTGAGTCTTAGGTTTACGTCTTAGAGTTAAGTCTTGGGGATATGGCTTAGGGTTAAGTCTCAGGGTTAAGTTTCAAGGCTAAGTTTCAATGTTAAGTCTCAGGGTTATGACTTAGGGTTAAGCATTAAGGTTAAGTCTTAGGTTTCAGTCTCAGGGTTATGTCTTAGGGTTAAGTCTTAGGGTTAAGTATTAAATTTAAGTCTTAGGGTTAATTCTTAGGGTTATGTCCTAAAGATCACGTCTTAAGGTTAAATCTTAGGGTTAGGTCTTAAGGTTAAGACTTAAGATTAAGTCTTAGAGTTATGTCTTAGGGTTAAGTCTTAAGGTTAAGACTTAGAGTTAAGTATTTAAGGTTACGTCTTAGGTTTATTGTCTTAGGGTTAAGTCTTAGGGTGTTGTCTTAAGGTTAAGTATTAATATTAAGTCTTAGGGTTAAAGTCATAAGATTTAATCTCAGGGTTAACTCTTATGGCTATGTCATAAGTTTAAGTCTTAATTTTAAGTCTTGGGGATAAATCTTTGGGTTAAGTCTCACGGTTAATCTCAGGGTTAAGACTTAGGGTTAAGTCTTAAGGTTAAGTCTTAGGGTTTAGTCTTAGGGTTCAGTCGTAGGGTTAAGTCTCAGGGTTATGCCTTAGGGTTAAGTCTTATGTTTAAGTTAAGTCTTAGGTTTAAATCATAGGGTTAAGTCTTAGGGTTAAGTTTTAAGTTTAAGTCTTAGGGTTAAGTCTCAGGTTTAGTTTTTAAGGTTAAGTCACAAGGTTAAGTCTTAAGGTTAAGTCTTAATTATAAGTGTTAGGGTTAAGTCTTAAGGTTAAGTCTAAGGGTTAAGTCTCTAAGATTAAGTATTAGGTTTAAGTCTCAGGGTTAAGTCTTAGGGATAAGTCTTAAGGTTAAGTCTTAAATTCAAGTCCTAGGGTTAAGTTTTAAGGTTAAGTCTTAAGGTTAAGTCTCAGGGTTAAGTCTTAGGTTTAAGTCTCAGGGTTAAGTCTTAGGGTTAACTGTTAAGGTTAAGACCTAAATTTAAGTCTTAGGGTTAAGCCTTAAGGATAAGACGTAAATTTGAGTCTTAGCGTTAAATCTTAAGGTTATGTCTTACAGTTAAGTGTTAAGGTTAAGTCTTAGATTTAAGTGTTATGGTTATGTCTTAAGGTTAAGTCTTAGTGTTAAGTCTTAGGATTAAGTCTTAAGGTTAACTCATAAATCTAAATCTTAGGGTTAAATCTTTGTGTTAAGTCTTAAGGTTAAATCTTAAGTCCTAGGGTTTGAGTCTTAGGTTTAAGTCTTAAATTTAAGTCTTTGGGATACGTCTTAGGGTTAAGTGTCAGGGTTAAGATTTATGTTTAATTCTTAAGTTTACGTCTTAGGGTTAAGTCTAAAAGTTTAGTCTTAAATTTAAGTCTTAGTGTCGTCTTCGGTTAAGTTATAGTGTTGAGTCTTAGGGTTACATCCTAAGGTTCAGTCTTATATTAAATTCTCAGGGTTAAGTCTTAGGGATAAGTCTTAAGGTTAAGCCTTAGTATTATGTCTTAAGATTCAGTCTTAAATTTAAATCTTAATAATAAGTCTTAAGGTTAAGGTTTGGGGATAAGTCTTAGGGTTAAGTCTCAGGGATAAGTCTTAGGGTTAAGTCTCAGGGATAAGTCTTAGGGTTAAGTCTTAAGGTTAAATCTTAGGGTTAAGTCTTAAGGTTAAGTCTCAGGGTTAAGTCTTAGGTTAAGCATTAGTATTAAGTCTTAGGGTTAAGTCTTGTGGTTAAGTCCTAAATTTAAGTCTTAGGGTTATGTCTTAGGGATAAGTCTTAGGGTTAAGTCTTATGGTTAAGTCGTAAATTTAAGTCTTAGGGTTATGTCTTAGGGATAAGTCTTAAGGTGAAGTCTTAGGATCAAGTCTTAAGGTGAAGTCATTATGTTAATCCTTAGGGTTAAGTTTTAGGATTGTTTCTTAGGGTTAAGTCTTAATGTTAAGTGTCAGGTTAAGTCTTACAGTTAAGTCTTATGGTTACCTCTTAATGTTATGTCTTAGGGTTAAGTTATAAGGTTAAGTCTAAGGGTTAACTCCTAAGGTTAAGTGTTAAGTTTGAATATTAAAGTTAGGTCTTAAGGTTAAGACTTAGGGTTAAGTCTTATAGTTAAGTCTTTAGGGTTAAGTCTTAGGGTTAAGTTTTTGGCTTACGTCTTAGGGTAAAGTATTAAGGTTAAGTCTTAACCTTAAGTCTTAACGTCAAGTCTTAAGGTTGAGCCTTAAGGTTAAGTTTTAGGGTTAAGTCTTAGGCTTAATTTTTATGGTTAAGTCTTAAGGTTAATTTTTAGGGTTAAGTCTTCTAGTTAAGTCTTAGGGTTAAGTCTCAGGTTTATGTCTTACGGTTAAGTCTTAAGGTTATGTTTTAAGGTTTAGTCTTGTAGTTAAGACTTAACGGTAAATCTGAAGGTTAAGTCTCATGGTTAAGTCTTAGGGATAAGTCTCAGGGTTAAGGCTCAAGGTAAGGTCTCAAGCTTAAGTCCCAGGGTTAAGTCGTAAGGTTCTGTCTTAAGGCTGAGACTTAGGGTTAAGTCTTAAGGTTAAGTCTTATGGATTGAGTCTTAGGTTTACGTCTTAGAGTTAAGTCTTGGGGATATGGCTTAGGGTTAAGTCTCAGGGTTAAGTTTCAAGGCTAAGTTTCAATGTTAAGTCTCAGGGTTATGACTTAGGGTTAAGCATTAAGGTTAAGTCTTAGGTTTCAGTCTCAGGGTTATGTCTTAGGATTAAGTCTTAGGGTTAAGTATTAAATTTAAGTCTTAGGGTTAATTCTTAGGGTTATGTCCTAAAGATCACGTCTTAAGGTTAAATCTTAGGGTTAGGTCTTAAGGTTAAGACTTAAGATTAAGTCTTAGAGTTATGTCTTAGGGTTAAGTCTTAAGGTTAAGACTTAGAGTTAAGTATTTAAGGTTACGTCTTAGGTTTATTGTCTTAGGGTTAAGTCTTAGGGTGTTGTCTTAAGGTTAAGTATTAATATTAAGTCTTAGGGTTAAAGTCATAAGATTTAATCTCAGGGTTAACTCTTATGGCTATGTCATAAGTTTAAGTCTTAATTTTAAGTCTTGGGGATAAATCTTTGGGTTAAGTCTCACGGTTAATCTCAGGGTTAAGACTTAGGGTTAAGTCTTAAGGTTAAGTCTTAGGGTTTAGTCTTAGGGTTCAGTCGTAGGGTTAAGTCTCAGGGTTATGCCTTAGGGTTAACTGTTAAGGTTAAGACCTAAATTTAAGTCTTAGGGTTAAGCCTTAAGGATAAGACGTAAATTTGAGTCTTAGCGTTAAATCTTAAGGTTATGTCTTACAATTAAGTGTTAAGGTTAAGTCTTAGATTTAAGTGTTATGGTTATGTCTTAAGGTTAAGTCTTAGTGTTAAGTCTTAGGATTAAGTCTTAAGGTTAACTCATAAATCTAAATCTTAGGGTTAAATCTTTGTGTTAAGTCTTAAGGTTAAATCTTAAGTCCTAGGGTTTGAGTCTTAGGTTTAAGTCTTAAATTTAAGTCTTTGGGATACGTCTTAGGGTTAAGTGTCAGGGTTAAGATTTATGTTTAATTCTTAAGTTTACGTCTTAGGGTTAAGTCTAAAAGTTTAGTCTTAAATTTAAGTCTTAGTGTCGTCTTCGGTTAAGTTATAGTGTTGAGTCTTAGGGTTACATCCTAAGGTTCAGTCTTATATTAAATTCTCAGGGTTAAGTCTTAGGGATAAGTCTTAAGGTTAAGCCTTAGTATTATGTCTTAAGATTCAGTCTTAAATTTAAATCTTAATAATAAGTCTTAAGGTTAAGGTTTGGGGATAAGTCTTAGGGTTAAGTCTCAGGGATAAGTCTTAGGGTTAAGTCTCAGGGATAAGTCTTAGGGTTAAGTCTTAAGGTTAAATCTTAGGGTTAAGTCTTAAGGTTAAGTCTCAGGGTTAAGTCTTAGGTTAAGTATTAGTATTAAGTCTTAGGGTTAAGTCTTGTGGTTAAGTCCTAAATTTAAGTCTTAGGGTTATGTCTTAGGGATAAGTCTTAGGGTTAAGTCTTATGGTTAAGTCGTAAATTTAAGTCTTAGGGTTATGTCTTAGGGATAAGTCTTAAGGTGAAGTCTTAGGATCAAGTCTTAAGGTGAAGTCATTATGTTAATCCTTAGGGTTAAGTTTTAGGATTGTTTCTTAGGGTTAAGTCTTAATGTTAAGTGTCAGGTTAAGTCTTACAGTTAAGTCTTATGGTTACCTCTTAATGTTATGTCTTAGGGTTAAGTTATAAGGTTAAGTCTAAGGGTTAACTCCTAAGGTTAAGTGTTAAGTTTGAATATTAAAGTTAGGTCTTAAGGTTAAGACTTAGGGTTAAGTCTTATAGTTAAGTCTTTAGGGTTAAGTCTTAGGGTTAAGTTTTTGGCTTACGTCTTAGGGTAAAGTATTAAGGTTAAGTCTTAAACTTAAGTCTTAAGGTTGAGCCTTAAGGTTAAGTTTTAGGGTTAAGTCTTAGGCTTAATTTTTATGGTTAAGTCTTAAGGTTAAGTTTTAGGGTTAAGTCTTCTAGTTAAGTCTTAGGGTTAAGCATCAGGTTTATGTCTTACGGTTAAGTCTTAAGGTTATGTTTTAAGGTTTAGTCTTGTAGTTAAGACTTAACGGTAAATCTGAAGGTTAAGTCTCATGGTTAAGTCTTAGGGATAAGTCTCAGGGTTAAGGCTCAAGGTAAGGTCTCAAGGTTAAGTCCCAGGGTTAAGTCGTAAGGTTCTGTCTTAAGGCTGAGACTTAGGGTTAAGTCTTAAGGTTAAGTCTTATGGATTGAGTCTTAGGTTTACGTCTTAGAGTTAAGTCTTGGGGATATGGCTTAGGGTTAAGTCTCAGGGTTAAGTTTCAAGGCTAAGTTTCAATGTTAAGTCTCAGGGTTATGACTTAGGGTTAAGCATTAAGGTTAAGTCTTAGGTTTCAGTCTCAGGGTTATGTCTTAGGATTAAGTCTTAGGGTTAAGTATTAAATTTAAGTCTTAGGGTTAATTCTTAGGGTTATGTCCTAAAGATCACGTCTTAAGGTTAAATCTTAGGGTTAGGTCTTAAGGTTAAGACTTAAGATTAAGTCTTAGAGTTATGTCTTAGGGTTAAGTCTTAAGGTTAAGACTTAGAGTTAAGTATTTAAGGTTACGTCTTAGGTTTATTGTCTTAGGGTTAAGTCTTAGGGTGTTGTCTTAAGGTTAAGTATTAATATTAAGTCTTAGGGTTAAAGTCATAAGATTTAATCTCAGGGTTAACTCTTATGGCTATGTCATAAGTTTAAGTCTTAATTTTAAGTCTTGGGGATAAATCTTTGGGTTAAGTCTCACGGTTAATCTCAGGGTTAAGACTTAGGGTTAAGTCTTAAGGTTAAGTCTTAGGGTTTAGTCTTAGGGTTCAGTCGTAGGGTTAAGTCTCAGGGTTATGCCTTAGGGTTAAGTCTTATGTTTAAGTTAAGTCTTAGGTTTAAATCATAGGGTTAAGTCTTAGGGTTAAGTTTTAAGTTTAAGTCTTAGGGTTAAGTCTCAGGTTTAGTTTTTAAGGTTAAGTCACAAGGTTAAGTCTTAAGGTTAAGTCTTAATTATAAGTGTTAGGGTTAAGTCTTAAGGTTAAGTCTAAGGGTTAAGTCTCTAAGATTAAGTATTAGGTTTAAGTCTCAGGGTTAAGTCTTAGGGATAAGTCTTAAGGTTAAGTCTTAAATTCAAGTCCTAGGGTTAAGTTTTAAGGTTAAGTCTTAAGGTTAAGTCTCAGGGTTATGTCTTAGGGTTAAGTCTTAGGTTTAAGTCTCAGGGTTAACTGTTAAGGTTAAGACCTAAATTTAAGTCTTAGGGTTAAGCCTTAAGGATAAGACGTAAATTTGAGTCTTAGCGTTAAATCTTAAGGTTACGTCTTACGGTTAAGTGTTAAGGTTAAGTCTTAGATTTAAGTGTTATGGTTATGTCTTAAGGTTAAGTCTTAGTGTTAAGTCTTAGGATTAAGTCTTAAGGTTAACTCATAAATCTAAATCTTAGGGTTAAATCTTTGTGTTAAGTCTTAAGGTTAAATCTTAAGTCCTAGGGTTTGAGTCTTAGGTTTAAGTCTTAAATTTAAGTCTTTGGGATACGTCTTAGGGTTAAGTGTCAGGGTTAAGATTTATGTTTAATTCTTAAGTTTACGTCTTAGGGTTAAGTCTAAAAGTTTAGTCTTAAATTTAAGTCTTAGTGTTGTCTTCGGTTAAGTTATAGTGTTAAGTCTTAGGGTTACATCCTAAGGTTCAGTCTTATATTAAATTCTCAGGGTTAAGTCTTAGGGATAAGTCTTAAGGTTAAGCCTTAGTATTATGTCTTAAGATTCAGTCTTAAATTTAAATCTTAATAATAAGTCTTAAGGTTAAGGTTTGGGGATAAGTCTTAGGGTTAAGTCTCAGGGATAAGTCTTAGGGTTAAGTCTTAAGGTTAAATCTTAGGGTTAAGTCTTAAGGTTAAGTCTCAGGGTTAAGTCTTAGGTTAAGTATTAGTATTAAGTCTTAGGGTTAAGTCTTGTGGTTAAGTCCTAAATTTAAGTCTTAGGGTTATGTCTTAGGGATAAGTCTTAGGGTTAAGTCTTATGGTTAAGTCGTAAATTTAAGTCTTAGGGTTATGTCTTAGGGATAAGTCTTAAGGTGAAGTCTTAGGATCAAGTCTTAAGGTGAAGTCATTATGTTAATCCTTAGGGTTAAGTTTTAGGATTGTTTCTTAGGGTTAAGTCTTAATGTTAAGTGTCAGGTTAAGTCTTACAGTTAAGTCTTATGGTTACCTCTTAATGTTATGTCTTAGGGTTAAGTTATAAGGTTAAGTCTAAGGGTTAACTCCTAAGGTTAAGTGTTAAGTTTGAATATTAAAGTTAGGTCTTAAGGTTAAGACTTAGGGTTAAGTCTTATAGTTAAGTCTTTAGGGTTAAGTCTTAGGGTTAAGTTTTTGGCTTACGTCTTAGGGTAAAGTATTAAGGTTAAGTCTTAAACTTAAGTCTTAACGTCAAGTCTTAAGGTTGAGCCTTAAGGTTAAGTTTTAGGGTTAAGTCTTAGGCTTAATTTTTATGGTTAAGTCTTAAGGTTAAGTTTTAGGGTTAAGTCTTCTAGTTAAGTCTTAGGGTTAAGTCTCAGGTTTATGTCTTACGGTTAAGTCTTAAGGTTATGTTTTAAGGTTTAGTCTTGTAGTTAAGACTTAACGGTAAATCTGAAGGTTAAGTCTCATGGTTAAGTCTTAGGGATAAGTCTCAGGGTTAAGGCTCAAGGTAAGGTCTCAAGGTTAAGTCCCAGGGTTAAGTCGTAAGGTTCTGTCTTAAGGCTGAGACTTAGGGTTAAGTCTTAAGGTTAAGTCTTATGGATTGAGTCTTAGGTTTACGTCTTAGAGTTAAGTCTTGGGGATATGGCTTAGGGTTAAGTCTCAGGGTTAAGTTTCAAGGCTAAGTTTCAATGTTAAGTCTCAGGGTTATGACTTAGGGTTAAGCATTAAGGTTAAGTCTTAGGTTTCAGTCTCAGGGTTATGTCTTAGGATTAAGTCTTAGGGTTAAGTCTTAGGGTTAAGTATTAAATTTAAGTCTTAGGGTTAATTCTTAGGGTTATGTCCTAAAGATCACGTCTTAAGGTTAAATCTTAGGGTTAGGTCTTAAGGTTAAGACTTAAGATTAAGTCTTAGAGTTATGTCTTAGGGTTAAGTCTTAAGGTTAAGACTTAGAGTTAAGTATTTAAGGTTACGTCTTAGGTTTATTGTCTTAGGGTTAAGTCTTAGGGTGTTGTCTTAAGGTTAAGTATTAATATTAAGTCTTAGGGTTAAAGTCATAAGATTTAATCTCAGGGTTAACTCTTATGGTTATGTCATAAGTTTAAGTCTTAATTTTAAGTCTTGGGGATAAATCCTTGGGTTAAGTCTCACGGTTAATCTCAGGGTTAAGACTTAGGGTTAAGTCTTAAGGTTAAGTCTTAGGGTTTAGTCTTAGGGTTCAGTCGTAGGGTTAAGTCTCAGGGTTATGCCTTAGGGTTAAGTCTTATGTTTAAGTTAAGTCTTAGGTTTAAATCATAGGGTTAAGTCTTAGGGTTAAGTTTTAAGTTTAAGTCTTAGGGTTAAGTCTCAGGTTTAGTTTTTAAGGTTAAGTCACAAGGTTAAGTCTTAAGGTTAAGTCTTAATTATAAGTGTTAGGGTTAAGTCTTAAGGTTAAGTCTAAGGGTTAAGTCTCTAAGATTAAGTATTAGGTTTAAGTCTCAGGGTTAAGTCTTAGGGATAAGTCTTAAGGTTAAGTCTTAAATTCAAGTCCTAGGGTTAAGTTTTAAGGTTAAGTCTTAAGGTTAAGTCTCAGGGTTATGTCTTAGGGTTAAGTCTTAGGTTTAAGTCTCAGGGTTAAGTCTTAGGGTTAACTGTTAAGGTTAAGACCTAAATTTAAGTCTTAGGGTTAAGCCTTAAGGATAAGACGTAAATTTGAGTCTTAGCGTTAAATCTTAAGGTTATGTCTTACGGTTAAGTGTTAAGGTTAAGTCTTAGATTTAAGTCTTATGGTTATGTCTTAAGGTTAAGTCTTAGTGTTAAGTCTTAGGATTAAGTCTTAAGGTTAATTCATAAATCTAAATCTTAGGGTTAAATCTTTGTGTTAAGTCTTAAGGTTAAATCTTAAGTCCTAGGGTTTGAGTCTTAGGTTTAAGTCTTAAATTTAAGTCTTTGGGATACGTCTTAGGGTTAAGTGTCAGGGTTAAGATTTATGTTTAATTCTTAAGTTTACGTCTTAGGGTTAAGTCTAAAAGTTTAGTCTTAAATTTAAGTCTTAGTGTTGTCTTCGGTTAAGTTATAGTGTTAAGTCTTAGGGTTACATCCTAAGGTTCAGTCTTATATTAAATTCTCAGGGTTAAGTCTTAGGGATAAGTCTTAAGGTTAAGCCTTAGTATTATGTCTTAAGATTCAGTCCTAAATTTAAATCTTAATAATAAGTCTTAAGGTTAAGGTTTGGGGATAAGTCTTAGGGTTAAGTCTCAGGGATAAGTCTTAGGGTTAAGTCTCAGGGATAAGTCTTAGGGTTAAGTCTTAAGGTTAAATCTTAGGGTTAAGTCTTAAGGTTAAGTCTCAGGGTTAAGTCTTAGGTTAAGTATTAGTATTAAGTCTTAGGGTTAAGTCTTGTGGTTAAGTCCTAAATTTAAGTCTTAGGGTTATGTCTTAGGGATAAGTCTTAGGGTTAAGTCTTATGGTTAAGTCGTGAATTTAAGTCTTAGGGTTATGTCTTAGGGATAAGTCTTAAGGTGAAGTCTTAGGATCAAGTCTTAAGGTGAAGTCATTATGTTAATCCTTAGGGTTAAGTTTTAGGATTGTTTCTTAGGGTTAAGTCTTAATGTTAAGTGTCAGGTTAAGTCTTACAGTTAAGTCTTATGGTTACCTCTTAATGTTATGTCTTAGGGTTAAGTTATAAGGTTAAGTCTAAGGGTTAACTCCTAAGGTTAAGTGTTAAGTTTGAATATTAAAGTTAGGTCTTAAGGTTAAGACTTAGGGTTAAGTCTTATAGTTAAGTCTTTAGGGTTAAGTCTTAGGGTTAAGTTTTTGGCTTACGTCTTAGGGTAAAGTATTAAGGTTAAGTCTTAAACTTAAGTCTTAACGTCAAGTCTTAAGGTTGAGCCTTAAGGTTAAGTTTTAGGGTTAAGTCTTAGGCTTAATTTTTATGGTTAAGTCTTAAGGTTAAGTTTTAGGGTTAAGTCTTCTAGTTAAGTCTTAGGGTTAAGTCTCAGGTTTATGTCTTACGGTTAAGTCTTAAGGTTATGTTTTAAGGTTTAGTCTTGTAGTTAAGACTTAACGGTAAATCTGAAGGTTAAGTCTCATGGTTAAGTCTTAGGGATAAGTCTCAGGGTTAAGGCTCAAGGTAAGGTCTCAAGGTTAAGTCCCAGGGTTAAGTCGTAAGGTTCTGTCTTAAGGCTGAGACTTAGGGTTAAGTCTTAAGGTTAAGTCTTATGGACTGAGTCTTAGGTTTACGTCTTAGAGTTAAGTCTTGGGGATATGGCTTAGGGTTAAGTCTCAGGGTTAAGTTTCAAGGCTAAGTTTCAATGTTAAGTCTCAGGGTTATGACTTAGGGTTAAGCATTAAGGTTAAGTCTTAGGTTTCAGTCTCAGGGTTATGTCTTAGGATTAAGTCTTAGGGTTAAGTCTTAGGGTTAAGTATTAAATTTAAGTCTTAGGGTTAATTCTTAGGGTTATGTCCTAAAGATCACGTCTTAAGGTTAAATCTTAGGGTTAGGTCTTAAGGTTAAGACTTAAGATTAAGTCTTAGAGTTATGTCTTAGGGTTAAGTCTTAAGGTTAAGACTTAGAGTTAAGTATTTAAGGTTACGTCTTAGGTTTATTGTCTTAGGGTTAAGTCTTAGGGTGTTGTCCTAAGGTTAAGTATTAATATTAAGTCTTAGGGTTAAAGTCATAAGATTTAATCTCAGGGTTAACTCTTATGGTTATGTCATAAGTTTAAGTCTTAATTTTAAGTCTTGGGGATAAATCCTTGGGTTAAGTCTCACGGTTAATCTCAGGGTTAAGACTTAGGGTTAAGTCTTAAGGTTAAGTCTTAGGGTTTAGTCTTAGGGTTCAGTCGTAGGGTTAAGTCTCAGGGTTATGCCTTAGGGTTAAGTCTTATGTTTAAGTTAAGTCTTAGGTTTAAATCATAGGGTTAAGTCTTAGGGTTAAGTTTTAAGTTTAAGTCTTAGGGTTAAGTCTCAGGTTTAGTTTTTAAGGTTAAGTCACAAGGTTAAGTCTTAAGGTTAAGTCTTAATTATAAGTGTTAGGGTTAAGTCTTAAGGTTAAGTCTAAGGGTTAAGTCTCTAAGATTAAGTATTAGGTTTAAGTCTCAGGGTTAAGTCTTAGGGATAAGTCTTAAGGTTAAGTCTTAAATTCAAGTCCTAGGGTTAAGTTTTAAGGTTAAGTCTTAAGGTTAAGTCTCAGGGTTATGTCTTAGGGTTAAGTCTTAGGTTTAAGTCTCAGGGTTAAGTCTTAGGGTTAACTGTTAAGGTTAAGACCTAAATTTAAGTCTTAGGGTTAAGCCTTAAGGATAAGACGTAAATTTGAGTCTTAGCGTTAAATCTTAAGGTTATGTCTTACGGTTAAGTGTTAAGGTTAAGTCTTAGATTTAAGTGTTATGGTTATGTCTTAAGGTTAAGTCTTAGTGTTAAGTCTTAGGATTAAGTCTTAAGGTTAACTCATAAATCTAAATCTTAGGGTTAAATCTTTGTGTTAAGTCTTAAGGTTACATCTTAAGTCCTAGGGTTTGAGTCTTAGGTTTAAGTCTTAAATTTAAGTCTTTGGGATACGTCTTAGGGTTAAGTGTCAGGGTTAAGATTTATGTTTAATTCTTAAGTTTACGTCTTAGGGTTAAGTCTAAAAGTTTAGTCTTAAATTTAAGTCTTAGTGTTGTCTTCGGTTAAGTTATAGTGTTAAGTCTTAGGGTTACATCCTAAGGTTCAGTCTTATATCAAATTCTCAGGGTTAAGTCTTAGGGATAAGTCTTAAGGTTAAGCCTTAGTATTATGTCTTAAGATTCAGTCTTAAATTTAAATCTTAATAATAAGTCTTAAGGTTAAGGTTTGGGGATAAGTCTTAGGGTTAAGTCTCAGGGATAAGTCTTAGGGTTAAGTCTCAGGGATAAGTCTTAGGTTAAGTATTAGTATTAAGTCTTAGGGTTAAGTCTTGTGGTTAAGTCCTAAATTTAAGTCTTAGGGTTATGTCTTAGGGATAAGTCTTAGGGTTAAGTCTTATGGTTAAGTCGTAAATTTAAGTCTTAGGGTTATGTCTTAGGGATAAGTCTTAAGGTGAAGTCTTAGGATCAAGTCTTAAGGTGAAGTCATTATGTTAATCCTTAGGGTTAAGTTTTAGGATTGTTTCTTAGGGTTAAGTCTTAATGTTAAGTGTCAGGTTAAGTCTTACAGTTAAGTCTTATGGTTACCTCTTAATGTTATGTCTTAGGGTTAAGTTATAAGGTTAAGTCTAAGGGTTAACTCCTAAGGTTAAGTGTTAAGTTTGAATATTAAAGTTAGGTCTTAAGGTTAAGACTTAGGGTTAAGTCTTATAGTTAAGTCTTTAGGGTTAAGTCTTAGGGTTAAGTTTTTGGCTTACGTCTTAGGGTAAAGAATTAAGGTTAAGTCTTAAACTTAAGTCTTAACGTCAAGTCTTAAGGTTGAGCCTTAAGGTTAAGTTTTAGGGTTAAGTCTTAGGCTTAATTTTTATGGTTAAGTCTTAAGGTTAAGTTTTAGGGTTAAGTCTTCTAGTTAAGTCTTAGGGTTAAGTCTCAGGTTTATGTCTTACGGTTAAGTCTTAAGGTTATGTTTTAAGGTTTAGTCTTGTAGTTAAGACTTAACGGTAAATCTGAAGGTTAAGTCTCATGGTTAAGTCTTAGGGATAAGTCTCAGGGTTAAGGCTCAAGGTAAGGTCTCAAGGTTAAGTCCCAGGGTTAAGTCGTAAGGTTCTGTCTTAAGGCTGAGACTTAGGGTTAAGTCTTAAGGTTAAGTCTTATGGATTGAGTCTTAGGTTTACGTCTTAGAGTTAAGTCTTGGGGATATGGCTTAGGGTTAAGTCTCAGGGTTAAGTTTCAAGGCTAAGTTTAAATGTTAAGTCTCAGGGTTATGACTTAGGGTTAAGCATTAAGGTTAAGTCTTAGGTTTCAGTCTCAGGGTTATGTCTTAGGATTAAGTCTTAGGGTTAAGTCTTAGGGTTAAGTATTAAATTTAAGTCTTAGGGTTAATTCTTAGGGTTATGTCCTAAAGATCACGTCTTAAGGTTAAATCTTAGGGTTAGGTCTTAAGGTTAAGACTTAAGATTAAGTCTTAGAGTTATGTCTTAGGGTTAAGTCTTAAGGTTAAGACTTAGAGTTAAGTATTTAAGGTTACGTCTTAGGTTTATTGTCTTAGGGTTAAGTCTTAGGGTGTTGTCTTAAGGTTAAGTATTAATATTAAGTCTTAGGGTTAAAGTCATAAGATTTAATCTCAGGGTTAACTCTTATGGTTATGTCATAAGTTTAAGTCTTAATTTTAAGTCTTGGGGATAAATCCTTGGGTTAAGTCTCACGGTTAATCTCAGGGTTAAGACTTAGGCTTAAGTCTTATGGTTAAGTCTTAGGGTTTAGTCTTAGGGTTCAGTCGTAGGGTTAAGTCTCAGGGTTATGCCTTAGGGTTAAGTCTTATGTTTAAGTTAAGTCTTAGGTTTAAATCATAGGGTTAAGTCTTAGGGTTAAGTTTTAAGTTTAAGTCTTAGGGTTAAGTCTCAGGTTTAGTTTTTAAGGTTAAGTCACAAGGTTAAGTCTTAAGGTTAAGTCTTAATTATAAGTGTTAGGGTTAAGTCTTAAGGTTAAGTCTAAGGGTTAAGTCTCTAAGATTAAGTATTAGGTTTAAGTCTCAGGGTTAAGTCTTAGGGATAAGTCTTAAGGTTAAGTCTTAAATTCAAGTCCTAGGGTTAAGTTTTAAGGTTAAGTCTTAAGGTTAAGTCTCAGGGTTATGTCTTAGGGTTAAGTCTTAGGTTTAAGTCTCAGGGTTAAGTCTTAGGGTTAACTGTTAAGGTTAAGACCTAAATTTAAGTCTTAGGGTTAAGCCTTAAGGATAAGACGTAAATTTGAATCTTAGCGTTAAATCTTAAGGTTATGTCTTACGGTTAAGTGTTAAGGTTAAGTCTTAGATTTAAGTGTTATGGTTATGTCTTAAGGTTAAGTCTTAGTGTTAAGTCTTAGGATTAAGTCTTAAGGTTAACTCATAAATCTAAATCTTAGGGTTAAATCTTTGTGTTAAGTCTTAAGGTTAAATCTTAAGTCCTAGGGTTTGAGTCTTAGGTTTAAGTCTTAAATTTAAGTCTTTGGGATACGTCTTAGGGTTAAGTGTCAGGGTTAAGATTTATGTTTAATTCTTAAGTTTACGTCTTAGGGTTAAGTCTAAAAGTTTAGTCTTAAATTTAAGTCTTAGTGTTGTCTTCGGTTAAGTTATAGTGTTAAGTCTTAGGGTTACATCCTAAGGTTCAGTCTTATATTAAATTCTCAGGGTTAAGTCTTAGGGATAAGTCTTAAGGTTAAGCCTTAGTATTATGTCTTAAGATTCAGTCTTAAATTTAAATCTTAATAATAAGTCTTAAGGTTAAGGTTTGGGGATAAGTCTTAGGGTTAAGTCTCAGGGATAAGTCTTAGGGTTAAGTCTCAGGGATAAGTCTTAGGGTTAAGTCTTAAGGTTAAGTCTCAGGGTTAAGTCTTAAGGTTAAGTCTCAGGGTTAAGTCTTAGGTTAAGTATTAGTATTAAGTCTTAGGGTTAAGTCTTGTGGTTAAGTCCTAATATTAAGTCTTAGGGTTATGTCTTAGGGATAAGTCTTAGGGTTAAGTCTTATGGTTAAGTCGTAAATTTAAGTCTTAGGGTTATGTCTTAGGGATAAGTCTTAAGGTGAAGTCTTAGGATCAAGTCTTAAGGTGAAGTCATTATGTTAATCCTTAGGGTTAAGTTTTAGGATTGTTTCTTAGGGTTAAGTCTTAATGTTAAGTGTCAGGTTAAGTCTTACAGTTAAGTCTTATGGTTACCTCTTAATGTTATGTCTTAGGGTTAAGTTATAAGGTTAAGTCTAAGGGTTAACTCCTAAGGTTAAGTGTTAAGTTTGAATATTAAAGTTAGGTCTTAAGGTTAAGACTTAGGGTTAAGTCTTATAGTTAAGTCTTTAGGGTTAAGTCTTAGGGTTAAGTTTTTGGCTTACGTCTTAGGGTAAAGAATTAAGGTTAAGTCTTAAACTTAAGTCTTAACGTCAAGTCTTAAGGTTGAGCCTTAAGGTTAAGTTTTAGGGTTAAGTCTTAGGCTTAATTTTTATGGTTAAGTCTTAAGGTTAAGTTTTAGGGTTAAGTCTTCTAGTTAAGTCTTAGGGTTAAGTCTCAGGTTTATGTCTTACGGTTAAGTCTTAAGGTTATGTTTTAAGGTTTAGTCTTGTAGTTAAGACTTAACGGTAAATCTGAAGGTTAAGTCTCATGGTTAAGTCTTAGGGATAAGTCTCAGGGTTAAGGCTCAAGGTAAGGTCTCAAGCTTAAGTCCCAGGGTTAAGTCGTAAGGTTCTGTCTTAAGGCTGAGACTTAGGGTTAAGTCTTAAGGTTAAGTCTTATGGATTGAGTCTTAGGTTTACGTCTTAGAGTTAAGTCTTGGGGATATGGCTTAGGGTTAAGTCTCAGGGTTAAGTTTCAAGGCTAAGTTTCAATGTTAAGTCTCAGGGTTATGACTTAGGGTTAAGCATTAAGGTTAAGTCTTAGGTTTCAGTCTCAGGGTTATGTCTTAGGATTAAGTCTTAGGGTTAAGTCTTAGGGTTAAGTATTAAATTTAAGTCTTAGGGTTAATTCTTAGGGTTATGTCCTAAAGATCACGTCTTAAGGTTAAATCTTAGGGTTAGGTCTTAAGGTTAAGACTTAAGATTAAGTCTTAGAGTTATGTCTTAGGGTTAAGTCTTAAGGTTAAGACTTAGAGTTAAGTATTTAAGGTTACGTCTTAGGTTTATTGTCTTAGGGTTAAGTCTTAGGGTGTTGTCTTAAGGTTAAGTATTAATATTAAGTCTTAGGGTTAAAGTCATAAGATTTAATCTCAGGGTTAACTCTTATGGTTATGTCATAAGTTTAAGTCTTACTTTTAAGTCTTGGGGATAAATCCTTGGGTTAAGTCTCACGGTTAATCTCAGGGTTAAGACTTAGGGTTAAGTCTTAAGGTTAAGTCTTAGGGTTTAGTCTTAGGGTTCAGTCGTAGGGTTAAGTCTCAGGGTTATGCCTTAGGGTTAAGTCTTATGTTTAAGTTAAGTCTTAGGTTTAAATCATAGGGTTAAGTCTTAGGGTTAAGTTTTAAGTTTAAGTCTTAGGGTTAAGTCTCAGGTTTAGTTTTTAAGGTTAAGTCACAAGGTTAAGTCTTAAGGTTAAGTCTTAATTATAAGTGTTAGGGTTAAGTCTTAAGGTTAAGTCTAAGGGTTAAGTCTCTAAGATTAAGTATTAGGTTTAAGTCTCAGGGTTAAGTCTTAGGGATAAGTCTTAAGGTTAAGTCTTAAATTCAAGTCCTAGGGTTAAGTTTTAAGGTTAAGTCTTAAGGTTAAGTCTCAGGGTTATGTCTTAGGGTTAAGTCTTAGGTTTAAGTCTCAGGGTTAAGTCTTAGGGTTAACTGTTAAGGTTAAGACCTAAATTTAAGTCTTAGGGTTAAGCCTTAAGGATAAGACGTAAATTTGAGTCTTAGCGTTAAATCTTAAGGTTATGTCTTACGGTTAAGTGTTAAGGTTAAGTCTTAGATTTAAGTGTTATGGTTATGTCTTAAGGTTAAGTCTTAGTGTTAAGTCTTAGGATTAAGTCTTAAGGTTAACTCATAAATCTAAATCTTAGGGTTAAATCTTTGTGTTAAGTCTTAAGGTTACATCTTAAGTCCTAGGGTTTGAGTCTTAGGTTTAAGTCTTAAATTTAAGTCTTTGGGATACGTCTTAGGGTTAAGTGTCAGGGTTAAGATTTATGTTTAATTCTTAAGTTTACGTCTTAGGGTTAAGTCTAAAAGTTTAGTCTTAAATTTAAGTCTTAGTGTTGTCTTCGGTTAAGTTATAGTGTTAAGTCTTAGGGTTACATCCTAAGGTTCAGTCTTATATTAAATTCTCAGGGTTAAGTCTTAGGGATAAGTCTTAAGGTGAAGTCTTAGGATCAAGTCTTAAGGTGAAGTCATTATGTTAATCCTTAGGGTTAAGTTTTAGGATTGTTTCTTAGGGTTAAGTCTTAATGTTAAGTGTCAGGTTAAGTCTTACAGTTAAGTCTTATGGTTACCTCTTAATGTTATGTCTTAGGGTTAAGTTATAAGGTTAAGTCTAAGGGTTAACTCCTAAGGTTAAGTGTTAAGTTTGAATATTAAAGTTAGGTCTTAAGGTTAAGACTTAGGGTTAAGTCTTATAGTTAAGTCTTTAGGGTTAAGTCTTAGGGTTAAGTTTTTGGCTTACGTCTTAGGGTAAAGTATTAAGGTTAAGTCTTAAACTTAAGTCTTAACGTCAAGTCTTAAGGTTGAGCCTTAAGGTTAAGTTTTAGGGTTAAGTCTTAGGCTTAATTTTTATGGTTAAGTCTTAAGGTTAATTTTTAGGGTTAAGTCTTCTAGTTAAGTCTTAGGGTTAAGTCTCACGTTTATGTCTTACGGTTAAGTCTTAAGGTTATGTTTTAAGGTTTAGTCTTGTAGTTAAGACTTAACGGTAAATCTGAAGGTTAAGTCTCATGGTTAAGTCTTAGGGATAAGTCTCAGGGTTAAGGCTCAAGGTAAGGTCTCAAGGTTAAGTCCCAGGGTTAAGTCGTAAGGTTCTGTCTTAAGGCTGAGACTTAGGGTTAAGTCTTAAGGTTAAGTCTTATGGATTGAGTCTTAGGTTTACGTCTTAGAGTTAAGTCTTGGGGATATGGCTTAGGGTTAAGTCTCAGGGTTAAGTTTCAAGGCTAAGTTTCAATGTTAAGTCTCAGGGTTATGACTTAGGGTTAAGCATTAAGGTTAAGTCTTAGGTTTCAGTCTCAGGGTTATGTCTTAGGATTAAGTCTTAGGGTTAAGTCTTAGGGTTAAGTATTAAATTTAAGTCTTAGGGTTAATTCTTAGGGTTATGTCCTAAAGATCACGTCTTAAGGTTAAATCTAGGGTTAGGTCTTAAGGTTAAGACTTAAGATTAAGTCTTAGAGTTATGTCTTAGGGTTAAGTCTTAAGGTTAAGACTTAGAGTTAAGTATTTAAGGTTACGTCTTAGGTTTATTGTCTTAGGGTTAAGTCTTAGGGTGTTGTCTTAAGGTTAAGTATTAATATTAAGTCTTAGGGTTAAAGTCATAAGATTTAATCTCAGGGTTAACTCTTATGGTTATGTCATAAGTTTAAGTCTTAATTTTAAGTCTTGGGGATAAATCCTTGGGTTAAGTCTCACGGTTAATCTCAGGGTTAAGACTTAGGGTTAAGTCTTAAGGTTAAGTCTTAGGGTTTAGTCTTAGGGTTCAGTCGTAGGGTTAAGTCTCAGGGTTATGCCTTAGGGTTAAGTCTTATGTTTAAGTTAAGTCTTAGGTTTAAATCATAGGGTTAAGTCTTAGGGTTAAGTTTTAAGTTTAAGTCTTAGGGTTAAGTCTCAGGTTTAGTTTTTAAGGTTAAGTCACAAGGTTAAGTCTTAAGGTTAAGTCTTAATTATAAGTGTTAGGGTTAAGTCTTAAGGTTAAGTCTAAGGGTTAAGTCTCTAAGATTAAGTATTAGGTTTAAGTCTCAGGGTTAAGTCTTAGGGATAAGTCTTAAGGTTAAGTCTTAAATTCAAGTCCTAGGGTTAAGTTTTAAGGTTAAGTCTTAAGGTTAAGTCTCAGGGTTATGTCTTAGGGTTAAGTCTTAGGTTTAAGTCTCAGGGTTAAGTCTTAGGGTTAACTGTTAAGGTTAAGACCTAAATTTAAGTCTTAGGGTTAAGCCTTAAGGATAAGACGTAAATTTGAGTCTTAGCGTTAAATCTTAAGGTTATGTCTTACGGTTAAGTGTTAAGGTTAAGTCTTAGATTTAAGTGTTATGGTTATGTCTTAAGGTTAAGTCTTAGTGTTAAGTCTTAGGATTAAGTCTTAAGGTTAACTCATAAATCTAAATCTTAGGGTTAAATCTTTGTGTTAAGTCTTAAGGTTACATCTTAAGTCCTAGGGTTTGAGTCTTAGGTTTAAGTCTTAAATTTAAGTCTTTGGGATACGTCTTAGGGTTAAGTGTCAGGGTTAAGATTTATGTTTAATTCTTAAGTTTACGTCTTAGGGTTAAGTCTAAAAGTTTAGTCTTAAATTTAAGTCTTAGTGTTGTCTTCGGTTAAGTTATAGTGTTAAGTCTTAGGGTTACATCCTAAGGTTCAGTCTTATATTAAATTCTCAGGGTTAAGTCTTAGGGATAAGTCTTAAGGTTAAGCCTTAGTATTATGTCTTAAGATTCAGTCTTAAATTTAAATCTTAATAATAAGTCTTAAGGTTAAGGTTTGGGGATAAGTCTTAGGGTTAAGTCTCAGGGATAAGTCTTAGGGTTAAGTCTTAAGGTTAAATCTTAGGGTTAAGTCTTAAGGTTAAGTCTCAGGGTTAAGTCTTAGGTTAAGTATTAGTATTAAGTCTTAGGGTTAAGTCTTGTGGTTAAGTCCTAAATTTAAGTCTTAGGGTTATGTCTTAGGGATAAGTCTTAGGGTTAAGTCTTATGGTTAAGTCGTAAATTTAAGTCTTAGGGTTATGTCTTAGGGATAAGTCTTAAGGTGAAGTCTTAGGATCAAGTCTTAAGGTGAAGTCATTATGTTAATCCTTAGGGTTAAGTTTTAGGATTGTTTCTTAGGGTTAAGTCTTAATGTTAAGTGTCAGGTTAAGTCTTACAGTTAAGTCTTATGGTTACCTCTTAATGTTATGTCTTAGGGTTAAGTTATAAGGTTAAGTCTAAGGGTTAACTCCTAAGGTTAAGTGTTAAGTTTGAATATTAAAGTTAGGTCTTAAGGTTAAGACTTAGGGTTAAGTCTTATAGTTAAGTCTTTAGGGTTAAGTCTTAGGGTTAAGTTTTTGGCTTACGTCTTAGGGTAAAGTATTAAGGTTAAGTCTTAAACTTAAGTCTTAAGGTTGAGCCTTAAGGTTAAGTTTTAGGGTTAAGTCTTAGGCTTAATTTTTATGGTTAAGTCTTAAGGTTAAGTTTTAGGGTTAAGTCTTCTAGTTAAGTCTTAGGGTTAAGTCTCAGGTTTATGTCTTACGGTTAAGTCTTAAGGTTATGTTTTAAGGTTTAGTCTTGTAGTTAAGACTTAACGGTAAATCTGAAGGTTAAGTCTCATGGTTAAGTCTTAGGGATAAGTCTCAGGGTTAAGGCTCAAGGTAAGGTCTCAAGGTTAAGTCCCAGGGTTAAGTCGTAAGGTTCTGTCTTAAGGCTGAGACTTAGGGTTAAGTCTTAAGGTTAAGTCTTATGGATTGAGTCTTAGGTTTACGTCTTAGAGTTAAGTCTTGGGGATATGGCTTAGGGTTAAGTCTCAGGGTTAAGTTTCAAGGCTAAGTTTCAATGTTAAGTCTCAGGGTTATGACTTAGGGTTAAGCATTAAGGTTAAGTCTTAGGTTTCAGTCTCAGGGTTATGTCTTAGGATTAAGTCTTAGGGTTAAGTCTTAGGGTTAAGTATTAAATTTAAGTCTTAGGGTTAATTCTTAGGGTTATGTCCTAAAGATCACGTCTTAAGGTTAAATCTTAGGGTTAGGTCTTAAGGTTAAGACTTAAGATTAAGTCTTAGAGTTATGTCTTAGGGTTAAGTCTTAAGGTTAAGACTTAGAGTTAAGTATTTAAGGTTACGTCTTAGGTTTATTGTCTTAGGGTTAAGTCTTAGGGTGTTGTCTTAAGGTTAAGTATTAATATTAAGTCTTAGGGTTAAAGTCATAAGATTTAATCTCAGGGTTAACTCTTATGGTTATGTCATAAGTTTAAGTCTTAATTTTAAGTCTTGGGGATAAATCCTTGGGTTAAGTCTCACGGTTAATCTCAGGGTTAAGACTTAGGGTTAAATCTTAAGGTTAAGTCTTAGGGTTTAGTCTTAGGGTTCAGTCGTAGGGTTAAGTCTCAGGGTTATGCCTTAGGGTTAAGTCTTATGTTTAAGTTAAGTCTTAGGTTTAAATCATAGGGTTAAGTCTTAGGGTTAAGTTTTAAGTTTAAGTCTTAGGGTTAAGTCTCAGGTTTAGTTTTTAAGGTTAAGTCACAAGGTTAAGTCTTAAGGTTAAGTCTTAATTATAAGTGTTAGGGTTAAGTCTTAAGGTTAAGTCTAAGGGTTAAGTCTCTAAGATTAAGTATTAGGTTTAAGTCTCAGGGTTAAGTCTTAGGGATAAGTCTTAAGGTTAAGTCTTAAATTCAAGTCCTAGGGTTAAGTTTTAAGGTTAAGTCTTAAGGTTAAGTCTCAGGGTTATGTCTTAGGGTTAAGTCTTAGGTTTAAGTCTCAGGGTTAAGTCTTAGGGTTAACTGTTAAGGTTAAGACCTAAATTTAAGTCTTAGGGTTAAGCCTTAAGGATAAGACGTAAATTTGAGTCTTAGCGTTAAATCTTAAGGTTATGTCTTACGGTTAAGTGTTAAGGTTAAGTCTTAGATTTAAGTGTTATGGTTATGTCTTAAGGTTAAGTCTTAGTGTTAAGTCTTAGGATTAAGTCTTAAGGTTAACTCATAAATCTAAATCTTAGGGTTAAATCTTTGTGTTAAGTCTTAAGGTTAAATCTTAAGTCCTAGGGTTTGAGTCTTAGGTTTAAGTCTTAAATTTAAGTCTTTGGGATACGTCTTAGGGTTAAGTGTCAGGGTTAAGATTTATGTTTAATTCTTAAGTTTACGTCTTAGGGTTAAGTCTAAAAGTTTAGTCTTAAATTTAAGTCTTAGTGTTGTCTTCGGTTAAGTTATAGTGTTAAGTCTTAGGGTTACATCCTAAGGTTCAGTCTTATATTAAATTCTCAGGGTTAAGTCTTAGGGATAAGTCTTAAGGTTAAGCCTTAGTATTATGTCTTAAGATTCAGTCTTAAATTTAAATCTTAATAATAAGTCTTAAGGTTAAGGTTTGGGGATAAGTCTTAGGGTTAAGTCTCAGGGATAAGTCTTAGGGTTAAGTCTCAGGGATAAGTCTTAGGGTTAAGTCTTAAGGTTAAATCTTAGGGTTAAGTCTTAAGGTTAAGTCTCAGGGTTAAGTCTTAGGTTAAGTATTAGTATTAAGTCTTAGGGTTAAGTCTTGTGGTTAAGTCCTAAATTTAAGTCTTAGGGTTATGTCTTAGGGATAAGTCTTAGGGTTAAGTCTTATGGTTAAGTCGTAAATTTAAGTCTTAGGGTTATGTCTTAGGGATAAGTCTTAAGGTGAAGTCTTAGGATCAAGTCTTAAGGTGAAGTCATTATGTTAATCCTTAGGGTTAAGTTTTAGGATTGTTTCTTAGGGTTAAGTCTTAATGTTAAGTGTCAGGTTAAGTCTTACAGTTAAGTCTTATGGTTACCTCTTAATGTTATGTCTTAGGGTTAAGTTATAAGGTTAAGTCTAAGGGTTAACTCCTAAGGTTAAGTGTTAAGTTTGAATATTAAAGTTAGGTCTTAAGGTTAAGACTTAGGGTTAAGTCTTATAGTTAAGTCTTTAGGGTTAAGTCTTAGGGTTAAGTTTTTGGCTTACGTCTTAGGGTAAAGTATTAAGGTTAAGTCTTAAACTTAAGTCTTAACGTCAAGTCTTAAGGTTGAGCCTTAAGGTTAAGTTTTAGGGTTAAGTCTTAGGCTTAATTTTTATGGTTAAGTCTTAAGGTTAAGTTTTAGGGTTAAGTCTTCTAGTTAAGTCTTAGGGTTAAGTCTCAGGTTTATGTCTTACGGTTAAGTCTTAAGGTTATGTTTTAAGGTTTAGTCTTGTAGTTAAGACTTAACGGTAAATCTGAAGGTTAAGTCTCATGGTTAAGTCTTAGGGATAAGTCTCAGGGTTAAGGCTCAAGGTAAGGTCTCAAGGTTAAGTCCCAGGGTTAAGTCGTAAGGTTCTGTCTTAAGGCTGAGACTTAGGGTTAAGTCTTAAGGTTAAGTCTTATGGATTGAGTCTTAGGTTTACGTCTTAGAGTTAAGTCTTGGGGATATGGCTTAGGGTTAAGTCTCAGGGTTAAGTTTCAAGGCTAAGTTTCAATGTTAAGTCTCAGGGTTATGACTTAGGGTTAAGCATTAAGGTTAAGTCTTAGGTTTCAGTCTCAGGGTTATGTCTTAGGATTAAGTCTTAGGGTTAAGTCTTAGGGTTAAGTATTAAATTTAAGTCTTAGGGTTAATTCTTAGGGTTATGTCCTAAAGATCACGTCTTAAGGTTAAATCTTAGGGCTAGGTCTTAAGGT
This sequence comes from Falco peregrinus, assembly GCF_023634155.1. Classification (NCBI taxonomy): domain Eukaryota; kingdom Metazoa; phylum Chordata; class Aves; order Falconiformes; family Falconidae; genus Falco; species Falco peregrinus. The sequence continues at coordinate 1,074,308 of NW_026599618.1, read as the reverse complement.
TAAGACTTAAGATTAAGTCTTAGAGTTATGTCTTAGGGTTAAGTCTTAAGGTTAAGACTTAGAGTTAAGTATTTAAGGTTACGTCTTAGGTTTATTGTCTTAGGGTTAAGTCTTAGGGTGTTGTCTTAAGGTTAAGTATTAATATTAAGTCTTAGGGTTAAAGTCATAAGATTTAATCTCAGGGTTAACTCTTATGGTTATGTCATAAGTTTAAGTCTTAATTTTAAGTCTTGGGGATAAATCCTTGGGTTAAGTCTCACGGTTAATCTCAGGGTTAAGACTTAGGGTTAAGTCTTAAGGTTAAGTCTTAGGGTTTAGTCTTAGGGTTCAGTCGTAGGGTTAAGTCTCAGGGTTATGCCTTAGGGTTAAGTCTTATGTTTAAGTTAAGTCTTAGGTTTAAATCATAGGGTTAAGTCTTAGGGTTAAGTTTTAAGTTTAAGTCTTAGGGTTAAGTCTCAGGTTTAGTTTTTAAGGTTAAGTCACAAGGTTAAGTCTTAAGGTTAAGTCTTAATTATAAGTGTTAGGGTTAAGTCTTAAGGTTAAGTCTAAGGGTTAAGTCTCTAAGATTAAGTATTAGGTTTAAGTCTCAGGGTTAAGTCTTAGGGATAAGTCTTAAGGTTAAGTCTTAAATTCAAGTCCTAGGGTTAAGTTTTAAGGTTAAGTCTTAAGGTTAAGTCTCAGGGTTATGTCTTAGGGTTAAGTCTTAGGTTTAAGTCTCAGGGTTAAGTCTTAGGGTTAACTGTTAAGGTTAAGACCTAAATTTAAGTCTTAGGGTTAAGCCTTAAGGATAAGACGTAAATTTGAGTCTTAGCGTTAAATCTTAAGGTTATGTCTTACGGTTAAGTGTTAAGGTTAAGTCTTAGATTTAAGTGTTATGGTTATGTCTTAAGGTTAAGTCTTAGTGTTAAGTCTTAGGATTAAGTCTTAAGGTTAACTCATAAATCTAAATCTTAGGGTTAAATCTTTGTGTTAAGTCTTAAGGTTACATCTTAAGTCCTAGGGTTTGAGTCTTAGGTTTAAGTCTTAAATTTAAGTCTTTGGGATACGTCTTAGGGTTAAGTGTCAGGGTTAAGATTTATGTTTAATTCTTAAGTTTACGTCTTAGGGTTAAGTCTAAAAGTTTAGTCTTAAATTTAAGTCTTAGTGTTGTCTTCGGTTAAGTTATAGTGTTAAGTCTTAGGGTTACATCCTAAGGTTCAGTCTTATATTAAATTCTCAGGGTTAAGTCTTAGGGATAAGTCTTAAGGTTAAGCCTTAGTATTATGTCTTAAGATTCAGTCTTAAATTTAAATCTTAATAATAAGTCTTAAGGTTAAGGTTTGGGGATAAGTCTTAGGGTTAAGTCTCAGGGATAAGTCTTAGGGTTAAGTCTCAGGGATAAGTCTTAGGGTTAAGTCTTAAGGTTAAATCTTAGGGTTAAGTCTTAAGGTTAAGTCTCAGGGTTAAGTCTTAGGTTAAGTATTAGTATTAAGTCTTAGGGTTAAGTCTTGTGGTTAAGTCCTAAATTTAAGTCTTAGGGTTATGTCTTAGGGATAAGTCTTAGGGTTAAGTCTTATGGTTAAGTCGTAAATTTAAGTCTTAGGGTTATGTCTTAGGGATAAGTCTTAAGGTGAAGTCTTAGGATCAAGTCTTAAGGTGAAGTCATTATGTTAATCCTTAGGGTTAAGTTTTAGGATTGTTTCTTAGGGTTAAGTCTTAATGTTAAGTGTCAGGTTAAGTCTTACAGTTAAGTCTTATGGTTACCTCTTAATGTTATGTCTTAGGGTTAAGTTATAAGGTTAAGTCTAAGGGTTAACTCCTAAGGTTAAGTGTTAAGTTTGAATATTAAAGTTAGGTCTTAAGGTTAAGACTTAGGGTTAAGTCTTATAGTTAAGTCTTTAGGGTTAAGTCTTAGGGTTAAGTTTTTGGCTTACGTCTTAGGGTAAAGTATTAAGGTTAAGTCTTAAACTTAAGTCTTAACGTCAAGTCTTAAGGTTGAGCCTTAAGGTTAAGTTTTAGGGTTAAGTCTTAGGCTTAATTTTTATGGTTAAGTCTTAAGGTTAAGTTTTAGGGTTAAGTCTTCTAGTTAAGTCTTAGGGTTAAGTCTCAGGTTTATGTCTTACGGTTAAGTCTTAAGGTTATGTTTTAAGGTTTAGTCTTGTAGTTAAGACTTAACGGTAAATCTGAAGGTTAAGTCTCATGGTTAAGTCTTAGGGATAAGTCTCAGGGTTAAGGCTCAAGGTAAGGTCTCAAGGTTAAGTCCCAGGGTTAAGTCGTAAGGTTCTGTCTTAAGGCTGAGACTTAGGGTTAAGTCTTAAGGTTAAGTCTTATGGATTGAGTCTTAGGTTTACGTCTTAGAGTTAAGTCTTGGGGATATGGCTTAGGGTTAAGTCTCAGGGTTAAGTTTCAAGGCTAAGTTTCAATGTTAAGTCTCAGGGTTATGACTTAGGGTTAAGCATTAAGGTTAAGTCTTAGGTTTCAGTCTCAGGGTTATGTCTTAGGATTAAGTCTTAGGGTTAAGTATTAAATTTAAGTCTTAGGGTTAATTCTTAGGGTTATGTCCTAAAGATCACGTCTTAAGGTTAAATCTTAGGGCTAGGTCTTAAGGTTAAGACTTAAGATTAAGTCTTAGAGTTATGTCTTAGGGTTAAGTCTTAAGGTTAAGACTTAGAGTTAAGTATTTAAGGTTACGTCTTAGGTTTATTGTCTTAGGGTTAAGTCTTAGGGTGTTGTCTTAAGGTTAAGTATTAATATTAAGTCTTAGGGTTAAAGTCATAAGATTTAATCTCAGGGTTAACTCTTATGGCTATGTCATAAGTTTAAGTCTTAATTTTAAGTCTTGGGGATAAATCCTTGGGTTAAGTCTCACGGTTAATCTCAGGGTTAAGACTTAGGGTTAAGTCTTAAGGTTAAGTCTTAGGGTTTAGTCTTAGGGTTCAGTCGTAGGGTTAAGTCTCAGGGTTATGCCTTAGGGTTAAGTCTTATGTTTAAGTTAAGTCTTAGGTTTAAATCATAGGGTTAAGTCTTAGGGTTAAGTTTTAAGTTTAAGTCTTAGGGTTAAGTCTCAGGTTTAGTTTTTAAGGTTAAGTCACAAGGTTAAGTCTTAAGGTTAAGTCTTAATTATAAGTGTTAGGGTTAAGTCTTAAGGTTAAGTCTAAGGGTTAAGTCTCTAAGATTAAGTATTAGGTTTAAGTCTCAGGGTTAAGTCTTAGGGATAAGTCTTAAGGTTAAGTCTTAAATTCAAGTCCTAGGGTTAAGTTTTAAGGTTAAGTCTTAAGGTTAAGTCTCAGGGTTATGTCTTAGGGTTAAGTCTTAGGTTTAAGTCTCAGGGTTAAGTCTTAGGGTTAACTGTTAAGGTTAAGACCTAAATTTAAGTCTTAGGGTTAAGCCTTAAGGATAAGACGTAAATTTGAGTCTTAGCGTTAAATCTTAAGGTTATGTCTTACGGTTAAGTGTTAAGGTTAAGTCTTAGATTTAAGTGTTATGGTTATGTCTTAAGGTTAAGTCTTAGTGTTAAGTCTTAGGATTAAGTCTTAAGGTTAACTCATAAATCTAAATCTTAGGGTTAAATCTTTGTGTTAAGTCTTAAGGTTACATCTTAAGTCCTAGGGTTTGAGTCTTAGGTTTAAGTCTTAAATTTAAGTCTTTGGGATACGTCTTAGGGTTAAGTGTCAGGGTTAAGATTTATGTTTAATTCTTAAGTTTACGTCTTAGGGTTAAGTCTAAAAGTTTAGTCTTAAATTTAAGTCTTAGTGTTGTCTTCGGTTAAGTTATAGTGTTAAGTCTTAGGGTTACATCCTAAGGTTCAGTCTTATATTAAATTCTCAGGGTTAAGTCTTAGGGATAAGTCTTAAGGTTAAGCCTTAGTATTATGTCTTAAGATTCAGTCTTAAATTTAAATCTTAATAATAAGTCTTAAGGTTAAGGTTTGGGGATAAGTCTTAGGGTTAAGTCTCAGGGATAAGTCTTAGGGTTAAGTCTCAGGGATAAGTCTTAGGGTTAAGTCTTAAGGTTAAATCTTAGGGTTAAGTCTTAAGGTTAAGTCTCAGGGTTAAGTCTTAGGTTAAGTATTAGTATTAAGTCTTAGGGTTAAGTCTTGTGGTTAAGTCCTAAATTTAAGTCTTAGGGTTATGTCTTAGGGATAAGTCTTAGGGTTAAGTCTTATGGTTAAGTCGTAAATTTAAGTCTTAGGGATAAGTCTTAAGGTGAAGTCTTAGGATCAAGTCTTAAGGTGAAGTCATTATGTTAATCCTTAGGGTTAAGTTTTAGGATTGTTTCTTAGGGTTAAGTCTTAATGTTAAGTGTCAGGTTAAGTCTTACAGTTAAGTCTTATGGTTACCTCTTAATGTTATGTCTTAGGGTTAAGTTATAAGGTTAAGTCTAAGGGTTAACTCCTAAGGTTAAGTGTTAAGTTTGAATATTAAAATTAGGTCTTAAGGTTAAGACTTAGGGTTAAGTCTTATAGTTAAGTCTTTAGGGATAAGTCTCAGGGTTAAGGCTCAAGGTAAGGTCTCAAGGTTAAGTCCCAGGGTTAAGTCGTAAGGTTCTGTCTTAAGGCTGAGACTTAGGGTTAAGTCTTAAGGTTAAGTCTTATGGATTGAGTCTTAGGTTTACGTCTTAGAGTTAAGTCTTGGGGATATGGCTTAGGGTTAAGTCTCAGGGTTAAGTTTCAAGGCTAAGTTTCAATGTTAAGTCTCAGGGTTATGACTTAGGGTTAAGCATTAAGGTTAAGTCTTAGGTTTCAGTCTCAGGGTTATGTCTTAGGGTTAAGTCTTAGGGTTAAGTATTAAATTTAAGTCTTAGGGTTAATTCTTAGGGTTATGTCCTAAAGATCACGTCTTAAGGTTAAATCTTAGGGTTAGGTCTTAAGGTTAAGACTTAAGATTAAGTCTTAGAGTTATGTCTTAGGGTTAAGTCTTAAGGTTAAGACTTAGAGTTAAGTATTTAAGGTTACGTCTTAGGTTTATTGTCTTAGGGTTAAGTCTTAGGGTGTTGTCTTAAGGTTAAGTATTAATATTAAGTCTTAGGGTTAAAGTCATAAGATTTAATCTCAGGGTTAACTCTTATGGCTATGTCATAAGTTTAAGTCTTAATTTTAAGTCTTGGGGATAAATCCTTGGGTTAAGTCTCACGGTTAATCTCAGGGTTAAGACTTAGGGTTAAGTCTTAAGGTTAAGTCTTAGGGTTTAGTCTTAGGGTTCAGTCGTAGGGTTAAGTCTCAGGGTTATGCCTTAGGGTTAAGTCTTATGTTTAAGTTAAGTCTTAGGTTTAAATCATAGGGTTAAGTCTTAGGGTTAAGTTTTAAGTTTAAGTCTTAGGGTTAAGTCTCAGGTTTAGTTTTTAAGGTTAAGTCACAAGGTTAAGTCTTAAGGTTAAGTCTTAATTATAAGTGTTAGGGTTAAGTCTTAAGGTTAAGTCTAAGGGTTAAGTCTCTAAGATTAAGTATTAGGTTTAAGTCTCAGGGTTAAGTCTTAGGGATAAGTCTTAAGGTTAAGTCTTAAATTCAAGTCCTAGGGTTAAGTTTTAAGGTTAAGTCTTAAGGTTAAGTCTCAGGGTTATGTCTTAGGGTTAAGTCTTAGGTTTAAGTCTCAGGGTTAAGTCTTAGGGTTAACTGTTAAGGTTAAGACCTAAATTTAAGTCTTAGGGTTAAGCCTTAAGGATAAGACGTAAATTTGAGTCTTAGCGTTAAATCTTAAGGTTATGTCTTACGGTTAAGTGTTAAGGTTAAGTCTTAGATTTAAGTGTTATGGTTATGTCTTAAGGTTAAGTCTTAGTGTTAAGTCTTAGGATTAAGTCTTAAGGTTAACTCATAAATCTAAATCTTAGGGTTAAATCTTTGTGTTAAGTCTTAAGGTTACATCTTAAGTCCTAGGGTTTGAGTCTTAGGTTTAAGTCTTAAATTTAAGTCTTTGGGATACGTCTTAGGGTTAAGTGTCAGGGTTAAGATTTATGTTTAATTCTTAAGTTTACGTCTTAGGGTTAAGTCTAAAAGTTTAGTCTTAAATTTAAGTCTTAGTGTTGTCTTCGGTTAAGTTATAGTGTTAAGTCTTAGGGTTACATCCTAAGGTTCAGTCTTATATTAAATTCTCAGGGTTAAGTCTTAGGGATAAGTCTTAAGGTTAAGCCTTAGTATTATGTCTTAAGATTCAGTCTTAAATTTAAATCTTAATAATAAGTCTTAAGGTTAAGGTTTGGGGATAAGTCTTAGGGTTAAGTCTCAGGGATAAGTCTTAGGGTTAAGTCTCAGGGATAAGTCTTAGGGTTAAGTCTTAAGGTTAAATCTTAGGGTTAAGTCTTAAGGTTAAGTCTCAGGGTTAAGTCTTAGGTTAAGTATTAGTATTAAGTCTTAGGGTTAAGTCTTGTGGTTAAGTCCTAAATTTAAGTCTTAGGGTTATGTCTTAGGGATAAGTCTTAGGGTTAAGTCTTATGGTTAAGTCGTAAATTTAAGTCTTAGGGATAAGTCTTAAGGTGAAGTCTTAGGATCAAGTCTTAAGGTGAAGTCATTATGTTAATCCTTAGGGTTAAGTTTTAGGATTGTTTCTTAGGGTTAAGTCTTAATGTTAAGTGTCAGGTTAAGTCTTACAGTTAAGTCTTATGGTTACCTCTTAATGTTATGTCTTAGGGTTAAGTTATAAGGTTAAGTCTAAGGGTTAACTCCTAAGGTTAAGTGTTAAGTTTGAATATTAAAGTTAGGTCTTAAGGTTAAGACTTAGGGTTAAGTCTTATAGTTAAGTCTTTAGGGTTAAGTCTTAGGGTTAAGTTTTTGGCTTACGTCTTAGGGTAAAGTATTAAGGTTAAGTCTTAAACTTAAGTCTTAACGTCAAGTCTTAAGGTTGAGCCTTAAGGTTAAGTTTTAGGGTTAAGTCTTAGGCTTAATTTTTATGGTTAAGTCTTAAGGTTAAGTTTTAGGGTTAAGTCTTCTAGTTAAGTCTTAGGGTTAAGTCTCAGGTTTATGTCTTACGGTTAAGTCTTAAGGTTATGTTTTAAGGTTTAGTCTTGTAGTTAAGACTTAACGGTAAATCTGAAGGTTAAGTCTCATGGTTAAGTCTTAGGGATAAGTCTCAGGGTTAAGGCTCAAGGTAAGGTCTCAAGGTTAAGTCCCAGGGTTAAGTCGTAAGGTTCTGTCTTAAGGCTGAGACTTAGGGTTAAGTCTTAAGGTTAAGTCTTATGGATTGAGTCTTAGGTTTACGTCTTAGAGTTAAGTCTTGGGGATATGGCTTAGGGTTAAGTCTCAGGGTTAAGTTTCAAGGCTAAGTTTCAATGTTAAGTCTCAGGGTTATGACTTAGGGTTAAGCATTAAGGTTAAGTCTTAGGTTTCAGTCTCAGGGTTATGTCTTAGGGTTAAGTCTTAGGGTTAAGTATTAAATTTAAGTCTTAGGGTTAATTCTTAGGGTTATGTCCTAAAGATCACGTCTTAAGGTTAAATCTTAGGGTTAGGTCTTAAGGTTAAGACTTAAGATTAAGTCTTAGAGTTATGTCTTAGGGTTAAGTCTTAAGGTTAAGACTTAGAGTTAAGTATTTAAGGTTACGTCTTAGGTTTATTGTCTTAGGGTTAAGTCTTAGGGTGTTGTCTTAAGGTTAAGTATTAATATTAAGTCTTAGGGTTAAAGTCATAAGATTTAATCTCAGGGTTAACTCTTATGGCTATGTCATAAGTTTAAGTCTTAATTTTAAGTCTTGGGGATAAATCCTTGGGTTAAGTCTCACGGTTAATCTCAGGGTTAAGACTTAGGGTTAAGTCTTAAGGTTAAGTCTTAGGGTTTAGTCTTAGGGTTCAGTCGTAGGGTTAAGTCTCAGGGTTATGCCTTAGGGTTAAGTCTTATGTTTAAGTTAAGTCTTAGGTTTAAATCATAGGGTTAAGTCTTAGGGTTAAGTTTTAAGTTTAAGTCTTAGGGTTAAGTCTCAGGTTTAGTTTTTAAGGTTAAGTCACAAGGTTAAGTCTTAAGGTTAAGTCTTAATTATAAGTGTTAGGGTTAAGTCTTAAGGTTAAGTCTAAGGGTTAAGTCTCTAAGATTAAGTATTAGGTTTAAGTCTCAGGGTTAAGTCTTAGGGATAAGTCTTAAGGTTAAGTCTTAAATTCAAGTCCTAGGGTTAAGTTTTAAGGTTAAGTCTTAAGGTTAAGTCTCAGGGTTATGTCTTAGGGTTAAGTCTTAGGTTTAAGTCTCAGGGTTAAGTCTTAGGGTTAACTGTTAAGGTTAAGACCTAAATTTAAGTCTTAGGGTTAAGCCTTAAGGATAAGACGTAAATTTGAGTCTTAGCGTTAAATCTTAAGGTTATGTCTTACGGTTAAGTGTTAAGGTTAAGTCTTAGATTTAAGTGTTATGGTTATGTCTTAAGGTTAAGTCTTAGTGTTAAGTCTTAGGATTAAGTCTTAAGGTTAACTCATAAATCTAAATCTTAGGGTTAAATCTTTGTGTTAAGTCTTAAGGTTACATCTTAAGTCCTAGGGTTTGAGTCTTAGGTTTAAGTCTTAAATTTAAGTCTTTGGGATACGTCTTAGGGTTAAGTGTCAGGGTTAAGATTTATGTTTAATTCTTAAGTTTACGTCTTAGGGTTAAGTCTAAAAGTTTAGTCTTAAATTTAAGTCTTAGTGTTGTCTTCGGTTAAGTTATAGTGTTAAGTCTTAGGGTTACATCCTAAGGTTAAGTCTTATATTAAATTCTCAGGGTTAAGTCTTAGGGATAAGTCTTAAGGTTAAGCCTTAGTATTATGTCTTAAGATTCAGTCTTAAATTTAAATCTTAATAATAAGTCTTAAGGTTAAGGTTTGGGGATAAGTCTTAGGGTTAAGTCTCAGGGATAAGTCTTAGGGTTAAGTCTCAGGGATAAGTCTTAGGGTTAAGTCTTAAGGTTAAATCTTAGGGTTAAGTCTTAAGGTTAAGTCTCAGGGTTAAGTCTTAGGTTAAGTATTAGTATTAAGTCTTAGGGTTAAGTCTTGTGGTTAAGTCCTAAATTTAAGTCTTAGGGTTATGTCTTAGGGATAAGTCTTAGGGTTAAGTCTTATGGTTAAGTCGTAAATTTAAGTCTTAGGGTTATGTCTTAGGGATAAGTCTTAAGGTGAAGTCTTAGGATCAAGTCTTGAGGTGAAGTCATTATGTTAATCCTTAGGGTTAAGTTTTAGGATTGTTTCTTAGGGTTAAGTCTTAATGTTAAGTGTCAGGTTAAGTCTTACAGTTAAGTCTTATGGTTACCTCTTAATGTTATGTCTTAGGGTTAAGTTATAAGGTTAAGTCTAAGGGTTAACTCCTAAGGTTAAGTGTTAAGTTTGAATATTAAAGTTAGGTCTTAAGGTTAAGACTTAGGGTTAAGTCTTATAGTTAAGTCTTTAGGGTTAAGTCTTAGGGTTAAGTTTTTGGCTTACGTCTTAGGGTAAAGTATTAAGGTTAAGTCTTAAACTTAAGTCTTAACGTCAAGTCTTAAGGTTGAGCCTTAAGGTTAAGTTTTAGGGTTAAGTCTTAGGCTTAATTTTTATGGTTAAGTCTTAAGGTTAAGTTTTAGGGTTAAGTCTTCTAGTTAAGTCTTAGGGTTAAGTCTCAGGTTTATGTCTTACGGTTAAGTCTTAAGGTTATGTTTTAAGGTTTAGTCTTGTAGTTAAGACTTAACGGTAAATCTGAAGGTTAAGTCTCATGGTTAAGTCTTAGGGATAAGTCTCAGGGTTAAGGCTCAAGGTAAGGTCTCAAGGTTAAGTCCCAGGGTCAAGTCGTAAGGTTCTGTCTTAAGGCTGAGACTTAGGGTTAAGTCTTAAGGTTGAGTCTTATGGATTGAGTCTTAGGTTTACGTCTTAGAGTTAAGTCTTGGGGATATGGCTTAGGGTTAAGTCTCAGGGTTAAGTTTCAAGGCTAAGTTTCAATGTTAAGTCTCAGGGTTATGACTTAGGGTTAAGCATTAAGGTTAAGTCTTAGGTTTCAGTCTCAGGGTTATGTCTTAGGATTAAGTCTTAGGGTTAAGTCTTAGGGTTAAGTATTAAATTTAAGTCTTAGGGTTAATTCTTAGGGTTATGTCCTAAAGATCACGTCTTAAGGTTAAATCTTAGGGTTAGGTCTTAAGGTTAAGACTTAAGATTAAGTCTTAGAGTTATGTCTTAGGGTTAAGTCTTAAGGTTAAGACTTAGAGTTAAGTATTTAAGGTTACGTCTTAGGTTTATTGTCTTAGGGTTAAGTCTTAGGGTGTTGTCTTAAGGTTAAGTATTAATATTAAGTCTTAGGGTTAAAGTCATAAGATTTAATCTCAGGGTTAACTCTTATGGCTATGTCATAAGTTTAAGTCTTAATTTTAAGTCTTGCGGATAAATCTTTGGGTTAAGTCTCACGGTTAATCTCAGGGTTAAGACTTAGGGTTAAGTCTTAAGGTTAAGTCTTAGGGTTTAGTCTTAGGGTTCAGTCGTAGGGTTAAGTCTCAGGGTTATGCCTTAGGGTTAAGTCTTATGTTTAAGTTAAGTCTTAGGTTTAAATCATAGGGTTAAGTCTTAGGGTTAAGTTTTAAGTTTAAGTCTTAGGGTTAAGTCTCAGGTTTAGTTTTTAAGGTTAAGTCACAAGGTTAAGTCTTAAGGTTAAGTCTTAATTATAAGTGTTAGGGTTAAGTCTTAAGGTTAAGTCTAAGGGTTAAGTCTCTAAGATTAAGTATTAGGTTTAAGTCTCAGGGTTAAGTCTTAGGGATAAGTCTTAAGGTTAAGTCTTAAATTCAAGTCCTAGGGTTAAGTTTTAAGGTTAAGTCTTAAGGTTAAGTCTCAGGGTTATGTCTTAGGGTTAAGTCTTAGGTTTAAGTCTCAGGGTTAACTGTTAAGGTTAAGACCTAAATTTAAGTCTTAGGGTTAAGCCTTAAGGATAAGACGTAAATTTGAGTCTTAGCGTTAAATCTTAAGGTTATGTCTTACGGTTAAGTGTTAAGGTTAAGTCTTAGATTTAAGTGTTATGGTTATGTCTTAAGGTTAAGTCTTAGTGTTAAGTCTTAGGATTAAGTCTTAAGGTTAACTCATAAATCTAAATCTTAGGGTTAAATCTTTGTGTTAAGTCTTAAGGTTAAATCTTAAGTCCTAGGGTTTGAGTCTTAGGTTTAAGTCTTAAATTTAGGTCTTTGGGATACGTCTTAGGGTTAAGTGTCAGGGTTAAGATTTATGTTTAATTCTTAAGTTTACGTCTTAGGGTTAAGTCTAAAAGTTTAGTCTTAAATTTAAGTCTTAGTGTTGTCTTCGGTTAAGTTATAGTGTTAAGTCTTAGGGTTACATCCTAAGGTTCAGTCTTATATTAAATTCTCAGGGTTAAGTCTTAGGGATAAGTCTTAAGGTTAAGCCTTAGTATTATGTCTTAAGATTCAGTCTTAAATTTAAATCTTAATAATAAGTCTTAAGGTTAAGGTTTGGGGATAAGTCTTAGGGTTAAGTCTCAGGGATAAGTCTTAGGGTTAAGTCTCAGGGATAAGTCTTAGGGTTAAGTCTTAAGGTTAAATCTTAGGGTTAAGTCTTAAGGTTAAGTCTCAGGGTTAAGTCTTAGGTTAAGTATTAGTATTAAGTCTTAGGGTTAAGTCTTGTGGTTAAGTCCTAAATTTAAGTCTTAGGGTTATGTCTTAGGGATAAGTCTTAGGGTTAAGTCTTATGGTTAAGTCGTAAATTTAAGTCTTAGGGATAAGTCTTAAGGTGAAGTCTTAGGATCAAGTCTTAAGGTGAAGTCATTATGTTAATCCTTAGGGTTAAGTTTTAGGATTGTTTCTTAGGGTTAAGTCTTAATGTTAAGTGTCAGGTTAAGTCTTACAGTTAAGTCTTATGGTTACCTCTTAATGTTATGTCTTAGGGTTAAGTTATAAGGTTAAGTCTAAGGGTTAACTCCTAAGGTTAAGTGTTAAGTTTGAATATTAAAGTTAGGTCTTAAGGTTAAGACTTAGGGTTAAGTCTTATAGTTAAGTCTTTAGGGTTAAGTCTTAGGGTTAAGTTTTTGGCTTACGTCTTAGGGTAAAGTATTAAGGTTAAGTCTTAAACTTAAGTCTTAACGTCAAGTCTTAAGGTTGAGCCTTAAGGTTAAGTTTTAGGGTTAAGTCTTAGGCTTAATTTTTATGGTTAAGTCTTAAGGTTAAGTTTTAGGGTTAAGTCTTCTAGTTAAGTCTTAGGGTTAAGTCTCAGGTTTATGTCTTACGGTTAAGTCTTAAGGTTATGTTTTAAGGTTTAGTCTTGTAGTTAAGACTTAACGGTAAATCTGAAGGTTAAGTCTCATGGTTAAGTCTTAGGGATAAGTCTCAGGGTTAAGGCTCAAGGTAAGGTCTCAAGGTTAAGTCCCAGGGTTAAGTCGTAAGGTTCTGTCTTAAGGCTGAGACTTAGGGTTAAGTCTTAAGGTTAAGTCTTATGGATTGAGTCTTAGGTTTACGTCTTAGAGTTAAGTCTTGGGGATATGGCTTAGGGTTAAGTCTCAGGGTTAAGTTTCAAGGCTAAGTTTCAATGTTAAGTCTCAGGGTTATGACTTAGGGTTAAGCATTAAGGTTAAGTCTTAGGTTTCAGTCTCAGGGTTATGTCTTAGGATTAAGTCTTAGGGTTAAGTCTTAGGGTTAAGTATTAAATTTAAGTCTTAGGGTTAATTCTTAGGGTTATGTCCTAAAGATCACGTCTTAAGGTTAAATCTTAGGGTTAGGTCTTAAGGTTAAGACTTAAGATTAAGTCTTAGAGTTATGTCTTAGGGTTAAGTCTTAAGGTTAAGACTTAGAGTTAAGTATTTAAGGTTACGTCTTAGGTTTATTGTCTTAGGGTTAAGTCTTAGGGTGTTGTCTTAAGGTTAAGTATTAATATTAAGTCTTAGGGTTAAAGTCATAAGATTTAATCTCAGGGTTAACTCTTATGGCTATGTCATAAGTTTAAGTCTTAATTTTAAGTCTTGGGGATAAATCTTTGGGTTAAGTCTCACGGTTAATCTCAGGGTTAAGACTTAGGGTTAAGTCTTAAGGTTAAGTCTTAGGGTTTAGTCTTAGGGTTCAGTCGTAGGGTTAAGTCTCAGGGTTATGCCTTAGGGTTAAGTCTTATGTTTAAGTTAAGTCTTAGGTTTAAATCATAGGGTTAAGTCTTAGGGTTAAGTTTTAAGTTTAAGTCTTAGGGTTAAGTCTCAGGTTTAGTTTTTAAGGTTAAGTCACAAGGTTAAGTCTTAAGGTTAAGTCTTAATTATAAGTGTTAGGGTTAAGTCTTAAGGTTAAGTCTAAGGGTTAAGTCTCTAAGATTAAGTATTAGGTTTAAGTCTCAGGGTTAAGTCTTAGGGATAAGTCTTAAGGTTAAGTCTTAAATTCAAGTCCTAGGGTTAAGTTTTAAGGTTAAGTCTTAAGGTTAAGTCTCAGGGTTATGTCTTAGGGTTAAGTCTTAGGTTTAAGTCTCAGGGTTAACTGTTAAGGTTAAGACCTAAATTTAAGTCTTAGGGTTAAGCCTTAAGGATAAGACGTAAATTTGAGTCTTAGCGTTAAATCTTAAGGTTATGTCTTACGGTTAAGTGTTAAGGTTAAGTCTTAGATTTAAGTGTTATGGTTATGTCTTAAGGTTAAGTCTTAGTGTTAAGTCTTAGGATTAAGTCTTAAGGTTAACTCATAAATCTAAATCTTAGGGTTAAATCTTTGTGTTAAGTCTTAAGGTTAAATCTTAAGTCCTAGGGTTTGAGTCTTAGGTTTAAGTCTTAAATTTAAGTCTTTGGGATACGTCTTAGGGTTAAGTGTCAGGGTTAAGATTTATGTTTAATTCTTAAGTTTACGTCTTAGGGTTAAGTCTAAAAGTTTAGTCTTAAATTTAAGTCTTAGTGTTGTCTTCGGTTAAGTTATAGTGTTAAGTCTTAGGGTTACATCCTAAGGTTCAGTCTTATATTAAATTCTCAGGGTTAAGTCTTAGGGATAAGTCTTAAGGTTAAGCCTTAGTATTATGTCTTAAGATTCAGTCTTAAATTTTAATCTTAATAATAAGTCTTAAGGTTAAGGTTTGGGGATAAGTCTTAGGGTTAAGTCTCAGGGATAAGTCTTAGGGTTAAGTCTCAGGGATAAGTCTTAGGGTTAAGTCTTAAGGTTAAATCTTAGGGTTAAGTCTTAAGGTTAAGTCTCAGGGTTAAGTCTTAGGTTAAGTATTAGTATTAAGTCTTAGGGTTAAGTCTTGTGGTTAAGTCCTAAATTTAAGTCTTAGGGTTATGTCTTAGGGATAAGTCTTAGGGTTAAGTCTTATGGTTAAGTCGTAAATTTAAGTCTTAGGGATAAGTCTTAAGGTGAAGTCTTAGGATCAAGTCTTAAGGTGAAGTCATTATGTTAATCCTTAGGGTTAAGTTTTAGGATTGTTTCTTAGGGTTAAGTCTTAATGTTAAGTGTCAGGTTAAGTCTTACAGTTAAGTCTTATGGTTACCTCTTAATGTTATGTCTTAGGGTTAAGTTATAAGGTTAAGTCTAAGGGTTAACTCCTAAGGTTAAGTGTTAAGTTTGAATATTAAAGTTAGGTCTTAAGGTTAAGACTTAGGGTTAAGTCTTATAGTTAAGTCTTTAGGGTTAAGTCTTAGGGTTAAGTTTTTGGCTTACGTCTTAGGGTAAAGTATTAAGGTTAAGTCTTAAACTTAAGTCTTAACGTCAAGTCTTAAGGTTGAGCCTTAAGGTTAAGTTTTAGGGTTAAGTCTTAGGCTTAATTTTTATGGTTAAGTCTTAAGGTTAAGTTTTAGGGTTAAGTCTTCTAGTTAAGTCTTAGGGTTAAGTCTCAGGTTTATGTCTTACGGTTAAGTCTTAAGGTTATGTTTTAAGGTTTAGTCTTGTAGTTAAGACTTAACGGTAAATCTGAAGGTTAAGTCTCATGGTTAAGTCTTAGGGATAAGTCTCAGGGTTAAGGCTCAAGGTAAGGTCTCAAGGTTAAGTCCCAGGGTTAAGTCGTAAGGTTCTGTCTTAAGGCTGAGACTTAGGGTTAAGTCTTAAGGTTAAGTCTTATGGATTGAGTCTTAGGTTTACGTCTTAGAGTTAAGTCTTGGGGATATGGCTTAGGGTTAAGTCTCAGGGTTAAGTTTCAAGGCTAAGTTTCAATGTTAAGTCTCAGGGTTATGACTTAGGGTTAAGCATTAAGGTTAAGTCTTAGGTTTCAGTCTCAGGGTTATGTCTTAGGATTAAGTCTTAGGGTTAAGTCTTAGGGTTAAGTATTAAATTTAAGTCTTAGGGTTAATTCTTAGGGTTATGTCCTAAAGATCACGTCTTAAGGTTAAATCTTAGGGTTAGGTCTTAAGGTTAAGACTTAAGATTAAGTCTTAGAGTTATGTCTTAGGGTTAAGTCTTAAGGTTAAGACTTAGAGTTAAGTATTTAAGGTTACGTCTTAGGTTTATTGTCTTAGGGTTAAGTCTTAGGGTGTTGTCTTAAGGTTAAGTATTAATATTAAGTCTTAGGGTTAAAGTCATAAGATTTAATCTCAGGGTTAACTCTTATGGCTATGTCATAAGTTTAAGTCTTAATTTTAAGTCTTGGGGATAAATCTTTGGGTTAAGTCTCACGGTTAATCTCAGGGTTAAGACTTAGGGTTAAGTCTTAAGGTTAAGTCTTAGGGTTTAGTCTTAGGGTTCAGTCGTAGGGTTAAGTCTCAGGGTTATGCCTTAGGGTTAAGTCTTATGTTTAAGTTAAGTCTTAGGTTTAAATCATAGGGTTAAGTCTTAGGGTTAAGTTTTAAGTTTAAGTCTTAGGGTTAAGTCTCAGGTTTAGTTTTTAAGGTTAAGTCACAAGGTTAAGTCTTAAGGTTAAGTCTTAATTATAAGTGTTAGGGTTAAGTCTTAAGGTTAAGTCTAAGGGTTAAGTCTCTAAGATTAAGTATTAGGTTTAAGTCTCAGGGTTAAGTCTTAGGGATAAGTCTTAAGGTTAAGTCTTAAATTCAAGTCCTAGGGTTAAGTTTTAAGGTTAAGTCTTAAGGTTAAGTCTCAGGGTTATGTCTTAGGGTTAAGTCTTAGGTTTAAGTCTCAGGGTTAACTGTTAAGGTTAAGACCTAAATTTAAGTCTTAGGGTTAAGCCTTAAGGATAAGACGTAAATTTGAGTCTTAGCGTTAAATCTTAAGGTTATGTCTTACGGTTAAGTGTTAAGGTTAAGTCTTAGATTTAAGTGTTATGGTTATGTCTTAAGGTTAAGTCTTAGTGTTAAGTCTTAGGATTAAGTCTTAAGGTTAACTCATAAATCTAAATCTTAGGGTTAAATCTTTGTGTTAAGTCTTAAGGTTAAATCTTAAGTCCTAGGGTTTGAGTCTTAGGTTTAAGTCTTAAATTTAAGTCTTTGGGATACGTCTTAGGGTTAAGTGTCAGGGTTAAGATTTATGTTTAATTCTTAAGTTTACGTCTTAGGGTTAAGTCTAAAAGTTTAGTCTTAAATTTAAGTCTTAGTGTTGTCTTCGGTTAAGTTATAGTGTTAAGTCTTAGGGTTACATCCTAAGGTTCAGTCTTATATTAAATTCTCAGGGTTAAGTCTTAGGGATAAGTCTTAAGGTTAAGCCTTAGTATTATGTCTTAAGATTCAGTCTTAAATTTTAATCTTAATAATAAGTCTTAAGGTTAAGGTTTGGGGATAAGTCTTAGGGTTAAGTCTCAGGGATAAGTCTTAGGGTTAAGTCTCAGGGATAAGTCTTAGGGTTAAGTCTTAAGGTTAAATCTTAGGGTTAAGTCTTAAGGTTAAGTCTCAGGGTTAAGTCTTAGGTTAAGTATTAGTATTAAGTCTTAGGGTTAAGTCTTGTGGTTAAGTCCTAAATTTAAGTCTTAGGGTTATGTCTTAGGGATAAGTCTTAGGGTTAAGTCTTATGGTTAAGTCGTAAATTTAAGTCTTAGGGTTATGTCTTAGGGATAAGTCTTAAGGTGAAGTCTTAGGATCAAGTCTTAAGGTGAAGTCATTATGTTAATCCTTAGGGTTAAGTTTTAGGATTGTTTCTTAGGGTTAAGTCTTAATGTTAAGTGTCAGGTTAAGTCTTACAGTTAAGTCTTATGGTTACCTCTTAATGTTATGTCTTAGGGTTAAGTTATAAGGTTAAGTCTAAGGGTTAACTCCTAAGGTTAAGTGTTAAGTTTGAATATTAAAGTTAGGTCTTAAGGTTAAGACTTAGGGTTAAGTCTTATAGTTAAGTCTTTAGGGTTAAGTCTTAGGGTTAAGTTTTTGGCTTACGTCTTAGGGTAAAGTCTTAAGGTTAAGTCTTAAACTTAAGTCTTAAGGTTGAGCCTTAAGGTTAAGTTTTAGGGTTAAGTCTTAGGCTTAATTTTTATGGTTAAGTCTTAAGGTTAAGTTTTAGGGTTAAGTCTTCTAGTTAAGTCTTAGGGTTAAGTCTCAGGTTTATGTCTTACGGTTAAGTCTTAAGGTTATGTTTTAAGGTTTAGTCTTGTAGTTAAGACTTAACGGTAAATCTGAAGGTTAAGTCTCATGGTTAAGTCTTAGGGATAAGTCTCAGGGTTAAGGCTCAAGGTAAGGTCTCAAGGTTAAGTCCCAGGGTTAAGTCGTAAGGTTCTGTCTTAAGGCTGAGACTTAGGGTTAAGTCTTAAGGTTAAGTCTTATGGATTGAGTCTTAGGTTTACGTCTTAGAGTTAAGTCTTGGGGATATGGCTTAGGGTTAAGTCTCAGGGTTAAGTTTCAAGGCTAAGTTTCAATGTTAAGTCTCAGGGTTATGACTTAGGGTTAAGCATTAAGGTTAAGTCTTAGGTTTCAGTCTCAGGGTTATGTCTTAGGATTAAGTCTTAGGGTTAAGTCTTAGGGTTAAGTATTAAATTTAAGTCTTAGGGTTAATTCTTAGGGTTATGTCCTAAAGATCACGTCTTAAGGTTAAATCTTAGGGTTAGGTCTTAAGGTTAAGACTTAAGATTAAGTCTTAGAGTTATGTCTTAGGGTTAAGTCTTAAGGTTAAGACTTAGAGTTAAGTATTTAAGGTTACGTCTTAGGTTTATTGTCTTAGGGTTAAGTCTTAGGGTGTTGTCTTAAGGTTAAGTATTAATATTAAGTCTTAGGGTTAAAGTCATAAGATTTAATCTCAGGGTTAACTCTTATGGCTATGTCATAAGTTTAAGTCTTAATTTTAAGTCTTGGGGATAAATCTTTGGGTTAAGTCTCACGGTTAATCTCAGGGTTAAGACTTAGGGTTAAGTCTTAAGGTTAAGTCTTAGGGTTTAGTCTTAGGGTTCAGTCGTAGGGTTAAGTCTCAGGGTTATGCCTTAGGGTTAAGTCTTATGTTTAAGTTAAGTCTTAGGTTTAAATCATAGGGTTAAGTCTTAGGGTTAAGTTTTAAGTTTAAGTCTTAGGGTTAAGTCTCAGGTTTAGTTTTTAAGGTTAAGTCACAAGGTTAAGTCTTAAGGTTAAGTCTTAATTATAAGTGTTAGGGTTAAGTCTTAAGGTTAAGTCTAAGGGTTAAGTCTCTAAGATTAAGTATTAGGTTTAAGTCTCAGGGTTAAGTCTTAGGGATAAGTCTTAAGGTTAAGTCTTAAATTCAAGTCCTAGGGTTAAGTTTTAAGGTTAAGTCTTAAGGTTAAGTCTCAGGGTTATGTCTTAGGGTTAAGTCTCAGGGTTAAGTCTTAGGGTTAACTGTTAAGGTTAAGACCTAAATTTAAGTCTTAGGGTTAAGCCTTAAGGATAAGACGTAAATTTGAGTCTTAGCGTTAAATCTTAAGGTTATGTCTTACGGTTAAGTGTTAAGGTTAAGTCTTAGATTTAAGTGTTATGGTTATGTCTTAAGGTTAAGTCTTAGTGTTAAGTCTTAGGATTAAGTCTTAAGGTTAACTCATAAATCTAAATCTTAGGGTTAAATCTTTGTGTTAAGTCTTAAGGTTAAATCTTAAGTCCTAGGGTTTGAGTCTTAGGTTTAAGTCTTAAATTTAAGTCTTTGGGATACGTCTTAGGGTTAAGTGTCAGGGTTAAGATTTATGTTTAATTCTTAAGTTTACGTCTTAGGGTTAAGTCTAAAAGTTTAGTCTTAAATTTAAGTCTTAGTGTTGTCTTCGGTTAAGTTATAGTGTTAAGTCTTAGGGTTACATCCTAAGGTTCAGTCTTATATTAAATTCTCAGGGTTAAGTCTTAGGGATAAGTCTTAAGGTTAAGCCTTAGTATTATGTCTTAAGATTCAGTCTTAAATTTAAATCTTAATAATAAGTCTTAAGGTTAAGGTTTGGGGATAAGTCTTAGGGTTAAGTCTCAGGGATAAGTCTTAGGGTTAAGTCTCAGGGATAAGTCTTAGGGTTAAGTCTTAAGGTTAAATCTTAGGGTTAAGTCTTAAGGTTAAGTCTCAGGGTTAAGTCTTAGGTTAAGTATTAGTATTAAGTCTTAGGGTTAAGTCTTGTGGTTAAGTCCTAAATTTAAGTCTTAGGGTTATGTCTTAGGGATAAGTCTTAGGGTTAAGTCTTATGGTTAAGTCGTAAATTTAAGTCTTAGGGTTATGTCTTAGGGATAAGTCTTAAGGTGAAGTCTTAGGATCAAGTCTTAAGGTGAAGTCATTATGTTAATCCTTAGGGTTAAGTTTTAGGATTGTTTCTTAGGGTTAAGTCTTAATGTTAAGTGTCAGGTTAAGTCTTACAGTTAAGTCTTATGGTTACCTCTTAATGTTATGTCTTAGGGTTAAGTTATAAGGTTAAGTCTAAGGGTTAACTCCTAAGGTTAAGTGTTAAGTTTGAATATTAAAGTTAGGTCTTAAGGTTAAGACTTAGGGTTAAGTCTTATAGTTAAGTCTTTAGGGTTAAGTCTTAGGGTTAAGTTTTTGGCTTACGTCTTAGGGTAAAGTATTAAGGTTAAGTCTTAAACTTAAGTCTTAAGGTTGAGCCTTAAGGTTAAGTTTTAGGGTTAAGTCTTAGGCTTAATTTTTATGGTTAAGTCTTAAGGTTAAGTTTTAGGGTTAAGTCTTCTAGTTAAGTCTTAGGGTTAAGTCTCAGGTTTATGTCTTACGGTTAAGTCTTAAGGTTATGTTTTAAGGTTTAGTCTTGTAGTTAAGACTTAACGGTAAATCTGAAGGTTAAGTCTCATGGTTAAGTCTTAGGGATAAGTCTCAGGGTTAAGGCTCAAGGTAAGGTCTCAAGGTTAAGTCCCAGGGTTAAGTCGTAAGGTTCTGTCTTAAGGCTGAGACTTAGGGTTAAGTCTTAAGGTTAAGTCTTATGGATTGAGTCTTAGGTTTACGTCTTAGAGTTAAGTCTTGGGGATATGGCTTAGGGTTAAGTCTCAGGGTTAAGTTTCAAGGCTAAGTTTCAATGTTAAGTCTCAGGGTTATGACTTAGGGTTAAGCATTAAGGTTAAGTCTTAGGTTTCAGTCTCAGGGTTATGTCTTAGGATTAAGTCTTAGGGTTAAGTCTTAGGGTTAAGTATTAAATTTAAGTCTTAGGGTTAATTCTTAGGGTTATGTCCTAAAGATCACGTCTTAAGGTTAAATCTTAGGGTTAGGTCTTAAGGTTAAGACTTAAGATTAAGTCTTAGAGTTATGTCTTAGGGTTAAGTCTTAAGGTTAAGACTTAGAGTTAAGTATTTAAGGTTACGTCTTAGGTTTATTGTCTTAGGGTTAAGTCTTAGGGTGTTGTCTTAAGGTTAAGTATTAATATTAAGTCTTAGGGTTAAAGTCATAAGATTTAATCTCAGGGTTAACTCTTATGGCTATGTCATAAGTTTAAGTCTTAATTTTAAGTCTTGGGGATAAATCTTTGGGTTAAGTCTCACGGTTAATCTCAGGGTTAAGACTTAGGGTTAAGTCTTAAGGTTAAGTCTTAGGGTTTAGTCTTAGGGTTCAGTCGTAGGGTTAAGTCTCAGGGTTATGCCTTAGGGTTAAGTCTTATGTTTAAGTTAAGTCTTAGGTTTAAATCATAGGGTTAAGTCTTAGGGTTAAGTTTTAAGTTTAAGTCTTAGGGTTAAGTCTCAGGTTTAGTTTTTAAGGTTAAGTCACAAGGTTAAGTCTTAAGGTTAAGTCTTAATTATAAGTGTTAGGGTTAAGTCTTAAGGTTAAGTCTAAGGGTTAAGTCTCTAAGATTAAGTATTAGGTTTAAGTCTCAGGGTTAAGTCTTAGGGATAAGTCTTAAGGTTAAGTCTTAAATTCAAGTCCTAGGGTTAAGTTTTAAGGTTAAGTCTTAAGGTTAAGTCTCAGGGTTATGTCTTAGGGTTAAGTCTCAGGGTTAAGTCTTAGGGTTAACTGTTAAGGTTAAGACCTAAATTTAAGTCTTAGGGTTAAGCCTTAAGGATAAGACGTAAATTTGAGTCTTAGCGTTAAATCTTAAGGTTATGTCTTACGGTTAAGTGTTAAGGTTAAGTCTTAGATTTAAGTGTTATGGTTATGTCTTAAGGTTAAGTCTTAGTGTTAAGTCTTAGGATTAAGTCTTAAGGTTAACTCATAAATCTAAATCTTAGGGTTAAATCTTTGTGTTAAGTCTTAAGGTTAAATCTTAAGTCCTAGGGTTTGAGTCTTAGGTTTAAGTCTTAAATTTAAGTCTTTGGGATACGTCTTAGGGTTAAGTGTCAGGGTTAAGATTTATGTTTAATTCTTAAGTTTACGTCTTAGGGTTAAGTCTAAAAGTTTAGTCTTAAATTTAAGTCTTAGTGTTGTCTTCGGTTAAGTTATAGTGTTAAGTCTTAGGGTTACATCCTAAGGTTCAGTCTTATATTAAATTCTCAGGGTTAAGTCTTAGGGATAAGTCTTAAGGTTAAGCCTTAGTATTATGTCTTAAGATTCAGTCTTAAATTTAAATCTTAATAATAAGTCTTAAGGTTAAGGTTTGGGGATAAGTCTTAGGGTTAAGTCTCAGGGATAAGTCTTAGGGTTAAGTCTCAGGGATAAGTCTTAGGGTTAAGTCTTAAGGTTAAATCTTAGGGTTAAGTCTTAAGGTTAAGTCTCAGGGTTAAGTCTTAGGTTAAGTATTAGTATTAAGTCTTAGGGTTAAGTCTTGTGGTTAAGTCCTAAATTTAAGTCTTAGGGTTATGTCTTAGGGATAAGTCTTAGGGTTAAGTCTTATGGTTAAGTCGTAAATTTAAGTCTTAGGGTTATGTCTTAGGGATAAGTCTTAAGGTGAAGTCTTAGGATCAAGTCTTAAGGTGAAGTCATTATGTTAATCCTTAGGGTTAAGTTTTAGGATTGTTTCTTAGGGTTAAGTCTTAATGTTAAGTGTCAGGTTAAGTCTTACAGTTAAGTCTTATGGTTACCTCTTAATGTTATGTCTTAGGGTTAAGTTATAAGGTTAAGTCTAAGGGTTAACTCCTAAGGTTAAGTGTTAAGTTTGAATATTAAAGTTAGGTCTTAAGGTTAAGACTTAGGGTTAAGTCTTATAGTTAAGTCTTTAGGGTTAAGTCTTAGGGTTAAGTTTTTGGCTTACGTCTTAGGGTAAAGTATTAAGGTTAAGTCTTAAACTTAAGTCTTAAGGTTGAGCCTTAAGGTTAAGTTTTAGGGTTAAGTCTTAGGCTTAATTTTTATGGTTAAGTCTTAAGGTTAAGTTTTAGGGTTAAGTCTTCTAGTTAAGTCTTAGGGTTAAGTCTCAGGTTTATGTCTTACGGTTAAGTCTTAAGGTTATGTTTTAAGGTTTAGTCTTGTAGTTAAGACTTAACGGTAAATCTGAAGGTTAAGTCTCATGGTTAAGTCTTAGGGATAAGTCTCAGGGTTAAGGCTCAAGGTAAGGTCTCAAGGTTAAGTCCCAGGGTTAAGTCGTAAGGTTCTGTCTTAAGGCTGAGACTTAGGGTTAAGTCTTAAGGTTAAGTCTTATGGATTGAGTCTTAGGTTTACGTCTTAGAGTTAAGTCTTGGGGATATGGCTTAGGGTTAAGTCTCAGGGTTAAGTTTCAAGGCTAAGTTTCAATGTTAAGTCTCAGGGTTATGACTTAGGGTTAAGCATTAAGGTTAAGTCTTAGGTTTCAGTCTCAGGGTTATGTCTTAGGATTAAGTCTTAGGGTTAAGTCTTAGGGTTAAGTATTAAATTTAAGTCTTAGGGTTAATTCTTAGGGTTATGTCCTAAAGATCACGTCTTAAGGTTAAATCTTAGGGTTAGGTCTTAAGGTTAAGACTTAAGATTAAGTCTTAGAGTTATGTCTTAGGGTTAAGTCTTAAGGTTAAGACTTAGAGTTAAGTATTTAAGGTTACGTCTTAGGTTTATTGTCTTAGGGTTAAGTCTTAGGGTGTTGTCTTAAGGTTAAGTATTAATATTAAGTCTTAGGGTTAAAGTCATAAGATTTAATCTCAGGGTTAACTCTTATGGCTATGTCATAAGTTTAAGTCTTAATTTTAAGTCTTGGGGATAAATCTTTGGGTTAAGTCTCACGGTTAATCTCAGGGTTAAGACTTAGGGTTAAGTCTTAAGGTTAAGTCTTAGGGTTTAGTCTTAGGGTTCAGTCGTAGGGTTAAGTCTCAGGGTTATGCCTTAGGGTTAAGTCTTATGTTTAAGTTAAGTCTTAGGTTTAAATCATAGGGTTAAGTCTTAGGGTTAAGTTTTAAGTTTAAGTCTTAGGGTTAAGTCTCAGGTTTAGTTTTTAAGGTTAAGTCACAAGGTTAAGTCTTAAGGTTAAGTCTTAATTATAAGTGTTAGGGTTAAGTCTTAAGGTTAAGTCTAAGGGTTAAGTCTCTAAGATTAAGTATTAGGTTTAAGTCTCAGGGTTAAGTCTTAGGGATAAGTCTTAAGGTTAAGTCTTAAATTCAAGTCCTAGGGTTAAGTTTTAAGGTTAAGTCTTAAGGTTAAGTCTCAGGGTTATGTCTTAGGGTTAAGTCTCAGGGTTAAGTCTTAGGGTTAACTGTTAAGGTTAAGACCTAAATTTAAGTCTTAGGGTTAAGCCTTAAGGATAAGACGTAAATTTGAGTCTTAGCGTTAAATCTTAAGGTTATGTCTTACGGTTAAGTGTTAAGGTTAAGTCTTAGATTTAAGTGTTATGGTTATGTCTTAAGGTTAAGTCTTAGTGTTAAGTCTTAGGATTAAGTCTTAAGGTTAACTCATAAATCTAAATCTTAGGGTTAAATCTTTGTGTTAAGTCTTAAGGTTAAATCTTAAGTCCTAGGGTTTGAGTCTTAGGTTTAAGTCTTAAATTTAAGTCTTTGGGATACGTCTTAGGGTTAAGTGTCAGGGTTAAGATTTATGTTTAATTCTTAAGTTTACGTCTTAGGGTTAAGTCTAAAAGTTTAGTCTTAAATTTAAGTCTTAGTGTTGTCTTCGGTTAAGTTATAGTGTTAAGTCTTAGGGTTACATCCTAAGGTTCAGTCTTATATTAAATTCTCAGGGTTAAGTCTTAGGGATAAGTCTTAAGGTTAAGCCTTAGTATTATGTCTTAAGATTCAGTCTTAAATTTAAATCTTAATAATAAGTCTTAAGGTTAAGGTTTGGGGATAAGTCTTAGGGTTAAGTCTCAGGGATAAGTCTTAGGGTTAAGTCTCAGGGATAAGTCTTAGGGTTAAGTCTTAAGGTTAAATCTTAGGGTTAAGTCTTAAGGTTAAGTCTCAGGGTTAAGTCTTAGGTTAAGTATTAGTATTAAGTCTTAGGGTTAAGTCTTGTGGTTAAGTCCTAAATTTAAGTCTTAGGGTTATGTCTTAGGGATAAGTCTTAGGGTTAAGTCTTATGGTTAAGTCGTAAATTTAAGTCTTAGGGTTATGTCTTAGGGATAAGTCTTAAGGTGAAGTCTTAGGATCAAGTCTTAAGGTGAAGTCATTATGTTAATCCTTAGGGTTAAGTTTTAGGATTGTTTCTTAGGGTTAAGTCTTAATGTTAAGTGTCAGGTTAAGTCTTACAGTTAAGTCTTATGGTTACCTCTTAATGTTATGTCTTAGGGTTAAGTTATAAGGTTAAGTCTAAGGGTTAACTCCTAAGGTTAAGTGTTAAGTTTGAATATTAAAGTTAGGTCTTAAGGTTAAGACTTAGGGTTAAGTCTTATAGTTAAGTCTTTAGGGTTAAGTCTTAGGGTTAAGTTTTTGGCTTACGTCTTAGGGTAAAGTATTAAGGTTAAGTCTTAAACTTAAGTCTTAAGGTTGAGCCTTAAGGTTAAGTTTTAGGGTTAAGTCTTAGGCTTAATTTTTATGGTTAAGTCTTAAGGTTAAGTTTTAGGGTTAAGTCTTCTAGTTAAGTCTTAGGGTTAAGTCTCAGGTTTATGTCTTACGGTTAAGTCTTAAGGTTATGTTTTAAGGTTTAGTCTTGTAGTTAAGACTTAACGGTAAATCTGAAGGTTAAGTCTCATGGTTAAGTCTTAGGGATAAGTCTCAGGGTTAAGGCTCAAGGTAAGGTCTCAAGGTTAAGTCCCAGGGTTAAGTCGTAAGGTTCTGTCTTAAGGCTGAGACTTAGGGTTAAGTCTTAAGGTTAAGTCTTATGGATTGAGTCTTAGGTTTACGTCTTAGAGTTAAGTCTTGGGGATATGGCTTAGGGTTAAGTCTCAGGGTTAAGTTTCAAGGCTAAGTTTCAATGTTAAGTCTCAGGGTTATGACTTAGGGTTAAGCATTAAGGTTAAGTCTTAGGTTTCAGTCTCAGGGTTATGTCTTAGGATTAAGTCTTAGGGTTAAGTCTTAGGGTTAAGTATTAAATTTAAGTCTTAGGGTTAATTCTTAGGGTTATGTCCTAAAGATCACGTCTTAAGGTTAAATCTTAGGGTTAGGTCTTAAGGTTAAGACTTAAGATTAAGTCTTAGAGTTATGTCTTAGGGTTAAGTCTTAAGGTTAAGACTTAGAGTTAAGTATTTAAGGTTACGTCTTAGGTTTATTGTCTTAGGGTTAAGTCTTAGGGTGTTGTCTTAAGGTTAAGTATTAATATTAAGTCTTAGGGTTAAAGTCATAAGATTTAATCTCAGGGTTAACTCTTATGGCTATGTCATAAGTTTAAGTCTTAATTTTAAGTCTTGGGGATAAATCTTTGGGTTAAGTCTCACGGTTAATCTCAGGGTTAAGACTTAGGGTTAAGTCTTAAGGTTAAGTCTTAGGGTTTAGTCTTAGGGTTCAGTCGTAGGGTTAAGTCTCAGGGTTATGCCTTAGGGTTAAGTCTTATGTTTAAGTTAAGTCTTAGGTTTAAATCATAGGGTTAAGTCTTAGGGTTAAGTTTTAAGTTTAAGTCTTAGGGTTAAGTCTCAGGTTTAGTTTTTAAGGTTAAGTCACAAGGTTAAGTCTTAAGGTTAAGTCTTAATTATAAGTGTTAGGGTTAAGTCTTAAGGTTAAGTCTAAGGGTTAAGTCTCTAAGATTAAGTATTAGGTTTAAGTCTCAGGGTTAAGTCTTAGGGATAAGTCTTAAGGTTAAGTCTTAAATTCAAGTCCTAGGGTTAAGTTTTAAGGTTAAGTCTTAAGGTTAAGTCTCAGGGTTATGTCTTAGGGTTAAGTCTCAGGGTTAAGTCTTAGGGTTAACTGTTAAGGTTAAGACCTAAATTTAAGTCTTAGGGTCAAGCCTTAAGGATAAGACGTAAATTTGAGTCTTAGCGTTAAATCTTAAGGTTATGTCTTACGGTTAAGTGTTAAGGTTAAGTCTTAGATTTAAGTGTTATGGTTATGTCTTAAGGTTAAGTCTTAGTGTTAAGTCTTAGGATTAAGTCTTAAGGTTAACTCATAAATCTAAATCTTAGGGTTAAATCTTTGTGTTAAGTCTTAAGGTTAAATCTTAAGTCCTAGGGTTTGAGTCTTAGGTTTAAGTCTTAAATTTAAGTCTTTGGGATACGTCTTAGGGTTAAGTGTCAGGGTTAAGATTTATGTTTAATTCTTAAGTTTACGTCTTAGGGTTAAGTCTAAAAGTTTAGTCTTAAATTTAAGTCTTAGTGTTGTCTTCGGTTAAGTTATAGTGTTAAGTCTTAGGGTTACATCCTAAGGTTCAGTCTTATATTAAATTCTCAGGGTTAAGTCTTAGGGATAAGTCTTAAGGTTAAGCCTTAGTATTATGTCTTAAGATTCAGTCTTAAATTTAAATCTTAATAATAAGTCTTAAGGTTAAGGTTTGGGGATAAGTCTTAGGGTTAAGTCTCAGGGATAAGTCTTAGGGTTAAGTCTCAGGGATAAGTCTTAGGGTTAAGTCTTAAGGTTAAATCTTAGGGTTAAGTCTTAAGGTTAAGTCTCAGGGTTAAGTCTTAGGTTAAGTATTAGTATTAAGTCTTAGGGTTAAGTCTTGTGGTTAAGTCCTAAATTTAAGTCTTAGGGTTATGTCTTAGGGATAAGTCTTAGGGTTAAGTCTTATGGTTAAGTCGTAAATTTAAGTCTTAGGGTTATGTCTTAGGGATAAGTCTTAAGGTGAAGTCTTAGGATCAAGTCTTAAGGTGAAGTCATTATGTTAATCCTTAGGGTTAAGTTTTAGGATTGTTTCTTAGGGTTAAGTCTTAATGTTAAGTGTCAGGTTAAGTCTTACAGTTAAGTCTTATGGTTACCTCTTAATGTTATGTCTTAGGGTTAAGTTATAAGGTTAAGTCTAAGGGTTAACTCCTAAGGTTAAGTGTTAAGTTTGAATATTAAAGTTAGGTCTTAAGGTTAAGACTTAGGGTTAAGTCTTATAGTTAAGTCTTTAGGGTTAAGTCTTAGGGTTAAGTTTTTGGCTTACGTCTTAGGGTAAAGTATTAAGGTTAAGTCTTAAACTTAAGTCTTAACGTCAAGTCTTAAGGTTGAGCCTTAAGGTTAAGTTTTAGGGTTAAGTCTTAGGCTTAATTTTTATGGTTAAGTCTTAAGGTTAAGTTTTAGGGTTAAGTCTTCTAGTTAAGTCTTAGGGTTAAGTCTCAGGTTTATGTCTTACGGTTAAGTCTTAAGGTTATGTTTTAAGGTTTAGTCTTGTAGTTAAGACTTAACGGTAAATCTGAAGGTTAAGTCTCATGGTTAAGTCTTAGGGATAAGTCTCAGGGTTAAGGCTCAAGGTAAGGTCTCAAGGTTAAGTCCCAGGGTTAAGTCGTAAGGTTCTGTCTTAAGGCTGAGACTTAGGGTTAAGTCTTAAGGTTAAGTCTTATGGATTGAGTCTTAGGTTTACGTCTTAGAGTTAAGTCTTGGGGATATGGCTTAGGGTTAAGTCTCAGGGTTAAGTTTCAAGGCTAAGTTTCAATGTTAAGTCTCAGGGTTATGACTTAGGGTTAAGCATTAAGGTTAAGTCTTAGGTTTCAGTCTCAGGGTTATGTCTTAGGATTAAGTCTTAGGGTTAAGTCTTAGGGTTAAGTATTAAATTTAAGTCTTAGGGTTAATTCTTAGGGTTATGTCCTAAAGATCACGTCTTAAGGTTAAATCTTAGGGTTAGGTCTTAAGGTTAAGACTTAAGATTAAGTCTTAGAGTTATGTCTTAGGGTTAAGTCTTAAGGTTAAGACTTAGAGTTAAGTATTTAAGGTTACGTCTTAGGTTTATTGTCTTAGGGTTAAGTCTTAGGGTGTTGTCTTAAGGTTAAGTATTAATATTAAGTCTTAGGGTTAAAGTCATAAGATTTAATCTCAGGGTTAACTCTTATGGCTATGTCATAAGTTTAAGTCTTAATTTTAAGTCTTGGGGATAAATCTTTGGGTTAAGTCTCACGGTTAATCTCAGGGTTAAGACTTAGGGTTAAGTCTTAAGGTTAAGTCTTAGGGTTTAGTCTTAGGGTTCAGTCGTAGGGTTAAGTCTCAGGGTTATGCCTTAGGGTTAAGTCTTATGTTTAAGTTAAGTCTTAGGTTTAAATCATAGGGTTAAGTCTTAGGGTTAAGTTTTAAGTTTAAGTCTTAGGGTTAAGTCTCAGGTTTAGTTTTTAAGGTTAAGTCACAAGGTTAAGTCTTAAGGTTAAGTCTTAATTATAAGTGTTAGGGTTAAGTCTTAAGGTTAAGTCTAAGGGTTAAGTCTCTAAGATTAAGTATTAGGTTTAAGTCTCAGGGTTAAGTCTTAGGGATAAGTCTTAAGGTTAAGTCTTAAATTCAAGTCCTAGGGTTAAGTTTTAAGGTTAAGTCTTAAGGTTAAGTCTCAGGGTTATGTCTTAGGGTTAAGTCTCAGGGTTAAGTCTTAGGGTTAACTGTTAAGGTTAAGACCTAAATTTAAGTCTTAGGGTTAAGCCTTAAGGATAAGACGTAAATTTGAGTCTTAGCGTTAAATCTTAAGGTTATGTCTTACGGTTAAGTGTTAAGGTTAAGTCTTAGATTTAAGTGTTATGGTTATGTCTTAAGGTTAAGTCTTAGTGTTAAGTCTTAGGATTAAGTCTTAAGGTTAACTCATAAATCTAAATCTTAGGGTTAAATCTTTGTGTTAAGTCTTAAGGTTAAATCTTAAGTCCTAGGGTTTGAGTCTTAGGTTTAAGTCTTAAATTTAAGTCTTTGGGATACGTCTTAGGGTTAAGTGTCAGGGTTAAGATTTATGTTTAATTCTTAAGTTTACGTCTTAGGGTTAAGTCTAAAAGTTTAGTCTTAAATTTAAGTCTTAGTGTTGTCTTCGGTTAAGTTATAGTGTTAAGTCTTAGGGTTACATCCTAAGGTTCAGTCTTATATTAAATTCTCAGGGTTAAGTCTTAGGGATAAGTCTTAAGGTTAAGCCTTAGTATTATGTCTTAAGATTCAGTCTTAAATTTAAATCTTAATAATAAGTCTTAAGGTTAAGGTTTGGGGATAAGTCTTAGGGTTAAGTCTCAGGGATAAGTCTTAGGGTTAAGTCTCAGGGATAAGTCTTAGGGTTAAGTCTTAAGGTTAAATCTTAGGGTTAAGTCTTAAGGTTAAGTCTCAGGGTTAAGTCTTAGGTTAAGTATTAGTATTAAGTCTTAGGGTTAAGTCTTGTGGTTAAGTCCTAAATTTAAGTCTTAGGGTTATGTCTTAGGGATAAGTCTTAGGGTTAAGTCTTATGGTTAAGTCGTAAATTTAAGTCTTAGGGTTATGTCTTAGGGATAAGTCTTAAGGTGAAGTCTTAGGATCAAGTCTTAAGGTGAAGTCATTATGTTAATCCTTAGGGTTAAGTTTTAGGATTGTTTCTTAGGGTTAAGTCTTAATGTTAAGTGTCAGGTTAAGTCTTACAGTTAAGTCTTATGGTTACCTCTTAATGTTATGTCTTAGGGTTAAGTTATAAGGTTAAGTCTAAGGGTTAACTCCTAAGGTTAAGTGTTAAGTTTGAATATTAAAGTTAGGTCTTAAGGTTAAGACTTAGGGTTAAGTCTTATAGTTAAGTCTTTAGGGTTAAGTCTTAGGGTTAAGTTTTTGGCTTACGTCTTAGGGTAAAGTATTAAGGTTAAGTCTTAACCTTAAGTCTTAACGTCAAGTCTTAAGGTTGAGCCTTAAGGTTAAGTTTTAGGGTTAAGTCTTAGGCTTAATTTTTATGGTTAAGTCTTAAGGTTAAGTTTTAGGGTTAAGTCTTCTAGTTAAGTCTTAGGGTTAAGTCTCAGGTTTATGTCTTACGGTTAAGTCTTAAGGTTATGTTTTAAGGTTTAGTCTTGTAGTTAAGACTTAACGGTAAATCTGAAGGTTAAGTCTCATGGTTAAGTCTTAGGGATAAGTCTCAGGGTTAAGGCTCAAGGTAAGGTCTCAAGGTTAAGTCCCAGGGTCAAGTCGTAAGGTTCTGTCTTAAGGCTGAGACTTAGGGTTAAGTCTTATGGATTGAGTCTTAGGTTTACGTCTTAGAGTTAAGTCTTGGGGATATGGCTTAGGGTTAAGTCTCAGGGTTAAGTTTCAAGGCTAAGTTTCAATGTTAAGTCTCAGGGTTATGACTTAGGGTTAAGCATTAAGGTTAAGTCTTAGGTTTCAGTCTCAGGGTTATGTCTTAGGGTTAAGTCTTAGGGTTAAGTATTAAATTTAAGTCTTAGGGTTAATTCTTAGGGTTATGTCCTAAAGATCACGTCTTAAGGTTAAATCTTAGGGTTAGGTCTTAAGGTTAAGACTTAAGATTAAGTCTTAGAGTTATGTCTTAGGGTTAAGTCTTAAGGTTAAGACTTAGAGTTAAGTATTTAAGGTTACGTCTTAGGTTTATTGTCTTAGGGTTAAGTCTTAGGGTGTTGTCTTAAGGTTAAGTATTAATATTAAGTCTTAGGGTTAAAGTCATAAGATTTAATCTCAGGGTTAACTCTTATGGTTATGTCATAAGTTTAAGTCTTAATTTTAAGTCTTGGGGATAAATCCTTGGGTTAAGTCTCACGGTTAATCTCAGGGTTAAGACTTAGGGTTAAGTCTTAAGGTTAAGTCTTAGGGTTTAGTCTTAGGGTTCAGTCGTAGGGTTAAGTCTCAGGGTTATGCCTTAGGGTTAAGTCTTATGTTTAAGTTAAGTCTTAGGTTTAAATCATAGGGTTAAGTCTTAGGGTTAAGTTTTAAGTTTAAGTCTTAGGGTTAAGTCTCAGGTTTAGTTTTTAAGGTTAAGTCACAAGGTTAAGTCTTAAGGTTAAGTCTTAATTATAAGTGTTAGGGTTAAGTCTTAAGGTTAAGTCTAAGGGTTAAGTCTCTAAGATTAAGTATTAGGTTTAAGTCTCAGGGTTAAGTCTTAGGGATAAGTCTTAAGGTTAAGTCTTAAATTCAAGTCCTAGGGTTAAGTTTTAAGGTTAAGTCTTAAGGTTAAGTCTCAGGGTTATGTCTTAGGGTTAAGTCTTAGGTTTAAGTCTCAGGGTTAAGTCTTAGGGTTAACTGTTAAGGTTAAGACCTAAATTTAAGTCTTAGGGTTAAGCCTTAAGGATAAGACGTAAATTTGAGTCTTAGCGTTAAATCTTAAGGTTATGTCTTACGGTTAAGTGTTAAGGTTAAGTCTTAGATTTAAGTGTTATGGTTATGTCTTAAGGTTAAGTCTTAGTGTTAAGTCTTAGGATTAAGTCTTAAGGTTAACTCATAAATCTAAATCTTAGGGTTAAATCTTTGTGTTAAGTCTTAAGGTTAAATCTTAAGTCCTAGGGTTTGAGTCTTAGGTTTAAGTCTTAAATTTAAGTCTTTGGGATACGTCTTAGGGTTAAGTGTCAGGGTTAAGATTTATGTTTAATTCTTAAGTTTACGTCTTAGGGTTAAGTCTAAAAGTTTAGTCTTAAATTTAAGTCTTAGTGTTGTCTTCGGTTAAGTTATAGTGTTAAGTCTTAGGGTTACATCCTAAGGTTCAGTCTTATATTAAATTCTCAGGGTTAAGTCTTAGGGATAAGTCTTAAGGTTAAGCCTTAGTATTATGTCTTAAGATTCAGTCTTAAATTTAAATCTTAATAATAAGTCTTAAGGTTAAGGTTTGGGGATAAGTCTTAGGGTTAAGTCTCAGGGATAAGTCTTAGGGTTAAGTCTCAGGGATAAGTCTTAGGGTTAAGTCTTAAGGTTAAATCTTAGGGTTAAGTCTTAAGGTTAAGTCTCAGGGTTAAGTCTTAGGTTAAGTATTAGTATTAAGTCTTAGGGTTAAGTCTTGTGGTTAAGTCCTAAATTTAAGTCTTAGGGTTATGTCTTAGGGATAAGTCTTAGGGTTAAGTCTTATGGTTAAGTCGTAAATTTAAGTCTTAGGGTTATGTCTTAGGGATAAGTCTTAAGGTGAAGTCTTAGGATCAAGTCTTAAGGTGAAGTCATTATGTTAATCCTTAGGGTTAAGTTTTAGGATTGTTTCTTAGGGTTAAGTCTTAATGTTAAGTGTCAGGTTAAGTCTTACAGTTAAGTCTTATGGTTACCTCTTAATGTTATGTCTTAGGGTTAAGTTATAAGGTTAAGTCTAAGGGTTAACTCCTAAGGTTAAGTGTTAAGTTTGAATATTAAAGTTAGGTCTTAAGGTTAAGACTTAGGGTTAAGTCTTATAGTTAAGTCTTTAGGGTTAAGTCTTAGGGTTAAGTTTTTGGCTTACGTCT
This sequence comes from Falco peregrinus, assembly GCF_023634155.1. NCBI lineage: Eukaryota > Metazoa > Chordata > Aves > Falconiformes > Falconidae > Falco > Falco peregrinus. The sequence continues at coordinate 1,041,764 of NW_026599618.1, read as the reverse complement.
TAGGGTAAAGTATTAAGGTTAAGTCTTAACCTTAAGTCTTAACGTCAAGTCTTAAGGTTGAGCCTTAAGGTTAAGTTTTAGGGTTAAGTCTTAGGCTTAATTTTTATGGTTAAGTCTTAAGGTTAAGTTTTAGGGTTAAGTCTTCTAGTTAAGTCTTAGGGTTAAGTCTCAGGTTTACGTCTTACGGTTAAGTCTTAAGGTTATGTTTTAAGGTTTAGTCTTGTAGTTAAGACTTAACGGTAAATCTGAAGGTTAAGTCTCATGGTTAAGTCTTAGGGATAAGTCTCAGGGTTAAGGCTCAAGGTAAGGTCTCAAGGTTAAGTCCCAGGGTTAAGTCGTAAGGTTCTGTCTTAAGGCTGAGACTTAGGGTTAAGTCTTAAGGTTAAGTCTTATGGATTGAGTCTTAGGTTTACGTCTTAGAGTTAAGTCTTGGGGATATGGCTTAGGGTTAAGTCTCAGGGTTAAGTTTCAAGGCTAAGTTTCAATGTTAAGTCTCAGGGTTATGACTTAGGGTTAAGCATTAAGGTTAAGTCTTAGGTTTCAGTCTCAGGGTTATGTCTTAGGATTAAGTCTTAGGGTTAAGTATTAAATTTAAGTCTTAGGGTTAATTCTTAGGGTTATGTCCTAAAGATCACGTCTTAAGGTTAAATCTTAGGGTTAGGTCTTAAGGTTAAGACTTAAGATTAAGTCTTAGAGTTATGTCTTAGGGTTAAGTCTTAAGGTTAAGACTTAGAGTTAAGTATTTAAGGTTACGTCTTAGGTTTATTGTCTTAGGGTTAAGTCTTAGGGTGTTGTCTTAAGGTTAAGTATTAATATTAAGTCTTAGGGTTAAAGTCATAAGATTTAATCTCAGGGTTAACTCTTATGGTTATGTCATAAGTTTAAGTCTTAATTTTAAGTCTTGGGGATAAATCCTTGGGTTAAGTCTCACGGTTAATCTCAGGGTTAAGACTTAGGGTTAAGTCTTAAGGTTAAGTCTTAGGGTTTAGTCTTAGGGTTCAGTCGTAGGGTTAAGTCTCAGGGTTATGCCTTAGGGTTAAGTCTTATGTTTAAGTTAAGTCTTAGGTTTAAATCATAGGGTTAAGTCTTAGGGTTAAGTTTTAAGTTTAAGTCTTAGGGTTAAGTCTCAGGTTTAGTTTTTAAGGTTAAGTCACAAGGTTAAGTCTTAAGGTTAAGTCTTAATTATAAGTGTTAGGGTTAAGTCTTAAGGTTAAGTCTAAGGGTTAAGTCTCTAAGATTAAGTATTAGGTTTAAGTCTCAGGGTTAAGTCTTAGGGATAAGTCTTAAGGTTAAGTCTTAAATTCAAGTCCTAGGGTTAAGTTTTAAGGTTAAGTCTTAAGGTTAAGTCTCAGGGTTATGTCTTAGGGTTAAGTCTTAGGTTTAAGTCTCAGGGTTAAGTCTTAGGGTTAACTGTTAAGGTTAAGACCTAAATTTAAGTCTTAGGGTTAAGCCTTAAGGATAAGACGTAAATTTGAGTCTTAGCGTTAAATCTTAAGGTTATGTCTTACGGTTAAGTGTTAAGGTTAAGTCTTAGATTTAAGTGTTATGGTTATGTCTTAAGGTTAAGTCTTAGTGTTAAGTCTTAGGATTAAGTCTTAAGGTTAACTCATAAATCTAAATCTTAGGGTTAAATCTTTGTGTTAAGTCTTAAGGTTACATCTTAAGTCCTAGGGTTTGAGTCTTAGGTTTAAGTCTTAAATTTAAGTCTTTGGGATACGTCTTAGGGTTAAGTGTCAGGGTTAAGATTTATGTTTAATTCTTAAGTTTACGTCTTAGGGTTAAGTCTAAAAGTTTAGTCTTAAATTTAAGTCTTAGTGTTGTCTTCGGTTAAGTTATAGTGTTAAGTCTTAGGGTTACATCCTAAGGTTCAGTCTTATATTAAATTCTCAGGGTTAAGTCTTAGGGATAAGTCTTAAGGTTAAGCCTTAGTATTATGTCTTAAGATTCAGTCTTAAATTTAAATCTTAATAATAAGTCTTAAGGTTAAGGTTTGGGGATATGTCTTAGGGTTAAGTCTCAGGGATAAGTCTTAGGGTTAAGTCTCAGGGATAAGTCTTAGGGTTAAGTCTTAAGGTTAAATCTTAGGGTTAAGTCTTAAGGTTAAGTCTCAGGGTTAAGTCTTAGGTTAAGTATTAGTATTAAGTCTTAGGGTTAAGTCTTGTGGTTAAGTCCTAAATTTAAGTCTTAGGGTTATGTCTTAGGGATAAGTCTTAAGGTGAAGTCTTAGGATCAAGTCTTAAGGTGAAGTCATTATGTTAATCCTTAGGGTTAAGTTTTAGGATTGTTTCTTAGGGTTAAGTCTTAATGTTAAGTGTCAGGTTAAGTCTTACAGTTAAGTCTTATGGTTACCTCTTAATGTTATGTCTTAGGGTTAAGTTATAAGGTTAAGTCTAAGGGTTAACTCCTAAGGTTAAGTGTTAAGTTTGAATATTAAAGTTAGGTCTTAAGGTTAAGACTTAGGGTTAAGTCTTATAGTTAAGTCTTTAGGGTTAAGTCTTAGGGTTAAGTTTTTGGCTTACGTCTTAGGGTAAAGTATTAAGGTTAAGTCTTAAACTTAAGTCTTAAGGTTGAGCCTTAAGGTTAAGTTTTAGGGTTAAGTCTTAGGCTTAATTTTTATGGTTAAGTCTTAAGGTTAAGTTTTAGGGTTAAGTCTTCTAGTTAAGTCTTAGGGTTAAGTCTCAGGTTTATGTCTTACGGTTAAGTCTTAAGGTTATGTTTTAAGGTTTAGTCTTGTAGTTAAGACTTAACGGTAAATCTGAAGGTTAAGTCTCATGGTTAAGTCTTAGGGATAAGTCTCAGGGTTAAGGCTCAAGGTAAGGTCTCAAGGTTAAGTCCCAGGGTCAAGTCGTAAGGTTCTGTCTTAAGGCTGAGACTTAGGGTTAAGTCTTATGGATTGAGTCTTAGGTTTACGTCTTAGAGTTAAGTCTTGGGGATATGGCTTAGGGTTAAGTCTCAGGGTTAAGTTTCAAGGCTAAGTTTCAATGTTAAGTCTCAGGGTTATGACTTAGGGTTAAGCATTAAGGTTAAGTCTTAGGTTTCAGTCTCAGGGTTATGTCTTAGGATTAAGTCTTAGGGTTAAGTCTTAGGGTTAAGTATTAAATTTAAGTCTTAGGGTTAATTCTTAGGGTTATGTCCTAAAGATCACGTCTTAAGGTTAAATCTTAGGGTTAGGTCTTAAGGTTAAGACTTAAGATTAAGTCTTAGAGTTATGTCTTAGGGTTAAGTCTTAAGGTTAAGACTTAGAGTTAAGTATTTAAGGTTACGTCTTAGGTTTATTGTCTTAGGGTTAAGTCTTAGGGTGTTGTCTTAAGGTTAAGTATTAATATTAAGTCTTAGGGTTAAAGTCATAAGATTTAATCTCAGGGTTAACTCTTATGGCTATGTCATAAGTTTAAGTCTTAATTTTAAGTCTTGGGGATAAATCCTTGGGTTAAGTCTCACGGTTAATCTCAGGGTTAAGACTTAGGGTTAAGTCTTAAGGTTAAGTCTTAGGGTTTAGTCTTAGGGTTCAGTCGTAGGGTTAAGTCTCAGGGTTATGCCTTAGGGTTAAGTCTTATGTTTAAGTTAAGTCTTAGGTTTAAATCATAGGGTTAAGTCTTAGGGTTAAGTTTTAAGTTTAAGTCTTAGGGTTAAGTCTCAGGTTTAGTTTTTAAGGTTAAGTCACAAGGTTAAGTCTTAAGGTTAAGTCTTAATTATAAGTGTTAGGGTTAAGTCTTAAGGTTAAGTCTAAGGGTTAAGTCTCTAAGATTAAGTATTAGGTTTAAGTCTCAGGGTTAAGTCTTAGGGATAAGTCTTAAGGTTAAGTCTTAAATTCAAGTCCTAGGGTTAAGTTTTAAGGTTAAGTCTTAAGGTTAAGTCTCAGGGTTATGTCTTAGGGTTAAGTCTTAGGTTTAAGTCTCAGGGTTAAGTCTTAGGGTTAACTGTTAAGGTTAAGACCTAAATTTAAGTCTTAGGGTTAAGCCTTAAGGATAAGACGTAAATTTGAGTCTTAGCGTTAAATCTTAAGGTTATGTCTTACGGTTAAGTGTTAAGGTTAAGTCTTAGATTTAAGTGTTATGGTTATGTCTTAAGGTTAAGTCTTAGTGTTAAGTCTTAGGATTAAGTCTTAAGGTTAACTCATAAATCTAAATCTTAGGGTTAAATCTTTGTGTTAAGTCTTAAGGTTAAATCTTAAGTCCTAGGGTTTGAGTCTTAGGTTTAAGTCTTAAATTTAAGTCTTTGGGATACGTCTTAGGGTTAAGTGTCAGGGTTAAGATTTATGTTTAATTCTTAAGTTTACGTCTTAGGGTTAAGTCTAAAAGTTTAGTCTTAAATTTAAGTCTTAGTGTTGTCTTCGGTTAAGTTATAGTGTTAAGTCTTAGGGTTACATCCTAAGGTTCAGTCTTATATTAAATTCTCAGGGTTAAGTCTTAGGGATAAGTCTTAAGGTTAAGCCTTAGTATTATGTCTTAAGATTCAGTCTTAAATTTAAATCTTAATAATAAGTCTTAAGGTTAAGGTTTGGGGATAAGTCTTAGGGTTAAGTCTCAGGGATAAGTCTTAGGGTTAAGTCTCAGGGATAAGTCTTAGGGTTAAGTCTTAAGGTTAAATCTTAGGGTTAAGTCTTAAGGTTAAGTCTCAGGGTTAAGTCTTAGGTTAAGTATTAGTATTAAGTCTTAGGGTTAAGTCTTGTGGTTAAGTCCTAAATTTAAGTCTTAGGGTTATGTCTTAGGGATAAGTCTTAGGGTTAAGTCTTATGGTTAAGTCGTAAATTTAAGTCTTAGGGTTATGTCTTAGGGATAAGTCTTAAGGTGAAGTCTTAGGATCAAGTCTTAAGGTGAAGTCATTATGTTAATCCTTAGGGTTAAGTTTTAGGATTGTTTCTTAGGGTTAAGTCTTAATGTTAAGTGTCAGGTTAAGTCTTACAGTTAAGTCTTATGGTTACCTCTTAATGTTATGTCTTAGGGTTAAGTTATAAGGTTAAGTCTAAGGGTTAACTCCTAAGGTTAAGTGTTAAGTTTGAATATTAAAGTTAGGTCTTAAGGTTAAGACTTAGGGTTAAGTCTTATAGTTAAGTCTTTAGGGTTAAGTCTTAGGGTTAAGTTTTTGGCTTACGTCTTAGGGTAAAGTATTAAGGTTAAGTCTTAAACTTAAGTCTTAAGGTTGAGCCTTAAGGTTAAGTTTTAGGGTTAAGTCTTAGGCTTAATTTTTATGGTTAAGTCTTAAGGTTAAGTTTTAGGGTTAAGTCTTCTAGTTAAGTCTTAGGGTTAAGTCTCAGGTTTATGTCTTACGGTTAAGTCTTAAGGTTATGTTTTAAGGTTTAGTCTTGTAGTTAAGACTTAACGGTAAATCTGAAGGTTAAGTCTCATGGTTAAGTCTTAGGGATAAGTCTCAGGGTTAAGGCTCAAGGTAAGGTCTCAAGGTTAAGTCCCAGGGTTAAGTCGTAAGGTTCTGTCTTAAGGCTGAGACTTAGGGTTAAGTCTTAAGGTTAAGTCTTATGGATTGAGTCTTAGGTTTACGTCTTAGAGTTAAGTCTTGGGGATATGGCTTAGGGTTAAGTCTCAGGGTTAAGTTTCAAGGCTAAGTTTCAATGTTAAGTCTCAGGGTTATGACTTAGGGTTAAGCATTAAGGTTAAGTCTTAGGTTTCAGTCTCAGGGTTATGTCTTAGGATTAAGTCTTAGGGTTAAGTCTTAGGGTTAAGTATTAAATTTAAGTCTTAGGGTTAATTCTTAGGGTTATGTCCTAAAGATCACGTCTTAAGGTTAAATCTTAGGGTTAGGTCTTAAGGTTAAGACTTAAGATTAAGTCTTAGAGTTATGTCTTAGGGTTAAGTCTTAAGGTTAAGACTTAGAGTTAAGTATTTAAGGTTACGTCTTAGGTTTATTGTCTTAGGGTTAAGTCTTAGGGTGTTGTCTTAAGGTTAAGTATTAATATTAAGTCTTAGGGTTAAAGTCATAAGATTTAATCTCAGGGTTAACTCTTATGGTTATGTCATAAGTTTAAGTCTTAATTTTAAGTCTTGGGGATAAATCTTTGGGTTAAGTCTCACGGTTAATCTCAGGGTTAAGACTTAGGGTTAAGTCTTAAGGTTAAGTCTTAGGGTTTAGTCTTAGGGTTCAGTCGTAGCGTTAAGTCTCAGGGTTATGCCTTAGGGTTAAGTCTTATGTTTAAGTTAAGTCTTAGGTTTAAATCATAGGGTTAAGTCTTAGGGTTAAGTTTTAAGTTTAAGTCTTAGGGTTAAGTCTCAGGTTTAGTTTTTAAGGTTAAGTCACAAGGTTAAGTCTTAAGGTTAAGTCTTAATTATAAGTGTTAGGGTTAAGTCTTAAGGTTAAGTCTAAGGGTTAAGTCTCTAAGATTAAGTATTAGGTTTAAGTCTCAGGGTTAAGTCTTAGGGATAAGTCTTAAGGTTAAGTCTTAAATTCAAGTCCTAGGGTTAAGTTTTAAGGTTAAGTCTTAAGGTTAAGTCTCAGGGTTATGTCTTAGGGTTAAGTCTCAGGGTTAAGTCTTAGGGTTAACTGTTAAGGTTAAGACCTAAATTTAAGTCTTAGGGTTAAGCCTTAAGGATAAGACGTAAATTTGAGTCTTAGCGTTAAATCTTAAGGTTATGTCTTACGGTTAAGTGTTAAGGTTAAGTCTTAGATTTAAGTGTTATGGTTATGTCTTAAGGTTAAGTCTTAGTGTTAAGTCTTAGGATTAAGTCTTAAGGTTAACTCATAAATCTAAATCTTAGGGTTAAATCTTTGTGTTAAGTCTTAAGGTTACATCTTAAGTCCTAGGGTTTGAGTCTTAGGTTTAAGTCTTAAATTTAAGTCTTTGGGATACGTCTTAGGGTTAAGTGTCAGGGTTAAGATTTATGTTTAATTCTTAAGTTTACGTCTTAGGGTTAAGTCTAAAAGTTTAGTCTTAAATTTAAGTCTTAGTGTTGTCTTCGGTTAAGTTATAGTGTTAAGTCTTAGGGTTACATCCTAAGGTTCAGTCTTATATTAAATTCTCAGGGTTAAGTCTTAGGGATAAGTCTTAAGGTTAAGCCTTAGTATTATGTCTTAAGATTCAGTCTTAAATTTAAATCTTAATAATAAGTCTTAAGGTTAAGGTTTGGGGATAAGTCTTAGGGTTAAGTCTCAGGGATAAGTCTTAGGGTTAAGTCTCAGGGATAAGTCTTAGGGTTAAGTCTTAAGGTTAAATCTTAGGGTTAAGTCTTAAGGTTAAGTCTCAGGGTTAAGTCTTAGGTTAAGTATTAGTATTAAGTCTTACGGTTAAGTCTTGTGGTTAAGTCCTAAATTTAAGTCTTAGGGTTATGTCTTAGGGATAAGTCTTTGGGTTAAGTCTTATGGTTAAGTCGTAAATTTAAGTCTTAGGGATAAGTCTTAAGGTGAAGTCTTAGGATCAAGTCTTAAGGTGAAGTCATTATGTTAATCCTTAGGGTTAAGTTTTAGGATTGTTTCTTAGGGTTAAGTCTTAATGTTAAGTGTCAGGTTAAGTCTTACAGTTAAGTCTTATGGTTACCTCTTAATGTTATGTCTTAGGGTTAAGTTATAAGGTTAAGTCTAAGGGTTAACTCCTAAGGTTAAGTGTTAAGTTTGAATATTAAAGTTAGGTCTTAAGGTTAAGACTTAGGGTTAAGTCTTATAGTTAAGTCTTTAGGGTTAAGTCTTAGGGTTAAGTTTTTGGCTTACGTCTTACGGTAAAGTATTAAGGTTAAGTCTTAAACTTAAGTCTTAACGTCAAGTCTTAAGGTTGAGCCTTAAGGTTAAGTTTTAGGGTTAAGTCTTAGGCTTAATTTTTATGGTTAAGTCTTAAGGTTAAGTTTTAGGGTTAAGTCTTCTAGTTAAGTCTTAGGGTTAAGTCTCAGGTTTATGTCTTACGGTTAAGTCTTAAGGTTATGTTTTAAGGTTTAGTCTTGTAGTTAAGACTTAACGGTAAATCTGAAGGTTAAGTCTCATGGTTAAGTCTTAGGGATAAGTCTCAGGGTTAAGGCTCAAGGTAAGGTCTCAAGGTTAAGTCCCAGGGTTAAGTCGTAAGGTTCTGTCTTAAGGCTGAGACTTAGGGTTAAGTCTTAAGGTTAAGTCTTATGGATTGAGTCTTAGGTTTACGTCTTAGAGTTAAGTCTTGGGGATATGGCTTAGGGTTAAGTCTCAGGGTTAAGTTTCAAGGCTAAGTTTCAATGTTAAGTCTCAGGGTTATGACTTAGGGTTAAGCATTAAGGTTAAGTCTTAGGTTTCAGTCTCAGGGTTATGTCTTAGGATTAAGTCTTAGGGTTAAGTCTTAGGGTTAAGTATTAAATTTAAGTCTTAGGGTTAATTCTTAGGGTTATGTCCTAAAGATCACGTCTTAAGGTTAAATCTTAGGGTTAGGTCTTAAGGTTAAGACTTAAGATTAAGTCTTAGAGTTATGTCTTAGGGTTAAGTCTTAAGGTTAAGACTTAGAGTTAAGTATTTAAGGTTACGTCTTAGGTTTATTGTCTTAGGGTTAAGTCTTAGGGTGTTGTCTTAAGGTTAAGTATTAATATTAAGTCTTAGGGTTAAAGTCATAAGATTTAATCTCAGGGTTAACTCTTATGGTTATGTCATAAGTTTAAGTCTTAATTTTAAGTCTTGGGGATAAATCCTTGGGTTAAGTCTCACGGTTAATCTCAGGGTTAAGACTTAGGGTTAAGTCTTAAGGTTAAGTCTTAGGGTTTAGTCTTAGGGTTCAGTCGTAGGGTTAAGTCTCAGGGTTATGCCTTAGGGTTAAGTCTTATGTTTAAGTTAAGTCTTAGGTTTAAATCATAGGGTTAAGTCTTAGGGTTAAGTTTTAAGTTTAAGTCTTAGGGTTAAGTCTCAGGTTTAGTTTTTAAGGTTAAGTCACAAGGTTAAGTCTTAAGGTTAAGTCTTAATTATAAGTGTTAGGGTTAAGTCTTAAGGTTAAGTCTAAGGGTTAAGTCTCTAAGATTAAGTATTAGGTTTAAGTCTCAGGGTTAAGTCTTAGGGATAAGTCTTAAGGTTAAGTCTTAAATTCAAGTCCTAGGGTTAAGTTTTAAGGTTAAGTCTTAAGGTTAAGTCTCAGGGTTATGTCTTAGGGTTAAGTCTCAGGGTTAAGTCTTAGGGTTAACTGTTAAGGTTAAGACCTAAATTTAAGTCTTAGGGTTAAGCCTTAAGGATAAGACGTAAATTTGAGTCTTAGCGTTAAATCTTAAGGTTATGTCTTACGGTTAAGTGTTAAGGTTAAGTCTTAGATTTAAGTGTTATGGTTATGTCTTAAGGTTAAGTCTTAGTGTTAAGTCTTAGGATTAAGTCTTAAGGTTAACTCATAAATCTAAATCTTAGGGTTAAATCTTTGTGTTAAGTCTTAAGGTTACATCTTAAGTCCTAGGGTTTGAGTCTTAGGTTTAAGTCTTAAATTTAAGTCTTTGGGATACGTCTTAGGGTTAAGTGTCAGGGTTAAGATTTATGTTTAATTCTTAAGTTTACGTCTTAGGGTTAAGTCTAAAAGTTTAGTCTTAAATTTAAGTCTTAGTGTTGTCTTCGGTTAAGTTATAGTGTTAAGTCTTAGGGTTACATCCTAAGGTTCAGTCTTATATTAAATTCTCAGGGTTAAGTCTTAGGGATAAGTCTTAAGGTTAAGCCTTAGTATTATGTCTTAAGATTCAGTCTTAAATTTAAATCTTAATAATAAGTCTTAAGGTTAAGGTTTGGGGATAAGTCTTAGGGTTAAGTCTCAGGGATAAGTCTTAGGGTTAAGTCTCAGGGATAAGTCTTAGGGTTAAGTCTTAAGGTTAAATCTTAGGGTTAAGTCTTAAGGTTAAGTCTCAGGGTTAAGTCTTAGGTTAAGTATTAGTATTAAGTCTTACGGTTAAGTCTTGTGGTTAAGTCCTAAATTTAAGTCTTAGGGTTATGTCTTAGGGATAAGTCTTTGGGTTAAGTCTTATGGTTAAGTCGTAAATTTAAGTCTTAGGGATAAGTCTTAAGGTGAAGTCTTAGGATCAAGTCTTAAGGTGAAGTCATTATGTTAATCCTTAGGGTTAAGTTTTAGGATTGTTTCTTAGGGTTAAGTCTTAATGTTAAGTGTCAGGTTAAGTCTTACAGTTAAGTCTTATGGTTACCTCTTAATGTTATGTCTTAGGGTTAAGTTATAAGGTTAAGTCTAAGGGTTAACTCCTAAGGTTAAGTGTTAAGTTTGAATATTAAAGTTAGGTCTTAAGGTTAAGACTTAGGGTTAAGTCTTATAGTTAAGTCTTTAGGGTTAAGTCTTAGGGTTAAGTTTTTGGCTTACGTCTTACGGTAAAGTATTAAGGTTAAGTCTTAAACTTAAGTCTTAACGTCAAGTCTTAAGGTTGAGCCTTAAGGTTAAGTTTTAGGGTTAAGTCTTAGGCTTAATTTTTATGGTTAAGTCTTAAGGTTAAGTTTTAGGGTTAAGTCTTCTAGTTAAGTCTTAGGGTTAAGTCTCAGGTTTATGTCTTACGGTTAAGTCTTAAGGTTATGTTTTAAGGTTTAGTCTTGTAGTTAAGACTTAACGGTAAATCTGAAGGTTAAGTCTCATGGTTAAGTCTTAGGGATAAGTCTCAGGGTTAAGGCTCAAGGTAAGGTCTCAAGCTTAAGTCCCAGGGTTAAGTCGTAAGGTTCTGTCTTAAGGCTGAGACTTAGGGTTAAGTCTTAAGGTTAAGTCTTATGGATTGAGTCTTAGGTTTACGTCTTAGAGTTAAGTCTTGGGGATATGGCTTAGGGTTAAGTCTCAGGGTTAAGTTTCAAGGCTAAGTTTCAATGTTAAGTCTCAGGGTTATGACTTAGGGTTAAGCATTAAGGTTAAGTCTTAGGTTTCAGTCTCAGGGTTATGTCTTAGGATTAAGTCTTAGGGTTAAGTCTTAGGGTTAAGTATTAAATTTAAGTCTTAGGGTTAATTCTTAGGGCTATGTCCTAAAGATCACGTCTTAAGGTTAAATCTTAGGGTTAGGTCTTAAGGTTAAGACTTAAGATTAAGTCTTAGAGTTATGTCTTAGGGTTAAGTCTTAAGGTTAAGACTTAGAGTTAAGTATTTAAGGTTACGTCTTAGGTTTATTGTCTTAGGGTTAAGTCTTAGGGTGTTGTCTTAAGGTTAAGTATTAATATTAAGTCTTAGGGTTAAAGTCATAAGATTTAATCTCAGGGTTAACTCTTATGGCTATGTCATATGTTTAAGTCTTAATTTTAAGTCTTGGGGATAAATCCTTGGGTTAAGTCTCACGGTTAATCTCAGGGTTAAGACTTAGGGTTAAGTCTTAAGGTTAAGTCTTAGGGTTTAGTCTTAGGGTTCAGTCGTAGGGTTAAGTCTCAGGGTTATGCCTTAGGGTTAAGTCTTATGTTTAAGTTAAGTCTTAGGTTTAAATCATAGGGTTAAGTCTTAGGGTTAAGTTTTAAGTTTAAGTCTTAGGGTTAAGTCTCAGGTTTAGTTTTTAAGGTTAAGTCACAAGGTTAAGTCTTAAGGTTAAGTCTTAATTATAAGCGTTAGGGTTAAGTCTTAAGGTTAAGTCTAAGGGTTAAGTCTCTAAGATTAAGTATTAGGTTTAAGTCTCAGGGTTAAGTCTTAGGGATAAGTCTTAAGGTTAAGTCTTAAATTCAAGTCCTAGGGTTAAGTTTTAAGGTTAAGTCTTAAGGTTAAGTCTCAGGGTTATGTCTTAGGGTTAAGTCTTAGGTTTAAGTCTCAGGGTTAAGTCTTAGGGTTAACTGTTAAGGTTAAGACCTAAATTTAAGTCTTAGGGTTAAGCCTTAAGGATAAGACGTAAATTTGAGTCTTAGCGTTAAATCTTAAGGTTATGTCTTACGGTTAAGTGTTAAGGTTAAGTCTTAGATTTAAGTGTTATGGTTATGTCTTAAGGTTAAGTCTTAGTGTTAAGTCTTAGGATTAAGTCTTAAGGTTAACTCATAAATCTAAATCTTAGGGTTAAATCTTTGTGTTAAGTCTTAAGGTTAAATCTTAAGTCCTAGGGTTTGAGTCTTAGGTTTAAGTCTTAAATTTAGGTCTTTGGGATACGTCTTAGGGTTAAGTGTCAGGGTTAAGATTTATGTTTAATTCTTAAGTTTACGTCTTAGGGTTAAGTCTAAAAGTTTAGTCTTAAATTTAAGTCTTAGTGTTGTCTTCGGTTAAGTTATAGTGTTAAGTCTTAGGGTTACATCCTAAGGTTCAGTCTTATATTAAATTCTCAGGGTTAAGTCTTAGGGATAAGTCTTAAGGTTAAGCCTTAGTATTATGTCTTAAGATTCAGTCTTAAATTTAAATCTTAATAATAAGTCTTAAGGTTAAGGTTTGGGGATAAGTCTTAGGGTTAAGTCTCAGGGATAAGTCTTAGGGTTAAGTCTCAGGGATAAGTCTTAGGGTTAAGTCTTAAGGTTAAATCTTAGGGTTAAGTCTTAAGGTTAAGTCTCAGGGTTAAGTCTTAGGTTAAGTATTAGTATTAAGTCTTAGGGTTAAGTCTTGTGGTTAAGTCCTAAATTTAAGTCTTAGGGTTATGTCTTAGGGATAAGTCTTAGGGTTAAGTCTTATGGTTAAGTCGTAAATTTAAGTCTTAGGGTTATGTCTTAGGGATAAGTCTTAAGGTGAAGTCTTAGGATCAAGTCTTAAGGTGAAGTCATTATGTTAATCCTTAGGGTTAAGTTTTAGGATTGTTTCTTAGGGTTAAGTCTTAATGTTAAGTGTCAGGTTAAGTCTTACAGTTAAGTCTTATGGTTACCTCTTAATGTTATGTCTTAGGGTTAAGTTATAAGGTTAAGTCTAAGGGTTAACTCCTAAGGTTAAGTGTTAAGTTTGAATATTAAAGTTAGGTCTTAAGGTTAAGACTTAGGGTTAAGTCTTATAGTTAAGTCTTTAGGGTTAAGTCTTAGGGTTAAGTTTTTGGCTTACGTCTTAGGGTAAAGTATTAAGGTTAAGTCTTAAACTTAAGTCTTAAGGTTGAGCCTTAAGGTTAAGTTTTAGGGTTAAGTCTTAGGCTTAATTTTTATGGTTAAGTCTTAAGGTTAAGTTTTAGGGTTAAGTCTTCTAGTTAAGTCTTAGGGTTAAGTCTCAGGTTTATGTCTTACGGTTAAGTCTTAAGGTTATGTTTTAAGGTTTAGTCTTGTAGTTAAGACTTAACGGTAAATCTGAAGGTTAAGTCTCATGGTTAAGTCTTAGGGATAAGTCTCAGGGTTAAGGCTCAAGGTAAGGTCTCAAGGTTAAGTCCCAGGGTTAAGTCGTAAGGTTCTGTCTTAAGGCTGAGACTTAGGGTTAAGTCTTAAGGTTAAGTCTTATGGATTGAGTCTTAGGTTTACGTCTTAGAGTTAAGTCTTGGGGATATGGCTTAGGGTTAAGTCTCAGGGTTAAGTTTCAAGGCTAAGTTTCAATGTTAAGTCTCAGGGTTATGACTTAGGGTTAAGCATTAAGGTTAAGTCTTAGGTTTCAGTCTCAGGGTTATGTCTTAGGATTAAGTCTTAGGGTTAAGTCTTAGGGTTAAGTATTAAATTTAAGTCTTAGGGTTAATTCTTAGGGTTATGTCCTAAAGATCACGTCTTAAGGTTAAATCTTAGGGTTAGGTCTTAAGGTTAAGACTTAAGATTAAGTCTTAGAGTTATGTCTTAGGGTTAAGTCTTAAGGTTAAGACTTAGAGTTAAGTATTTAAGGTTACGTCTTAGGTTTATTGTCTTAGGGTTAAGTCTTAGGGTGTTGTCTTAAGGTTAAGTATTAATATTAAGTCTTAGGGTTAAAGTCATAAGATTTAATCTCAGGGATAACTCTTATGGTTATGTCATAAGTTTAAGTCTTAATTTTAAGTCTTGGGGATAAATCTTTGGGTTAAGTCTCACGGTTAATCTCAGGGTTAAGACTTAGGGTTAAGTCTTAAGGTTAAGTCTTAGGGTTTAGTCTTAGGGTTCAGTCGTAGCGTTAAGTCTCAGGGTTATGCCTTAGGGTTAAGTCTTATGTTTAAGTTAAGTCTTAGGTTTAAATCATAGGGTTAAGTCTTAGGGTTAAGTTTTAAGTTTAAGTCTTAGGGTTAAGTCTCAGGTTTAGTTTTTAAGGTTAAGTCACAAGGTTAAGTCTTAAGGTTAAGTCTTAATTATAAGTGTTAGGGTTAAGTCTTAAGGTTAAGTCTAAGGGTTAAGTCTCTAAGATTAAGTATTAGGTTTAAGTCTCAGGGTTAAGTCTTAGGGATAAGTCTTAAGGTTAAGTCTTAAATTCAAGTCCTAGGGTTAAGTTTTAAGGTTAAGTCTTAAGGTTAAGTCTCAGGGTTATGTCTTAGGGTTAAGTCTCAGGGTTAAGTCTTAGGGTTAACTGTTAAGGTTAAGACCTAAATTTAAGTCTTAGGGTTAAGCCTTAAGGATAAGACGTAAATTTGAGTCTTAGCGTTAAATCTTAAGGTTATGTCTTACGGTTAAGTGTTAAGGTTAAGTCTTAGATTTAAGTGTTATGGTTATGTCTTAAGGTTAAGTCTTAGTGTTAAGTCTTAGGATTAAGTCTTAAGGTTAACTCATAAATCTAAATCTTAGGGTTAAATCTTTGTGTTAAGTCTTAAGGTTACATCTTAAGTCCTAGGGTTTGAGTCTTAGGTTTAAGTCTTAAATTTAAGTCTTTGGGATACGTCTTAGGGTTAAGTGTCAGGGTTAAGATTTATGTTTAATTCTTAAGTTTACGTCTTAGGGTTAAGTCTAAAAGTTTAGTCTTAAATTTAAGTCTTAGTGTTGTCTTCGGTTAAGTTATAGTGTTAAGTCTTAGGGTTACATCCTAAGGTTCAGTCTTATATTAAATTCTCAGGGTTAAGTCTTAGGGATAAGTCTTAAGGTTAAGCCTTAGTATTATGTCTTAAGATTCAGTCTTAAATTTAAATCTTAATAATAAGTCTTAAGGTTAAGGTTTGGGGATAAGTCTTAGGGTTAAGTCTCAGGGATAAGTCTTAGGGTTAAGTCTCAGGGATAAGTCTTAGGGTTAAGTCTTAAGGTTAAATCTTAGGGTTAAGTCTTAAGGTTAAGTCTCAGGGTTAAGTCTTAGGTTAAGTATTAGTATTAAGTCTTACGGTTAAGTCTTGTGGTTAAGTCCTAAATTTAAGTCTTAGGGTTATGTCTTAGGGATAAGTCTTTGGGTTAAGTCTTATGGTTAAGTCGTAAATTTAAGTCTTAGGGATAAGTCTTAAGGTGAAGTCTTAGGATCAAGTCTTAAGGTGAAGTCATTATGTTAATCCTTAGGGTTAAGTTTTAGGATTGTTTCTTAGGGTTAAGTCTTAATGTTAAGTGTCAGGTTAAGTCTTACAGTTAAGTCTTATGGTTACCTCTTAATGTTATGTCTTAGGGTTAAGTTATAAGGTTAAGTCTAAGGGTTAACTCCTAAGGTTAAGTGTTAAGTTTGAATATTAAAGTTAGGTCTTAAGGTTAAGACTTAGGGTTAAGTCTTATAGTTAAGTCTTTAGGGTTAAGTCTTAGGGTTAAGTTTTTGGCTTACGTCTTACGGTAAAGTATTAAGGTTAAGTCTTAAACTTAAGTCTTAACGTCAAGTCTTAAGGTTGAGCCTTAAGGTTAAGTTTTAGGGTTAAGTCTTAGGCTTAATTTTTATGGTTAAGTCTTAAGGTTAAGTTTTAGGGTTAAGTCTTCTAGTTAAGTCTTAGGGTTAAGTCTCAGGTTTATGTCTTACGGTTAAGTCTTAAGGTTATGTTTTAAGGTTTAGTCTTGTAGTTAAGACTTAACGGTAAATCTGAAGGTTAAGTCTCATGGTTAAGTCTTAGGGATAAGTCTCAGGGTTAAGGCTCAAGGTAAGGTCTCAAGCTTAAGTCCCAGGGTTAAGTCGTAAGGTTCTGTCTTAAGGCTGAGACTTAGGGTTAAGTCTTAAGGTTAAGTCTTATGGATTGAGTCTTAGGTTTACGTCTTAGAGTTAAGTCTTGGGGATATGGCTTAGGGTTAAGTCTCAGGGTTAAGTTTCAAGGCTAAGTTTCAATGTTAAGTCTCAGGGTTATGACTTAGGGTTAAGCATTAAGGTTAAGTCTTAGGTTTCAGTCTCAGGGTTATGTCTTAGGGTTAAGTCTTAGGGTTAAGTATTAAATTTAAGTCTTAGGGTTAATTCTTAGGGTTATGTCCTAAAGATCACGTCTTAAGGTTAAATCTTAGGGTTAGGTCTTAAGGTTAAGACTTAAGATTAAGTCTTAGAGTTATGTCTTAGGGTTAAGTCTTAAGGTTAAGACTTAGAGTTAAGTATTTAAGGTTACGTCTTAGGTTTATTGTCTTAGGGTTAAGTCTTAGGGTGTTGTCTTAAGGTTAAGTATTAATATTAAGTCTTAGGGTTAAAGTCATAAGATTTAATCTCAGGGTTAACTCTTATGGCTATGTCATAAGTTTAAGTCTTAATTTTAAGTCTTGGGGATAAATCCTTGGGTTAAGTCTCACGGTTAATCTCAGGGTTAAGACTTAGGGTTAAGTCTTAAGGTTAAGTCTTAGGGTTTAGTCTTAGGGTTCAGTCGTAGGGTTAAGTCTCAGGGTTATGCCTTAGGGTTAAGTCTTATGTTTAAGTTAAGTCTTAGGTTTAAATCATAGGGTTAAGTCTTAGGGTTAAGTTTTAAGTTTAAGTCTTAGGGTTAAGTCTCAGGTTTAGTTTTTAAGGTTAAGTCACAAGGTTAAGTCTTAAGGTTAAGTCTTAATTATAAGTGTTAGGGTTAAGTCTTAAGGTTAAGTCTAAGGGTTAAGTCTCTAAGATTAAGTATTAGGTTTAAGTCTCAGGGTTAAGTCTTAGGGATAAGTCTTAAGGTTAAGTCTTAAATTCAAGTCCTAGGGTTAAGTTTTAAGGTTAAGTCTTAAGGTTAAGTCTCAGGGTTATGTCTTAGGGTTAAGTCTTAGGTTTAAGTCTCAGGGTTAAGTCTTAGGGTTAACTGTTAAGGTTAAGACCTAAATTTAAGTCTTAGGGTTAAGCCTTAAGGATAAGACGTAAATTTGAGTCTTAGCGTTAAATCTTAAGGTTATGTCTTACGGTTAAGTGTTAAGGTTAAGTCTTAGATTTAAGTGTTATGGTTATGTCTTAAGGTTAAGTCTTAGTGTTAAGTCTTAGGATTAAGTCTTAAGGTTAACTCATAAATCTAAATCTTAGGGTTAAATCTTTGTGTTAAGTCTTAAGGTTAAATCTTAAGTCCTAGGGTTTGAGTCTTAGGTTTAAGTCTTAAATTTAAGTCTTTGGGATACGTCTTAGGGTTAAGTGTCAGGGTTAAGATTTATGTTTAATTCTTAAGTTTACGTCTTAGGGTTAAGTCTAAAAGTTTAGTCTTAAATTTAAGTCTTAGTGTTGTCTTCGGTTAAGTTATAGTGTTAAGTCTTAGGGTTACATCCTAAGGTTCAGTCTTATATTAAATTCTCAGGGTTAAGTCTTAGGGATAAGTCTTAAGGTTAAGCCTTAGTATTATGTCTTAAGATTCAGTCTTAAATTTAAATCTTAATAATAAGTCTTAAGGTTAAGGTTTGGGGATAAGTCTTAGGGTTAAGTCTCAGGGATAAGTCTTAGGGTTAAGTCTCAGGGATAAGTCTTAGGGTTAAGTCTTAAGGTTAAATCTTAGGGTTAAGTCTTAAGGTTAAGTCTCAGGGTTAAGTCTTAGGTTAAGTATTAGTATTAAGTCTTAGGGTTAAGTCTTGTGGTTAAGTCCTAAATTTAAGTCTTAGGGTTATGTCTTAGGGATAAGTCTTAGGGTTAAGTCTTATGGTTAAGTCGTAAATTTAAGTCTTAGGGTTATGTCTTAAGGATAAGTCTTAAGGTGAAGTCTTAGGATCAAGTCTTAAGGTGAAGTCATTATGTTAATCCTTAGGGTTAAGTTTTAGGATTGTTTCTTAGGGTTAAGTCTTAATGTTAAGTGTCAGGTTAAGTCTTACAGTTAAGTCTTATGGTTACCTCTTAATGTTCTGTCTTAGGGTTAAGTTATAAGGTTAAGTCTAAGGGTTAACTCCTAAGGTTAAGTGTTAAGTTTGAATATTAAAGTTAGGTCTTAAGGTTAAGACTTAGGGTTAAGTCTTATAGTTAAGTCTTTAGGGTTAAGTCTTAGGGTTAAGTTTTTGGCTTACGTCTTAGGGTAAAGTATTAAGGTTAAGTCTTAAACTTAAGTCTTAACGTCAAGTCTTAAGGTTGAGCCTTAAGGTTAAGTTTTAGGGTTAAGTCTTAGGCTTAATTTTTATGGTTAAGTCTTAAGGTTAAGTTTTAGGGTTAAGTCTTCTAGTTAAGTCTTAGGGTTAAGTCTCAGGTTTACGTCTTACGGTTAAGTCTTAAGGTTATGTTTTAAGGTTTAGTCTTGTAGTTAAGACTTAACGGTAAATCTGAAGGTTAAGTCTCATGGTTAAGTCTTAGGGATAAGTCTCAGGGTTAAGGCTCAAGGTAAGGTCTCAAGGTTAAGTCCCAGGGTTAAGTCGTAAGGTTCTGTCTTAAGGCTGAGACTTAGGGTTAAGTCTTAAGGTTAAGTCTTATGGATTGAGTCTTAGGTTTACGTCTTAGAGTTAAGTCTTGGGGATATGGCTTAGGGTTAAGTCTCAGGGTTAAGTTTCAAGGCTAAGTTTCAATGTTAAGTCTCAGGGTTATGACTTAGGGTTAAGCATTAAGGTTAAGGCTTAGGTTTCAGTCTCAGGGTTATGTCTTAGGATTAAGTCTTAGGGTTAAGTATTAAATTTAAGTCTTAGGGTTAATTCTTAGGGTTATGTCCTAAAGATCACGTCTTAAGGTTAAATCTTAGGGTTAGGTCTTAAGGTTAAGACTTAAGATTAAGTCTTAGAGTTATGTCTTAGGGTTAAGTCTTAAGGTTAAGACTTAGAGTTAAGTATTTAAGGTTACGTCTTAGGTTTATTGTCTTAGGGTTAAGTCTTAGGGTGTTGTCTTAAGGTTAAGTATTAATATTAAGTCTTAGGGTTAAAGTCATAAGATTTAATCTCAGGGTTAACTCTTATGGTTATGTCATAAGTTTAAGTCTTAATTTTAAGTCTTGGGGATAAATCCTTGGGTTAAGTCTCACGGTTAATCTCAGGGTTAAGACTTAGGGTTAAGTCTTAAGGTTAAGTCTTAGGGTTTAGTCTTAGGGTTCAGTCGTAGGGTTAAGTCTCAGGGTTATGCCTTAGGGTTAAGTCTTATGTTTAAGTTAAGTCTTAGGTTTAAATCATAGGGTTAAGTCTTAGGGTTAAGTTTTAAGTTTAAGTCTTAGGGTTAAGTCTCAGGTTTAGTTTTTAAGGTTAAGTCACAAGGTTAAGTCTTAATTATAAGTGTTAGGGTTAAGTCTTAAGGTTAAGTCTAAGGGTTAAGTCTCTAAGATTAAGTATTAGGTTTAAGTCTCAGGGTTAAGTCTTAGGGATAAGTCTTAAGGTTAAGTCTTAAATTCAAGTCCTAGGGTTAAGTTTTAAGGTTAAGTCTTAAGGTTAAGTCTCAGGGTTATGTCTTAGGGTTAAGTCTTAGGTTTAAGTCTCAGGGTTAAGTCTTAGGGTTAACTGTTAAGGTTAAGACCTAAATTTAAGTCTTAGGGTTAAGCCTTAAGGATAAGACGTAAATTTGAGTCTTAGCGTTAAATCTTAAGGTTATGTCTTACGGTTAAGTGTTAAGGTTAAGTCTTAGATTTAAGTGTTATAGTTATGTCTTAAGGTTAAGTTTTAGTGTTAAGTCTTAGGATTAAGTCTTAAGGTTAACTCATAAATCTAAATCTTAGGGTTAAATCTTTGTGTTAAGTCTTAAGGTTAAATCTTAAGTCCTAGGGTTTGAGTCTTAGGTTTAAGTCTTAAATTTAAGTCTTTGGGATACGTCTTAGGGTTAAGTGTCAGGGTTAAGATTTATGTTTAATTCTTAAGTTTACGTCTTAGGGTTAAGTCTAAAAGTTTAGTCTTAAATTTAAGTCTTAGTGTTGTCTTCGGTTAAGTTATAGTGTTAAGTCTTAGGGTTACATCCTAAGGTTCAGTCTTATATTAAATTCTCAGGGTTAAGTCTTAGGGATAAGTCTTAAGGTTAAGCCTTAGTATTATGTCTTAAGATTCAGTCTTAAATTTAAATCTTAATAATAAGTCTTAAGGTTAAGGTTTGGGGATAAGTCTTAGGGTTAAGTCTCAGGGATAAGTCTTAGGGTTAAGTCTCAGGGATAAGTCTTAGGGTTAAGTCTTAAGGTTAAATCTTAGGGTTAAGTCTTAAGGTTAAGTCTCAGGGTTAAGTCTTAGGTTAAGTATTAGTATTAAGTCTTAGGGTTAAGTCTTGTGGTTAAGTCCTAAATTTAAGTCTTAGGGTTATGTCTTAGGGATAAGTCTTAGGGTTAAGTCTTATGGTTAAGTCGTAAATTTAAGTCTTAGGGTTATGTCTTAAGGATAAGTCTTAAGGTGAAGTCTTAGGATCAAGTCTTAAGGTGAAGTCATTATGTTAATCCTTAGGGTTAAGTTTTAGGATTGTTTCTTAGGGTTAAGTCTTAATGTTAAGTGTCAGGTTAAGTCTTACAGTTAAGTCTTATGGTTACCTCTTAATGTTCTGTCTTAGGGTTAAGTTATAAGGTTAAGTCTAAGGGTTAACTCCTAAGGTTAAGTGTTAAGTTTGAATATTAAAGTTAGGTCTTAAGGTTAAGACTTAGGGTTAAGTCTTATAGTTAAGTCTTTAGGGTTAAGTCTTAGGGTTAAGTTTTTGGCTTACGTCTTACGGTAAAGTATTAAGGTTAAGTCTTAAACTTAAGTCTTAACGTCAAGTCTTAAGGTTGAGCCTTAAGGTTAAGTTTTAGGGTTAAGTCTTAGGCTTAATTTTTATGGTTAAGTCTTAAGGTTAAGTTTTAGGGTTAAGTCTTCTAGTTAAGTCTTAGGGTTAAGTCTCAGGTTTACGTCTTACGGTTAAGTCTTAAGGTTATGTTTTAAGGTTTAGTCTTGTAGTTAAGACTTAACGGTAAATCTGAAGGTTAAGTCTCATGGTTAAGTCTTAGGGATAAGTCTCAGGGTTAAGGCTCAAGGTAAGGTCTCAAGGTTAAGTCCCAGGGTTAAGTCGTAAGGTTCTGTCTTAAGGCTGAGACTTAGGGTTAAGTCTTAAGGTTAAGTCTTATGGATTGAGTCTTAGGTTTACGTCTTAGAGTTAAGTCTTGGGGATATGGCTTAGGGTTAAGTCTCAGGGTTAAGTTTCAAGGCTAAGTTTCAATGTTAAGTCTCAGGGTTATGACTTAGGGTTAAGCATTAAGGTTAAGGCTTAGGTTTCAGTCTCAGGGTTATGTCTTAGGATTAAGTCTTAGGGTTAAGTATTAAATTTAAGTCTTAGGGTTAATTCTTAGGGTTATGTCCTAAAGATCACGTCTTAAGGTTAAATCTTAGGGTTAGGTCTTAAGGTTAAGACTTAAGATTAAGTCTTAGAGTTATGTCTTAGGGTTAAGTCTTAAGGTTAAGACTTAGAGTTAAGTATTTAAGGTTACGTCTTAGGTTTATTGTCTTAGGGTTAAGTCTTAGGGTGTTGTCTTAAGGTTAAGTATTAATATTAAGTCTTAGGGTTAAAGTCATAAGATTTAATCTCAGGGTTAACTCTTATGGTTATGTCATAAGTTTAAGTCTTAATTTTAAGTCTTGGGGATAAATCCTTGGGTTAAGTCTCACGGTTAATCTCAGGGTTAAGACTTAGGGTTAAGTCTTAAGGTTAAGTCTTAGGGTTTAGTCTTAGGGTTCAGTCGTAGGGTTAAGTCTCAGGGTTATGCCTTAGGGTTAAGTCTTATGTTTAAGTTAAGTCTTAGGTTTAAATCATAGGGTTAAGTCTTAGGGTTAAGTTTTAAGTTTAAGTCTTAGGGTTAAGTCTCAGGTTTAGTTTTTAAGGTTAAGTCACAAGGTTAAGTCTTAATTATAAGTGTTAGGGTTAAGTCTTAAGGTTAAGTCTAAGGGTTAAGTCTCTAAGATTAAGTATTAGGTTTAAGTCTCAGGGTTAAGTCTTAGGGATAAGTCTTAAGGTTAAGTCTTAAATTCAAGTCCTAGGGTTAAGTTTTAAGGTTAAGTCTTAAGGTTAAGTCTCAGGGTTATGTCTTAGGGTTAAGTCTTAGGTTTAAGTCTCAGGGTTAAGTCTTAGGGTTAACTGTTAAGGTTAAGACCTAAATTTAAGTCTTAGGGTTAAGCCTTAAGGATAAGACGTAAATTTGAGTCTTAGCGTTAAATCTTAAGGTTATGTCTTACGGTTAAGTGTTAAGGTTAAGTCTTAGATTTAAGTGTTATAGTTATGTCTTAAGGTTAAGTTTTAGTGTTAAGTCTTAGGATTAAGTCTTAAGGTTAACTCATAAATCTAAATCTTAGGGTTAAATCTTTGTGTTAAGTCTTAAGGTTAAATCTTAAGTCCTAGGGTTTGAGTCTTAGGTTTAAGTCTTAAATTTAAGTCTTTGGGATACGTCTTAGGGTTAAGTGTCAGGGTTAAGATTTATGTTTAATTCTTAAGTTTACGTCTTAGGGTTAAGTCTAAAAGTTTAGTCTTAAATTTAAGTCTTAGTGTTGTCTTCGGTTAAGTTATAGTGTTAAGTCTTAGGGTTACATCCTAAGGTTCAGTCTTATATTAAATTCTCAGGGTTAAGTCTTAGGGATAAGTCTTAAGGTTAAGCCTTAGTATTATGTCTTAAGATTCAGTCTTAAATTTAAATCTTAATAATAAGTCTTAAGGTTAAGGTTTGGGGATAAGTCTTAGGGTTAAGTCTCAGGGATAAGTCTTAGGGTTAAGTCTTAAGGTTAAATCTTAGGGTTAAGTCTTAAGGTTAAGTCTCAGGGTTAAGTCTTAGGTTAAGTATTAGTATTAAGTCTTAGGGTTAAGTCTTGTGGTTAAGTCCTAAATTTAAGTCTTAGGGTTATGTCTTAGGGATAAGTCTTAGGGTTAAGTCTTATGGTTAAGTCGTAAATTTAAGTCTTAGGGTTATGTCTTAGGGATAAGTCTTAAGGTGAAGTCTTAGGATCAAGTCTTAAGGTGAAGTCATTATGTTAATCCTTAGGGTTAAGTTTTAGGATTGTTTCTTAGGGTTAAGTCTTAATGTTAAGTGTCAGGTTAAGTCTTACAGTTAAGTCTTATGGTTACCTCTTAATGTTATGTCTTAGGGTTAAGTTATAAGGTTAAGTCTAAGGGTTAACTCCTAAGGTTAAGTGTTAAGTTTGAATATTAAAGTTAGGTCTTAAGGTTAAGACTTAGGGTTAAGTCTTATAGTTAAGTCTTTAGGGTTAAGTCTTAGGGTTAAGTTTTTGGCTTACGTCTTAGGGTAAAGTATTAAGGTTAAGTCTTAACCTTAAGTCTTAACGTCAAGTCTTAAGGTTGAGCCTTAAGGTTAAGTTTTAGGGTTAAGTCTTAGGCTTAATTTTTATGGTTAAGTCTTAAGGTTAAGTTTTAGGGTTAAGTCTTCTAGTTAAGTCTTAGGGTTAAGTCTCAGGTTTATGTCTTACGGTTAAGTCTTAAGGTTATGTTTTAAGGTTTAGTCTTGTAGTTAAGACTTAACGGTAAATCTGAAGGTTAAGTCTCATGGTTAAGTCTTAGGGATAAGTCTCAGGGTTAAGGCTCAAGGTAAGGTCTCAAGGTTAAGTCCCAGGGTTAAGTCGTAAGGTTCTGTCTTAAGGCTGAGACTTAGGGTTAAGTCTTAAGGTTAAGTCTTATGGATTGAGTCTTAGGTTTACGTCTTAGAGTTAAGTCTTGGGGATATGGCTTAGGGTTAAGTCTCAGGGTTAAGTTTCAAGGCTAAGTTTCAATGTTAAGTCTCAGGGTTATGACTTAGGGTTAAGCATTAAGGTTAAGTCTTAGGTTTCAGTCTCAGGGTTATGTCTTAGGATTAAGTCTTAGGGTTAAGTCTTAGGGTTAAGTATTAAATTTAAGTCTTAGGGTTAATTCTTAGGGTTATGTCCTAAAGATCACGTCTTAAGGTTAAATCTTAGGGTTAGGTCTTAAGGTTAAGACTTAAGATTAAGTCTTAGAGTTATGTCTTAGGGTTAAGTCTTAAGGTTAAGACTTAGAGTTAAGTATTTAAGGTTACGTCTTAGGTTTATTGTCTTAGGGTTAAGTCTTAGGGTGTTGTCTTAAGGTTAAGTATTAATATTAAGTCTTAGGGTTAAAGTCATAAGATTTAATCTCAGGGTTAACTCTTATGGCTATGTCATAAGTTTAAGTCTTAATTTTAAGTCTTGGGGATAAATCCTTGGGTTAAGTCTCACGGTTAATCTCAGGGTTAAGACTTAGGGTTAAGTCTTAAGGTTAAGTCTTAGGGTTTAGTCTTAGGGTTCAGTCGTAGGGTTAAGTCTCAGGGTTATGCCTTAGGGTTAAGTCTTATGTTTAAGTTAAGTCTTAGGTTTAAATCATAGGGTTAAGTCTTAGGGTTAAGTTTTAAGTTTAAGTCTTAGGGTTAAGTCTCAGGTTTAGTTTTTAAGGTTAAGTCACAAGGTTAAGTCTTAATTATAAGTGTTAGGGTTAAGTCTTAAGGTTAAGTCTAAGGGTTAAGTCTCTAAGATTAAGTATTAGGTTTAAGTCTCAGGGTTAAGTCTTAGGGATAAGTCTTAAGGTTAAGTCTTAAATTCAAGTCCTAGGGTTAAGTTTTAAGGTTAAGTCTTAAGGTTAAGTCTCAGGGTTATGTCTTAGGGTTAAGTCTTAGGTTTAAGTCTCAGGGTTAAGTCTTAGGGTTAACTGTTAAGGTTAAGACCTAAATTTAAGTCTTAGGGTTAAGCCTTAAGGATAAGACGTAAATTTGAGTCTTAGCGTTAAATCTTAAGGTTATGTCTTACGGTTAAGTGTTAAGGTTAAGTCTTAGATTTAAGTGTTATAGTTATGTCTTAAGGTTAAGTCTTAGTGTTAAGTCTTAGGATTAAGTCTTAAGGTTAACTCATAAATCTAAATCTTAGGGTTAAATCTTTGTGTTAAGTCTTAAGGTTAAATCTTAAGTCCTAGGGTTTGAGTCTTAGGTTTAAGTCTTAAATTTAAGTCTTTGGGATACGTCTTAGGGTTAAGTGTCAGGGTTAAGATTTATGTTTAATTCTTAAGTTTACGTCTTAGGGTTAAGTCTAAAAGTTTAGTCTTAAATTTAAGTCTTAGTGTTGTCTTCGGTTAAGTTATAGTGTTAAGTCTTAGGGTTACATCCTAAGGTTCAGTCTTATATTAAATTCTCAGGGTTAAGTCTTAGGGATAAGTCTTAAGGTTAAGCCTTAGTATTATGTCTTAAGATTCAGTCTTAAATTTAAATCTTAATAATAAGTCTTAAGGTTAAGGTTTGGGGATAAGTCTTAGGGTTAAGTCTCAGGGATAAGTCTTAGGGTTAAGTCTTAAGGTTAAATCTTAGGGTTAAGTCTTAAGGTTAAGTCTCAGGGTTAAGTCTTAGGTTAAGTATTAGTATTAAGTCTTAGGGTTAAGTCTTGTGGTTAAGTCCTAAATTTAAGTCTTAGGGTTATGTCTTAGGGATAAGTCTTAAGGTGAAGTCTTAGGATCAGGTCTTAAGGTGAAGTCATTATGTTAATCCTTAGGGTTAAGTTTTAGGATTGTTTCTTAGGGTTAAGTCTTAATGTTAAGTGTCAGGTTAAGTCTTACAGTTAAGTCTTATGGTTACCTCTTAATGTTATGTCTTAGGGTTAAGTTATAAGGTTAAGTCTAAGGGTTAACTCCTAAGGTTAAGTGTTAAGTTTGAATATTAAAGTTAGGTCTTAAGGTTAAGACTTAGGGTTAAGTCTTATAGTTAAGTCTTTAGGGTTAAGTCTTAGGGTTAAGTTTTTGGCTTACGTCTTAGGGTAAAGTATTAAGGTTAAGTCTTAAACTTAAGTCTTAACGTCAAGTCTTAAGGTTGAGCCTTAAGGTTAAGTTTTAGGGTTAAGTCTTAGGCTTAATTTTTATGGTTAAGTCTTAAGGTTAAGTTTTAGGGTTAAGTCTTCTAGTTAAGTCTTAGGGTTAAGTCTCAGGTTTACGTCTTACGGTTAAGTCTTAAGGTTATGTTTTAAGGTTTAGTCTTGTAGTTAAGACTTAACGGTAAATCTGAAGGTTAAGTCTCATGGTTAAGTCTTAGGGATAAGTCTCAGGGTTAAGGCTCAAGGTAAGGTCTCAAGCTTAAGTCCCAGGGTTAAGTCGTAAGGTTCTGTCTTAAGGCTGAGACTTAGGGTTAAGTCTTAAGGTTAAGTCTTATGGATTGAGTCTTAGGTTTACGTCTTAGAGTTAAGTCTTGGGGATATGGCTTAGGGTTAAGTCTCAGGGTTAAGTTTCAAGGCTAAGTTTCAATGTTAAGTCTCAGGGTTATGACTTAGGGTTAAGCATTAAGGTTAAGTCTTAGGTTTCAGTCTCAGGGTTATGTCTTAGGATTAAGTCTTAGGGTTAAGTCTTAGGGTTAAGTATTAAATTTAAGTCTTAGGGTTAATTCTTAGGGTTATGTCCTAAAGATCACGTCTTAAGGTTAAATCTTAGGGTTAGGTCTTAAGGTTAAGACTTAAGATTAAGTCTTAGAGTTATGTCTTAGGGTTAAGTCTTAAGGTTAAGACTTAGAGTTAAGTATTTAAGGTTACGTCTTAGGTTTATTGTCTTAGGGTTAAGTCTTAGGGTGTTGTCTTAAGGTTAAGTATTAATATTAAGTCTTAGGGTTAAAGTCATAAGATTTAATCTCAGGGTTAACTCTTATGGTTATGTCATAAGTTTAAGTCTTAATTTTAAGTCTTGGGGATAAATCCTTGGGTTAAGTCTCACGGTTAATCTCAGGGTTAAGACTTAGGGTTAAGTCTTAAGGTTAAGTCTTAGGGTTTAGTCTTAGGGTTCAGTCGTAGGGTTAAGTCTCAGGGTTATGCCTTAGGGTTAAGTCTTATGTTTAAGTTAAGTCTTAGGTTTAAATCATAGGGTTAAGTCTTAGGGTTAAGTTTTAAGTTTAAGTCTTAGGGTTAAGTCTCAGGTTTAGTTTTTAAGGTTAAGTCACAAGGTTAAGTCTTAAGGTTAAGTCTTAATTATAAGTGTTAGGGTTAAGTCTTAAGGTTAAGTCTAAGGGTTAAGTCTCTAAGATTAAGTATTAGGTTTAAGTCTCAGGGTTAAGTCTTAGGGATAAGTCTTAAGGTTAAGTCTTAAATTCAAGTCCTAGGGTTAAGTTTTAAGGTTAAGTCTTAAGGTTAAGTCTCAGGGTTATGTCTTAGGGTTAAGTCTTAGGTTTAAGTCTCAGGGTTAAGTCTTAGGGTTAACTGTTAAGGTTAAGACCTAAATTTAAGTCTTAGGGTTAAGCCTTAAGGATAAGACGTAAATTTGAGTCTTAGCGTTAAATCTTAAGGTTATGTCTTACGGTTAAGTGTTAAGGTTAAGTCTTAGATTTAAGTGTTATGGTTATGTCTTAAGGTTAAGTCTTAGTGTTAAGTCTTAGGATTAAGTCTTAAGGTTAACTCATAAATCTAAATCTTAGGGTTAAATCTTTGTGTTAAGTCTTAAGGTTAAATCTTAAGTCCTAGGGTTTGAGTCTTAGGTTTAAGTCTTAAATTTAAGTCTTTGGGATACGTCTTAGGGTTAAGTGTCAGGGTTAAGATTTATGTTTAATTCTTAAGTTTACGTCTTAGGGTTAAGTCTAAAAGTTTAGTCTTAAATTTAAGTCTTAGTGTTGTCTTCGGTTAAGTTATAGTGTTAAGTCTTAGGGTTACATCCTAAGGTTCAGTCTTATATTAAATTCTCAGGGTTAAGTCTTAGGGATAAGTCTTAAGGTTAAGCCTTAGTATTATGTCTTAAGATTCAGTCTTAAATTTAAATCTTAATAATAAGTCTTAAGGTTAAGGTTTGGGGATATGTCTTAGGGTTAAGTCTCAGGGATAAGTCTTAGGGTTAAGTCTCAGGGATAAGTCTTAGGGTTAAGTCTTAAGGTTAAATCTTAGGGTTAAGTCTTAAGGTTAAGTCTCAGGGTTAAGTCTTAGGTTAAGTATTAGTATTAAGTCTTAGGGTTAAGTCTTGTGGTTAAGTCCTAAATTTAAGTCTTAGGGTTATGTCTTAGGGATAAGTCTTAGGGTTAAGTCTTATGGTTAAGTCGTAAATTTAAGTCTTAGGGTTATGTCTTAGGGATAAGTCTTAAGGTGAAGTCTTAGGATCAAGTCTTAAGGTGAAGTCATTATGTTAATCCTTAGGGTTAAGTTTTAGGATTGTTTCTTAGGGTTAAGTCTTAATGTTAAGTGTCAGGTTAAGTCTTACAGTTAAGTCTTATGGTTACCTCTTAATGTTATGTCTTAGGGTTAAGTTATAAGGTTAAGTCTAAGGGTTAACTCCTAAGGTTAAGTGTTAAGTTTGAATATTAAAGTTAGGTCTTAAGGTTAAGACTTAGGGTTAAGTCTTATAGTTAAGTCTTTAGGGTTAAGTCTTAGGGTTAAGTTTTTGGCTTACGTCTTAGGGTAAAGTATTAAGGTTAAGTCTTAAACTTAAGTCTTAACGTCAAGTCTTAAGGTTGAGCCTTAAGGTTAAGTTTTAGGGTTAAGTCTTAGGCTTAATTTTTATGGTTAAGTCTTAAGGTTAAGTTTTAGGGTTAAGTCTTCTAGTTAAGTCTTAGGGTTAAGTCTCAGGTTTACGTCTTGCGGTTAAGTCTTAAGGTTATGTTTTAAGGTTTAGTCTTGTAGTTAAGACTTAACGGTAAATCTGAAGGTTAAGTCTCATGGTTAAGTCTTAGGGATAAGTCTCAGGGTTAAGGCTCAAGGTAAGGTCTCAAGCTTAAGTCCCAGGGTTAAGTCGTAAGGTTCTGTCTTAAGGCTGAGACTTAGGGTTAAGTCTTAAGGTTAAGTCTTATGGATTGAGTCTTAGGTTTACGTCTTAGAGTTAAGTCTTGGGGATATGGCTTAGGGTTAAGTCTCAGGGTTAAGTTTCAAGGCTAAGTTTCAATGTTAAGTCTCAGGGTTATGACTTAGGGTTAAGCATTAAGGTTAAGTCTTAGGTTTCAGTCTCAGGGTTATGTCTTAGGATTAAGTCTTAGGGTTAAGTCTTAGGGTTAAGTATTAAATTTAAGTCTTAGGGTTAATTCTTAGGGTTATGTCCTAAAGATCACGTCTTAAGGTTAAATCTTAGGGTTAGGTCTTAAGGTTAAGACTTAAGATTAAGTCTTAGAGTTATGTCTTAGGGTTAAGTCTTAAGGTTAAGACTTAGAGTTAAGTATTTAAGGTTACGTCTTAGGTTTATTGTCTTAGGGTTAAGTCTTAGGGTGTTGTCTTAAGGTTAAGTATTAATATTAAGTCTTAGGGTTAAAGTCATAAGATTTAATCTCAGGGTTAACTCTTATGGTTATGTCATAAGTTTAAGTCTTAATTTTAAGTCTTGGGGATAAATCCTTGGGTTAAGTCTCACGGTTAATCTCAGGGTTAAGACTTAGGGTTAAGTCTTAAGGTTAAGTCTTAGGGTTTAGTCTTAGGGTTCAGTCGTAGGGTTAAGTCTCAGGGTTATGCCTTAGGGTTAAGTCTTATGTTTAAGTTAAGTCTTAGGTTTAAATCATAGGGTTAAGTCTTAGGGTTAAGTTTTAAGTTTAAGTCTTAGGGTTAAGTCTCAGGTTTAGTTTTTAAGGTTAAGTCACAAGGTTAAGTCTTAAGGTTAAGTCTTAATTATAAGTGTTAGGGTTAAGTCTTAAGGTTAAGTCTAAGGGTTAAGTCTCTAAGATTAAGTATTAGGTTTAAGTCTCAGGGTTAAGTCTTAGGGATAAGTCTTAAGGTGAAGTCTTAGGATCAAGTCTTAAGGTGAAGTCATTATGTTAATCCTTAGGGTTAAGTTTTAGGATTGTTTCTTAGGGTTAAGTCTTAATGTTAAGTGTCAGGTTAAGTCTTACAGTTAAGTCTTATGGTTACCTCTTAATGTTATGTCTTAGGGTTAAGTTATAAGGTTAAGTCTAAGGGTTAACTCCTAAGGTTAAGTGTTAAGTTTGAATATTAAAGTTAGGTCTTAAGGTTAAGACTTAGGGTTAAGTCTTATAGTTAAGTCTTTAGGGTTAAGTCTTAGGGTTAAGTTTTTGGCTTACGTCTTAGGGTAAAGTATTAAGGTTAAGTCTTAAACTTAAGTCTTAAGGTTGAGCCTTAAGGTTAAGTTTTAGGGTTAAGTCTTAGGCTTAATTTTTATGGTTAAGTCTTAAGGT
Organism: Falco peregrinus; assembly: GCF_023634155.1. Taxonomy (NCBI): domain Eukaryota; kingdom Metazoa; phylum Chordata; class Aves; order Falconiformes; family Falconidae; genus Falco; species Falco peregrinus. Next base: position 1,011,837 of record NW_026599618.1, on the reverse strand, counting down.
TAAGTTTTAGGGTTAAGTCTTCTAGTTAAGTCTTAGGGTTAAGTCTCAGGTTTACGTCTTACGGTTAAGTCCTAAGGTTATGTTTTAAGGTTTAGTCTTGTAGTTAAGACTTAACGGTAAATCTGAAGGTTAAGTCTCATGGTTAAGTCTTAGGGATAAGTCTCAGGGTTAAGGCTCAAGGTAAGGTCTCAAGGTTAAGTCCCAGGGTTAAGTCGTAAGGTTCTGTCTTAAGGCTGAGACTTAGGGTTAAGTCTTAAGGTTAAGTCTTATGGATTGAGTCTTAGGTTTACGTCTTAGAGTTAAGTCTTGGGGATATGGCTTAGGGTTAAGTCTCAGGGTTAAGTTTCAAGGCTAAGTTTCAATGTTAAGTCTCAGGGTTATGACTTAGGGTTAAGCATTAAGGTTAAGTCTTAGGTTTCAGTCTCAGGGTTATGTCTTAGGATTAAGTCTTAGGGTTAAGTCTTAGGGTTAAGTATTAAATTTAAGTCTTAGGGTTAATTCTTAGGGTTATGTCCTAAAGATCACGTCTTAAGGTTAAATCTTAGGGTTAGGTCTTAAGGTTAAGACTTAAGATTAAGTCTTAGAGTTATGTCTTAGGGTTAAGTCTTAAGGTTAAGACTTAGAGTTAAGTATTTAAGGTTACGTCTTAGGTTTATTGTCTTAGGGTTAAGTCTTAGGGTGTTGTCTTAAGGTTAAGTATTAATATTAAGTCTTAGGGTTAAAGTCATAAGATTTAATCTCAGGGTTAACTCTTATGGTTATGTCATAAGTTTAAGTCTTAATTTTAAGTCTTGGGGATAAATCCTTGGGTTAAGTCTCACGGTTAATCTCAGGGTTAAGACTTAGGGTTAAGTCTTAAGGTTAAGTCTTAGGGTTTAGTCTTAGGGTTCAGTCGTAGGGTTAAGTCTCAGGGTTATGCCTTAGGGTTAAGTCTTATGTTTAAGTTAAGTCTTAGGTTTAAATCATAGGGTTAAGTCTTAGGGTTAAGTTTTAAGTTTAAGTCTTAGGGTTAAGTCTCAGGTTTAGTTTTTAAGGTTAAGTCACAAGGTTAAGTCTTAATTATAAGTCTTAGGGTTAAGTCTTAAGGTTAAGTCTAAGGGTTAAGTCTCTAAGATTAAGTATTAGGTTTAAGTCTCAGGGTTAAGTCTTAGGGATAAGTCTTAAGGTTAAGTCTTAAATTCAAGTCCTAGGGTTAAGTTTTAAGGTTAAGTCTTAAGGTTAAGTCTCAGGGTTATGTCTTAGGGTTAAGTCTTAGGTTTAAGTCTCAGGGTTAAGTCTTAGGGTTAACTGTTAAGGTTAAGACCTAAATTTAAGTCTTAGGGTTAAGCCTTAAGGATAAGACGTAAATTTGAGTCTTAGCGTTAAATCTTAAGGTTATGTCTTACGGTTAAGTGTTAAGGTTAAGTCTTAGATTTAAGTGTTATGGTTATGTCTTAAGGTTAAGTCTTAGTGTTAAGTCTTAGGATTAAGTCTTAAGGTTAACTCATAAATCTAAATCTTAGGGTTAAATCTTTGTGTTAAGTCTTAAGGTTAAATCTTAAGTCCTAGGGTTTGAGTCTTAGGTTTAAGTCTTAAATTTAAGTCTTTGGGATACGTCTTAGGGTTAAGTGTCAGGGTTAAGATTTATGTTTAATTCTTAAGTTTACGTCTTAGGGTTAAGTCTAAAAGTTTAGTCTTAAATTTAAGTCTTAGTGTTGTCTTCGGTTAAGTTATAGTGTTAAGTCTTAGGGTTACATCCTAAGGTTCAGTCTTATATTAAATTCTCAGGGTTAAGTCTTAGGGATAAGTCTTAAGGTTAAGCCTTAGTATTATGTCTTAAGATTCAGTCTTAAATTTAAATCTTAATAATAAGTCTTAAGGTTAAGGTTTGGGGATAAGTCTTAGGGTTAAGTCTCAGGGATAAGTCTTAGGGTTAAGTCTCAGGGATAAGTCTTAGGGTTAAGTCTTAAGGTTAAATCTTAGGGTTAAGTCTTAAGGTTAAGTCTCAGGGTTAAGTCTTAGGTTAAGTATTAGTATTAAGTCTTAGGGTTAAGTCTTGTGGTTAAGTCCTAAATTTAAGTCTTAGGGTTATGTCTTAGGGATAAGTCTTAGGGTTAAGTCTTATGGTTAAGTCGTAAATTTAAGTCTTAGGGTTATGTCTTAGGGATAAGTCTTAAGGTGAAGTCTTAGGATCAAGTCTTAAGGTGAAGTCATTATGTTAATCCTTAGGGTTAAGTTTTAGGATTGTTTCTTAGGGTTAAGTCTTAATGTTAAGTGTCAGGTTAAGTCTTACAGTTAAGTCTTATGGTTACCTCTTAATGTTATGTCTTAGGGTTAAGTTATAAGGTTAAGTCTAAGGGTTAACTCCTAAGGTTAAGTGTTAAGTTTGAATATTAAAGTTAGGTCTTAAGGTTAAGACTTAGGGTTAAGTCTTATAGTTAAGTCTTTAGGGTTAAGTCTTAGGGTTAAGTTTTTGGCTTACGTCTTAGGGTAAAGTATTAAGGTTAAGTCTTAAACTTAAGTCTTAAGGTTGAGCCTTAAGGTTAAGTTTTAGGGTTAAGTCTTAGGCTTAATTTTTATGGTTAAGTCTTAAGGTTAAGTTTTAGGGTTAAGTCTTCTAGTTAAGTCTTAGGGTTAAGTCTCAGGTTTATGTCTTACGGTTAAGTCTTAAGGTTATGTTTTAAGGTTTAGTCTTGTAGTTAAGACTTAACGGTAAATCTGAAGGTTAAGTCTCATGGTTAAGTCTTAGGGATAAGTCTCAGGGTTAAGGCTCAAGGTAAGGTCTCAAGGTTAAGTCCCAGGGTTAAGTCGTAAGGTTCTGTCTTAAGGCTGAGACTTAGGGTTAAGTCTTAAGGTTAAGTCTTATGGACTGAGTCTTAGGTTTACGTCTTAGAGTTAAGTCTTGGGGATATGGCTTAGGGTTAAGTCTCAGGGTTAAGTTTCAAGGCTAAGTTTCAATGTTAAGTCTCAGGGTTATGACTTAGGGTTAAGCATTAAGGTTAAGTCTTAGGTTTCAGTCTCAGGGTTATGTCTTAGGATTAAGTCTTAGGGTTAAGTCTTAGGGTTAAGTATTAAATTTAAGTCTTAGGGTTAATTCTTAGGGTTATGTCCTAAAGATCACGTCTTAAGGTTAAATCTTAGGGTTAGGTCTTAAGGTTAAGACTTAAGATTAAGTCTTAGAGTTATGTCTTAGGGTTAAGTCTTAAGGTTAAGACTTAGAGTTAAGTATTTAAGGTTACGTCTTAGGTTTATTGTCTTAGGGTTAAGTCTTAGGGTGTTGTCTTAAGGTTAAGTATTAATATTAAGTCTTAGGGTTAAAGTCATAAGATTTAATCTCAGGGTTAACTCTTATGGTTATGTCATAAGTTTAAGTCTTAATTTTAAGTCTTGGGGATAAATCCTTGGGTTAAGTCTCACGGTTAATCTCAGGGTTAAGACTTAGGGTTAAGTCTTAAGGTTAAGTCTTAGGGTTTAGTCTTAGGGTTCAGTCGTAGGGTTAAGTCTCAGGGTTATGCCTTAGGGTTAAGTCTTATGTTTAAGTTAAGTCTTAGGTTTAAATCGTAGGGTTAAGTCTTAGGGTTAAGTTTTAAGTTTAAGTCTTAGGGTTAAGTCTCAGGTTTAGTTTTTAAGGTTAAGTCACAAGGTTAAGTCTTAAGGTTAAGTCTTAATTATAAGTGTTAGGGTTAAGTCTTAAGGTTAAGTCTAAGGGTTAAGTCTCTAAGATTAAGTATTAGGTTTAAGTCTCAGGGTTAAGTCTTAGGGATAAGTCTTAAGGTTAAGTCTTAAATTCAAGTCCTAGGGTTAAGTTTTAAGGTTAAGTCTTAAGGTTAAGTCTCAGGGTTATGTCTTAGGGTTAAGTCTTAGGTTTAAGTCTCAGGGTTAAGTCTTAGGGTTAACTGTTAAGGTTAAGACCTAAATTTAAGTCTTAGGGTTAAGCCTTAAGGATAAGACGTAAATTTGAGTCTTAGCGTTAAATCTTAAGGTTATGTCTTACGGTTAAGTGTTAAGGTTAAGTCTTAGATTTAAGTGTTATGGTTATGTCTTAAGGTTAAGTCTTAGTGTTAAGTCTTAGGATTAAGTCTTAAGGTTAACTCATAAATCTAAATCTTAGGGTTAAATCTTTGTGTTAAGTCTTAAGGTTACATCTTAAGTCCTAGGGTTTGAGTCTTAGGTTTAAGTCTTAAATTTAAGTCTTTGGGATACGTCTTAGGGTTAAGTGTCAGGGTTAAGATTTATGTTTAATTCTTAAGTTTACGTCTTAGGGTTAAGTCTAAAAGTTTAGTCTTAAATTTAAGTCTTAGTGTTGTCTTCGGTTAAGTTATAGTGTTAAGTCTTAGGGTTACATCCTAAGGTTCAGTCTTATATCAAATTCTCAGGGTTAAGTCTTAGGGATAAGTCTTAAGGTTAAGCCTTAGTATTATGTCTTAAGATTCAGTCTTAAATTTAAATCTTAATAATAAGTCTTAAGGTTAAGGTTTGGGGATAAGTCTTAGGGTTAAGTCTCAGGGATAAGTCTTAGGGTTAAGTCTCAGGGATAAGTCTTAGGGTTAAGTCTTAAGGTTAAATCTTAGGGTTAAGTCTTAAGGTTAAGTCTCAGGGTTAAGTCTTAGGTTAAGTATTAGTATTAAGTCTTAGGGTTAAGTCTTGTGGTTAAGTCCTAAATTTAAGTCTTAGGGTTATGTCTTAGGGATAAGTCTTAGGGTTAAGTCTTATGGTTAAGTCGTAAATTTAAGTCTTAGGGTTATGTCTTAGGGATAAGTCTTAAGGTGAAGTCTTAGGATCAAGTCTTAAGGTGAAGTCATTATGTTAATCCTTAGGGTTAAGTTTTAGGATTGTTTCTTAGGGTTAAGTCTTAATGTTAAGTGTCAGGTTAAGTCTTACAGTTAAGTCTTATGGTTACCTCTTAATGTTATGTCTTAGGGTTAAGTTATAAGGTTAAGTCTAAGGGTTAACTCCTAAGGTTAAGTGTTAAGTTTGAATATTAAAGTTAGGTCTTAAGGTTAAGACTTAGGGTTAAGTCTTATAGTTAAGTCTTTAGGGTTAAGTCTTAGGGTTAAGTTTTTGGCTTACGTCTTAGGGTAAAGTATTAAGGTTAAGTCTTAAACTTAAGTCTTAACGTCAAGTCTTAAGGTTGAGCCTTAAGGTTAAGTTTTAGGGTTAAGTCTTAGGCTTAATTTTTATGGTTAAGTCTTAAGGTTAAGTTTTAGGGTTAAGTCTTCTAGTTAAGTCTTAGGGTTAAGTCTCAGGTTTATGTCTTACGGTTAAGTCTTAAGGTTATGTTTTAAGGTTTAGTCTTGTAGTTAAGACTTAACGGTAAATCTGAAGGTTAAGTCTCATGGTTAAGTCTTAGGGATAAGTCTCAGGGTTAAGGCTCAAGGTAAGGTCTCAAGCTTAAGTCCCAGGGTTAAGTCGTAAGGTTCTGTCTTAAGGCTGAGACTTAGGGTTAAGTCTTAAGGTTAAGTCTTATGGATTGAGTCTTAGGTTTACGTCTTAGAGTTAAGTCTTGGGGATATGGCTTAGGGTTAAGTCTCAGGGTTAAGTTTCAAGGCTAAGTTTCAATGTTAAGTCTCAGGGTTATGACTTAGGGTTAAGCATTAAGGTTAAGTCTTAGGTTTCAGTCTCAGGGTTATGTCTTAGGATTAAGTCTTAGGGTTAAGTCTTAGGGTTAAGTATTAAATTTAAGTCTTAGGGTTAATTCTTAGGGTTATGTCCTAAAGATCACGTCTTAAGGTTAAATCTTAGGGTTAGGTCTTAAGGTTAAGACTTAAGATTAAGTCTTAGAGTTATGTCTTAGGGTTAAGTCTTAAGGTTAAGACTTAGAGTTAAGTATTTAAGGTTACGTCTTAGGTTTATTGTCTTAGGGTTAAGTCTTAGGGTGTTGTCTTAAGGTTAAGTATTAATATTAAGTCTTAGGGTTAAAGTCATAAGATTTAATCTCAGGGTTAACTCTTATGGTTATGTCATAAGTTTAAGTCTTAATTTTAAGTCTTGGGGATAAATCCTTGGGTTAAGTCTCACGGTTAATCTCAGGGTTAAGACTTAGGGTTAAGTCTTAAGGTTAAGTCTTAGGGTTTAGTCTTAGGGTTCAGTCGTAGGGTTAAGTCTCAGGGTTATGCCTTAGGGTTAAGTCTTATGTTTAAGTTAAGTCTTAGGTTTAAATCATAGGGTTAAGTCTTAGGGTTAAGTTTTAAGTTTAAGTCTTAGGGTTAAGTCTCAGGTTTAGTTTTTAAGGTTAAGTCACAAGGTTAAGTCTTAAGGTTAAGTCTTAATTATAAGTGTTAGGGTTAAGTCTTAAGGTTAAGTCTAAGGGTTAAGTCTCTAAGATTAAGTATTAGGTTTAAGTCTCAGGGTTAAGTCTTAGGGATAAGTCTTAAGGTTAAGTCTTAAATTCAAGTCCTAGGGTTAAGTTTTAAGGTTAAGTCTTAAGGTTAAGTCTCAGGGTTATGTCTTAGGGTTAAGTCTTAGGTTTAAGTCTCAGGGTTAAGTCTTAGGGTTAACTGTTAAGGTTAAGACCTAAATTTAAGTCTTAGGGTTAAGCCTTAAGGATAAGACGTAAATTTGAGTCTTAGCGTTAAATCTTAAGGTTATGTCTTACGGTTAAGTGTTAAGGTTAAGTCTTAGATTTAAGTGTTATGGTTATGTCTTAAGGTTAAGTCTTAGTGTTAAGTCTTAGGATTAAGTCTTAAGGTTAACTCATAAATCTAAATCTTAGGGTTAAATCTTTGTGTTAAGTCTTAAGGTTACATCTTAAGTCCTAGGGTTTGAGTCTTAGGTTTAAGTCTTAAATTTAAGTCTTTGGGATACGTCTTAGGGTTAAGTGTCAGGGTTAAGATTTATGTTTAATTCTTAAGTTTACGTCTTAGGGTTAAGTCTAAAAGTTTAGTCTTAAATTTAAGTCTTAGTGTTGTCTTCGGTTAAGTTATAGTGTTAAGTCTTAGGGTTACATCCTAAGGTTCAGTCTTATATCAAATTCTCAGGGTTAAGTCTTAGGGATAAGTCTTAAGGTTAAGCCTTAGTATTATGTCTTAAGATTCAGTCTTAAATTTAAATCTTAATAATAAGTCTTAAGGTTAAGGTTTGGGGATAAGTCTTAGGGTTAAGTCTCAGGGATAAGTCTTAGGGTTAAGTCTCAGGGATAAGTCTTAGGGTTAAGTCTTAAGGTTAAATCTTAGGGTTAAGTCTTAAGGTTAAGTCTCAGGGTTAAGTCTTAGGTTAAGTATTAGTATTAAGTCTTAGGGTTAAGTCTTGTGGTTAAGTCCTAAATTTAAGTCTTAGGGTTATGTCTTAGGGATAAGTCTTAGGGTTAAGTCTTATGGTTAAGTCGTAAATTTAAGTCTTAGGGTTATGTCTTAGGGATAAGTCTTAAGGTGAAGTCTTAGGATCAAGTCTTAAGGTGAAGTCATTATGTTAATCCTTAGGGTTAAGTTTTAGGATTGTTTCTTAGGGTTAAGTCTTAATGTTAAGTGTCAGGTTAAGTCTTACAGTTAAGTCTTATGGTTACCTCTTAATGTTATGTCTTAGGGTTAAGTTATAAGGTTAAGTCTAAGGGTTAACTCCTAAGGTTAAGTGTTAAGTTTGAATATTAAAGTTAGGTCTTAAGGTTAAGACTTAGGGTTAAGTCTTATAGTTAAGTCTTTAGGGTTAAGTCTTAGGGTTAAGTTTTTGGCTTACGTCTTAGGGTAAAGTATTAAGGTTAAGTCTTAAACTTAAGTCTTAACGTCAAGTCTTAAGGTTGAGCCTTAAGGTTAAGTTTTAGGGTTAAGTCTTAGGCTTAATTTTTATGGTTAAGTCTTAAGGTTAAGTTTTAGGGTTAAGTCTTCTAGTTAAGTCTTAGGGTTAAGTCTCAGGTTTATGTCTTACGGTTAAGTCTTAAGGTTATGTTTTAAGGTTTAGTCTTGTAGTTAAGACTTAACGGTAAATCTGAAGGTTAAGTCTCATGGTTAAGTCTTAGGGATAAGTCTCAGGGTTAAGGCTCAAGGTAAGGTCTCAAGCTTAAGTCCCAGGGTTAAGTCGTAAGGTTCTGTCTTAAGGCTGAGACTTAGGGTTAAGTCTTAAGGTTAAGTCTTATGGATTGAGTCTTAGGTTTACGTCTTAGAGTTAAGTCTTGGGGATATGGCTTAGGGTTAAGTCTCAGGGTTAAGTTTCAAGGCTAAGTTTCAATGTTAAGTCTCAGGGTTATGACTTAGGGTTAAGCATTAAGGTTAAGTCTTAGGTTTCAGTCTCAGGGTTATGTCTTAGGATTAAGTCTTAGGGTTAAGTCTTAGGGTTAAGTATTAAATTTAAGTCTTAGGGTTAATTCTTAGGGTTATGTCCTAAAGATCACGTCTTAAGGTTAAATCTTAGGGTTAGGTCTTAAGGTTAAGACTTAAGATTAAGTCTTAGAGTTATGTCTTAGGGTTAAGTCTTAAGGTTAAGACTTAGAGTTAAGTATTTAAGGTTACGTCTTAGGTTTATTGTCTTAGGGTTAAGTCTTAGGGTGTTGTCTTAAGGTTAAGTATTAATATTAAGTCTTAGGGTTAAAGTCATAAGATTTAATCTCAGGGTTAACTCTTATGGTTATGTCATAAGTTTAAGTCTTAATTTTAAGTCTTGGGGATAAATCCTTGGGTTAAGTCTCACGGTTAATCTCAGGGTTAAGACTTAGGGTTAAGTCTTAAGGTTAAGTCTTAGGGTTTAGTCTTAGGGTTCAGTCGTAGGGTTAAGTCTCAGGGTTATGCCTTAGGGTTAAGTCTTATGTTTAAGTTAAGTCTTAGGTTTAAATCATAGGGTTAAGTCTTAGGGTTAAGTTTTAAGTTTAAGTCTTAGGGTTAAGTCTCAGGTTTAGTTTTTAAGGTTAAGTCACAAGGTTAAGTCTTAAGGTTAAGTCTTAATTATAAGTGTTAGGGTTAAGTCTTAAGGTTAAGTCTAAGGGTTAAGTCTCTAAGATTAAGTATTAGGTTTAAGTCTCAGGGTTAAGTCTTAGGGATAAGTCTTAAGGTTAAGTCTTAAATTCAAGTCCTAGGGTTAAGTTTTAAGGTTAAGTCTTAAGGTTAAGTCTCAGGGTTATGTCTTAGGGTTAAGTCTTAGGTTTAAGTCTCAGGGTTAAGTCTTAGGGTTAACTGTTAAGGTTAAGACCTAAATTTAAGTCTTAGGGTTAAGCCTTAAGGATAAGACGTAAATTTGAGTCTTAGCGTTAAATCTTAAGGTTATGTCTTACGGTTAAGTGTTAAGGTTAAGTCTTAGATTTAAGTGTTATGGTTATGTCTTAGTGTTAAGTCTTAGGATTAAGTCTTAAGGTTAACTCATAAATCTAAATCTTAGGGTTAAATCTTTGTGTTAAGTCTTAAGGTTAAATCTTAAGTCCTAGGGTTTGAGTCTTAGGTTTAAGTCTTAAATTTAAGTCTTTGGGATACGTCTTAGGGTTAAGTGTCAGGGTTAAGATTTATGTTTAATTCTTAAGTTTACGTCTTAGGGTTAAGTCTAAAAGTTTAGTCTTAAATTTAAGTCTTAGTGTTGTCTTCGGTTAAGTTATAGTGTTAAGTCTTAGGGTTACATCCTAAGGTTCAGTCTTATATTAAATTCTCAGGGTTAAGTCTTAGGGATAAGTCTTAAGGTTAAGCCTTAGTATTATGTCTTAAGATTCAGTCTTAAATTTAAATCTTAATAATAAGTCTTAAGGTTAAGGTTTGGGGATAAGTCTTAGGGTTAAGTCTCAGGGATAAGTCTTAGGGTTAAGTCTCAGGGATAAGTCTTAGGGTTAAGTCTTAAGGTTAAATCTTAGGGTTAAGTCTTAAGGTTAAGTCTCAGGGTTAAGTCTTAGGTTAAGCATTAGTATTAAGTCTTAGGGTTAAGTCTTGTGGTTAAGTCCTAAATTTAAGTCTTAGGGTTATGTCTTAGGGATAAGTCTTAGGGTTAAGTCTTATGGTTAAGTCGTAAATTTAAGTCTTAGGGTTATGTCTTAGGGATAAGTCTTAAGGTGAAGTCTTAGGATCAAGTCTTAAGGTGAAGTCATTATGTTAATCCTTAGGGTTAAGTTTTAGGATTGTTTCTTAGGGTTAAGTCTTAATGTTAAGTGTCAGGTTAAGTCTTACAGTTAAGTCTTATGGTTACCTCTTAATGTTATGTCTTAGGGTTAAGTTATAAGGTTAAGTCTAAGGGTTAACTCCTAAGGTTAAGTGTTAAGTTTGAATATTAAAGTTAGGTCTTAAGGTTAAGACCTTAGGGTTAAGTCTTATAGTTAAGTCTTTAGGGTTAAGTCTTAGGGTTAAGTTTTTGGCTTACGTCTTAGGGTAAAGTATTAAGGTTAAGTCTTAAACTTAAGTCTTAACGTCAAGTCTTAAGGTTGAGCCTTAAGGTTAAGTTTTAGGGTTAAGTCTTAGGCTTAATTTTTATGGTTAAGTCTTAAGGTTAAGTTTTAGGGTTAAGTCTTCTAGTTAAGTCTTAGGGTTAAGTCTCAGGTTTACGTCTTACGGTTAAGTCTTAAGGTTATGTTTTAAGGTTTAGTCTTGTAGTTAAGACTTAACGGTAAATCTGAAGGTTAAGTCTCATGGTTAAGTCTTAGGGATAAGTCTCAGGGTTAAGGCTCAAGGTAAGGTCTCAAGCTTAAGTCCCAGGGTTAAGTCGTAAGGTTCTGTCTTAAGGCTGAGACTTAGGGTTAAGTCTTAAGGTTAAGTCTTATGGATTGAGTCTTAGGTTTACGTCTTAGAGTTAAGTCTTGGGGATATGGCTTAGGGTTAAGTCTCAGGGTTAAGTTTCAAGGCTAAGTTTCAATGTTAAGTCTCAGGGTTATGACTTAGGGTTAAGCATTAAGGTTAAGGCTTAGGTTTCAGTCTCAGGGTTATGTCTTAGGATTAAGTCTTAGGGTGTTGTCTTAAGGTTAAGTATTAATATTAAGTCTTAGGGTTAAAGTCATAAGATTTAATCTCAGGGTTAACTCTTATGGTTATGTCATAAGTTTAAGTCTTAATTTTAAGTCTTGGGGATAAATCCTTGGGTTAAGTCTCACGGTTAATCTCAGGGTTAAGACTTAGGGTTAAGTCTTAAGGTTAAGTCTTAGGGTTTAGTCTTAGGGTTCAGTCGTAGGGTTAAGTCTCAGGGTTATGCCTTAGGGTTAAGTCTTATGTTTAAGTTAAGTCTTAGGTTTAAATCATAGGGTTAAGTCTTAGGGTTAAGTTTTAAGTTTAAGTCTTAGGGTTAAGTCTCAGGTTTAGTTTTTAAGGTTAAGTCACAAGGTTAAGTCTTAAGGTTAAGTCTTAATTATAAGTGTTAGGGTTAAGTCTTAAGGTTAAGTCTAAGGGTTAAGTCTCTAAGATTAAGTATTAGGTTTAAGTCTCAGGGTTAAGTCTTAGGGATAAGTCTTAAGGTTAAGTCTTAAATTCAAGTCCTAGGGTTAAGTTTTAAGGTTAAGTCTTAAGGTTAAGTCTCAGGGTTATGTCTTAGGGTTAAGTCTTAGGTTTAAGTCTCAGGGTTAAGTCTTAGGGTTAACTGTTAAGGTTAAGACCTAAATTTAAGTCTTAGGGTTAAGCCTTAAGGATAAGACGTAAATTTGAGTCTTAGCGTTAAATCTTAAGGTTATGTCTTACGGTTAAGTGTTAAGGTTAAGTCTTAGATTTAAGTGTTATGGTTATGTCTTAAGGTTAAGTCTTAGTGTTAAGTCTTAGGATTAAGTCTTAAGGTTAACTCATAAATCTAAATCTTAGGGTTAAATCTTTGTGTTAAGTCTTAAGGTTACATCTTAAGTCCTAGGGTTTGAGTCTTAGGTTTAAGTCTTAAATTTAAGTCTTTGGGATACGTCTTAGGGTTAAGTGTCAGGGTTAAGATTTATGTTTAATTCTTAAGTTTACGTCTTAGGGTTAAGTCTAAAAGTTTAGTCTTAAATTTAAGTCTTAGTGTTGTCTTCGGTTAAGTTATAGTGTTAAGTCTTAGGGTTACATCCTAAGGTTCAGTCTTATATTAAATTCTCAGGGTTAAGTCTTAGGGATAAGTCTTAAGGTTAAGCCTTAGTATTATGTCTTAAGATTCAGTCTTAAATTTAAATCTTAATAATAAGTCTTAAGGTTAAGGTTTGGGGATAAGTCTTAGGGTTAAGTCTCAGGGATAAGTCTTAGGGTTAAGTCTTAAGGTTAAATCTTAGGGTTAAGTCTTAAGGTTAAGTCTCAGGGTTAAGTCTTAGGTTAAGTATTAGTATTAAGTCTTAGGGTTAAGTCTTGTGGTTAAGTCCTAAATTTAAGTCTTAGGGTTATGTCTTAGGGATAAGTCTTAGGGTTAAGTCTTATGGTTAAGTCGTAAATTTAAGTCTTAGGGTTATGTCTTAGGGATAAGTCTTAAGGTGAAGTCTTAGGATCAAGTCTTAAGGTGAAGTCATTATGTTAATCCTTAGGGTTAAGTTTTAGGATTGTTTCTTAGGGTTAAGTCTTAATGTTAAGTGTCAGGTTAAGTCTTACAGTTAAGTCTTATGGTTACCTCTTAATGTTATGTCTTAGGGTTAAGTTATAAGGTTAAGTCTAAGGGTTAACTCCTAAGGTTAAGTGTTAAGTTTGAATATTAAAGTTAGGTCTTAAGGTTAAGACTTAGGGTTAAGTCTTATAGTTAAGTCTTTAGGGTTAAGTCTTAGGGTTAAGTTTTTGGCTTACGTCTTAGGGTAAAGTATTAAGGTTAAGTCTTAAACTTAAGTCTTAACGTCAAGTCTTAAGGTTGAGCCTTAAGGTTAAGTTTTAGGGTTAAGTCTTAGGCTTAATTTTTATGGTTAAGTCTTAAGGTTAAGTTTTAGGGTTAAGTCTTCTAGTTAAGTCTTAGGGTTAAGTCTCAGGTTTACGTCTTACGGTTAAGTCTTAAGGTTATGTTTTAAGGTTTAGTCTTGTAGTTAAGACTTAACGGTAAATCTGAAGGTTAAGTCTCATGGTTAAGTCTTAGGGATAAGTCTCAGGGTTAAGGCTCAAGGTAAGGTCTCAAGGTTAAGTCCCAGGGTTAAGTCGTAAGGTTCTGTCTTAAGGCTGAGACTTAGGGTTAAGTCTTAAGGTTAAGTCTTATGGATTGAGTCTTAGGTTTACGTCTTAGAGTTAAGTCTTGGGGATATGGCTTAGGGTTAAGTCTCAGGGTTAAGTTTCAAGGCTAAGTTTCAATGTTAAGTCTCAGGGTTATGACTTAGGGTTAAGCATTAAGGTTAAGGCTTAGGTTTCAGTCTCAGGGTTATGTCTTAGGATTAAGTCTTAGGGTTAAGTCTTAGGGTTAAGTATTAAATTTAAGTCTTAGGGTTAATTCTTAGGGTTATGTCCTAAAGATCACGTCTTAAGGTTAAATCTTAGGGTTAGGTCTTAAGGTTAAGACTTAAGATTAAGTCTTAGAGTTATGTCTTAGGGTTAAGTCTTAAGGTTAAGACTTAGAGTTAAGTATTTAAGGTTACGTCTTAGGTTTATTGTCTTAGGGTTAAGTCTTAGGGTGTTGTCTTAAGGTTAAGTATTAATATTAAGTCTTAGGGTTAAAGTCATAAGATTTAATCTCAGGGTTAACTCTTATGGTTATGTCATAAGTTTAAGTCTTAATTTTAAGTCTTGGGGATAAATCCTTGGGTTAAGTCTCACGGTTAATCTCAGGGTTAAGACTTAGGGTTAAGTCTTAAGGTTAAGTCTTAGGGTTTAGTCTTAGGGTTCAGTCGTAGGGTTAAGTCTCAGGGTTATGCCTTAGGGTTAAGTCTTATGTTTAAGTTAAGTCTTAGGTTTAAATCATAGGGTTAAGTCTTAGGGTTAAGTTTTAAGTTTAAGTCTTAGGGTTAAGTCTCAGGTTTAGTTTTTAAGGTTAAGTCACAAGGTTAAGTCTTAATTATAAGTGTTAGGGTTAAGTCTTAAGGTTAAGTCTAAGGGTTAAGTCTCTAAGATTAAGTATTAGGTTTAAGTCTCAGGGTTAAGTCTTAGGGATAAGTCTTAAGGTTAAGTCTTAAATTCAAGTCCTAGGGTTAAGTTTTAAGGTTAAGTCTTAAGGTTAAGTCTCAGGGTTATGTCTTAGGGTTAAGTCTTAGGTTTAAGTCTCAGGGTTAAGTCTTAGGGTTAACTGTTAAGGTTAAGACCTAAATTTAAGTCTTAGGGTTAAGCCTTAAGGATAAGACGTAAATTTGAGTCTTAGCGTTAAATCTTAAGGTTATGTCTTACGGTTAAGTGTTAAGGTTAAGTCTTAGATTTAAGTGTTATGGTTATGTCTTAAGGTTAAGTCTTAGTGTTAAGTCTTAGGATTAAGTCTTAAGGTTAACTCATAAATCTAAATCTTAGGGTTAAATCTTTGTGTTAAGTCTTAAGGTTAAATCTTAAGTCCTAGGGTTTGAGTCTTAGGTTTAAGTCTTAAATTTAAGTCTTTGGGATACGTCTTAGGGTTAAGTGTCAGGGTTAAGATTTATGTTTAATTCTTAAGTTTACGTCTTAGGGTTAAGTCTAAAAGTTTAGTCTTAAATTTAAGTCTTAGTGTTGTCTTCGGTTAAGTTATAGTGTTAAGTCTTAGGGTTACATCCTAAGGTTCAGTCTTATATTAAATTCTCAGGGTTAAGTCTTAGGGATAAGTCTTAAGGTTAAGCCTTAGTATTATGTCTTAAGATTCAGTCTTAAATTTAAATCTTAATAATAAGTCTTAAGGTTAAGGTTTGGGGATATGTCTTAGGGTTAAGTCTCAGGGATAAGTCTTAGGGTTAAGTCTCAGGGATAAGTCTTAGGGTTAAGTCTTAAGGTTAAATCTTAGGGTTAAGTCTTAAGGTTAAGTCTCAGGGTTAAGTCTTAGGTTAAGCATTAGTATTAAGTCTTAGGGTTAAGTCTTGTGGTTAAGTCCTAAATTTAAGTCTTAGGGTTATGTCTTAGGGATAAGTCTTAGGGTTAAGTCTTATGGTTAAGTCGTAAATTTAAGTCTTAGGGTTATGTCTTAGGGATAAGTCTTAAGGTGAAGTCTTAGGATCAAGTCTTAAGGTGAAGTCATTATGTTAATCCTTAGGGTTAAGTTTTAGGATTGTTTCTTAGGGTTAAGTCTTAATGTTAAGTGTCAGGTTAAGTCTTACAGTTAAGTCTTATGGTTACCTCTTAATGTTATGTCTTAGGGTTAAGTTATAAGGTTAAGTCTAAGGGTTAACTCCTAAGGTTAAGTGTTAAGTTTGAATATTAAAGTTAGGTCTTAAGGTTAAGACTTAGGGTTAAGTCTTATAGTTAAGTCTTTAGGGTTAAGTCTTAGGGTTAAGTTTTTGGCTTACGTCTTAGGGTAAAGTATTAAGGTTAAGTCTTAAACTTAAGTCTTAACGTCAAGTCTTAAGGTTGAGCCTTAAGGTTAAGTTTTAGGGTTAAGTCTTAGGCTTAATTTTTATGGTTAAGTCTTAAGGTTAATTTTAGGGTTAAGTCTTCTAGTTAAGTCTTAGGGTTAAGTCTCAGGTTTATGTCTTACGGTTAAGTCTTAAGGTTATGTTTTAAGGTTTAGTCTTGTAGTTAAGACTTAACGGTAAATCTGAAGGTTAAGTCTCATGGTTAAGTCTTAGGGATAAGTCTCAGGGTTAAGGCTCAAGGTAAGGTCTCAAGGTTAAGTCCCAGGGTTAAGTCGTAAGGTTCTGTCTTAAGGCTGAGACTTAGGGTTAAGTCTTAAGGTTAAGTCTTATGGATTGAGTCTTAGGTTTACGTCTTAGAGTTAAGTCTTGGGGATATGGCTTAGGGTTAAGTCTCAGGGTTAAGTTTCAAGGCTAAGTTTCAATGTTAAGTCTCAGGGTTATGACTTAGGGTTAAGCATTAAGGTTAAGTCTTAGGTTTCAGTCTCAGGGTTATGTCTTAGGATTAAGTCTTAGGGTTAAGTCTTAGGGTTAAGTATTAAATTTAAGTCTTAGGGTTAATTCTTAGGGTTATGTCCTAAAGATCACGTCTTAAGGTTAAATCTTAGGGTTAGGTCTTAAGGTTAAGACTTAAGATTAAGTCTTAGAGTTATGTCTTAGGGTTAAGTCTTAAGGTTAAGACTTAGAGTTAAGTATTTAAGGTTACGTCTTAGGTTTATTGTCTTAGGGTTAAGTCTTAGGGTGTTGTCTTAAGGTTAAGTATTAATATTAAGTCTTAGGGTTAAAGTCATAAGATTTAATCTCAGGGTTAACTCTTATGGTTATGTCATAAGTTTAAGTCTTAATTTTAAGTCTTGGGGATAAATCCTTGGGTTAAGTCTCACGGTTAATCTCAGGGTTAAGACTTAGGGTTAAGTCTTAAGGTTAAGTCTTAGGGTTTAGTCTTAGGGTTCAGTCGTAGGGTTAAGTCTCAGGGTTATGCCTTAGGGTTAAGTCTTATGTTTAAGTTAAGTCTTAGGTTTAAATCATAGGGTTAAGTCTTAGGGTTAAGTTTTAAGTTTAAGTCTTAGGGTTAAGTCTCAGGTTTAGTTTTTAAGGTTAAGTCACAAGGTTAAGTCTTAATTATAAGTGTTAGGGTTAAGTCTTAAGGTTAAGTCTAAGGGTTAAGTCTCTAAGATTAAGTATTAGGTTTAAGTCTCAGGGTTAAGTCTTAGGGATAAGTCTTAAGGTTAAGTCTTAAATTCAAGTCCTAGGGTTAAGTTTTAAGGTTAAGTCTTAAGGTTAAGTCTCAGGGTTATGTCTTAGGGTTAAGTCTTAGGTTTAAGTCTCAGGGTTAAGTCTTAGGGTTAACTGTTAAGGTTAAGACCTAAATTTAAGTCTTAGGGTTAAGCCTTAAGGATAAGACGTAAATTTGAGTCTTAGCGTTAAATCTTAAGGTTATGTCTTACGGTTAAGTGTTAAGGTTAAGTCTTAGATTTAAGTGTTATGGTTATGTCTTAAGGTTAAGTCTTAGTGTTAAGTCTTAGGATTAAGTCTTAAGGTTAACTCTTAAATCTAAATCTTAGGGTTAAATCTTTGTGTTAAGTCTTAAGGTTAAATCTTAAGTCCTAGGGTTTGAGTCTTAGGTTTAAGTCTTAAATTTAAGTCTTTGGGATACGTCTCAGGGTTAAGTGTCAGGGTTAAGATTTATGTTTAATTCTTAAGTTTACGTCTTAGGGTTAAGTCTAAAAGTTTAGTCTTAAATTTAAGTCTTAGTGTTGTCTTCGGTTAAGTTATAGTGTTAAGTCTTAGGGTTACATCCTAAGGTTCAGTCTTATATTAAATTCTCAGGGTTAAGTCTTAGGGATAAGTCTTAAGGTTAAGCCTTAGTATTATGTCTTAAGATTCAGTCTTAAATTTAAATCTTAATAATAAGTCTTAAGGTTAAGGTTTGGGGATATGTCTTAGGGTTAAGTCTCAGGGATAAGTCTTAGGGTTAAGTCTCAGGGATAAGTCTTAGGGTTAAGTCTTAAGGTTAAATCTTAGGGTTAAGTCTTAAGGTTAAGTCTCAGGGTTAAGTCTTAGGTTAAGCATTAGTATTAAGTCTTAGGGTTAAGTCTTGTGGTTAAGTCCTAAATTTAAGTCTTAGGGTTATGTCTTAGGGATAAGTCTTAGGGTTAAGTCTTATGGTTAAGTCGTAAATTTAAGTCTTAGGGTTATGTCTTAGGGATAAGTCTTAAGGTGAAGTCTTAGGATCAAGTCTTAAGGTGAAGTCATTATGTTAATCCTTAGGGTTAAGTTTTAGGATTGTTTCTTAGGGTTAAGTCTTAATGTTAAGTGTCAGGTTAAGTCTTACAGTTAAGTCTTATGGTTACCTCTTAATGTTATGTCTTAGGGTTAAGTTATAAGGTTAAGTCTAAGGGTTAACTCCTAAGGTTAAGTGTTAAGTTTGAATATTAAAGTTAGGTCTTAAGGTTAAGACTTAGGGTTAAGTCTTATAGTTAAGTCTTTAGGGTTAAGTCTTAGGGTTAAGTTTTTGGCTTACGTCTTAGGGTAAAGTATTAAGGTTAAGTCTTAAACTTAAGTCTTAACGTCAAGTCTTAAGGTTGAGCCTTAAGGTTAAGTTTTAGGGTTAAGTCTTAGGCTTAATTTTTATGGTTAAGTCTTAAGGTTAAGTTTTAGGGTTAAGTCTTCTAGTTAAGTCTTAGGGTTAAGTCTCAGGTTTACGTCTTACGGTTAAGTCTTAAGGTTATGTTTTAAGGTTTAGTCTTGTAGTTAAGACTTAACGGTAAATCTGAAGGTTAAGTCTCATGGTTAAGTCTTAGGGATAAGTCTCAGGGTTAAGGCTCAAGGTAAGGTCTCAAGGTTAAGTCCCAGGGTTAAGTCGTAAGGTTCTGTCTTAAGGCTGAGACTTAGGGTTAAGTCTTAAGGTTAAGTCTTATGGATTGAGTCTTAGGTTTACGTCTTAGAGTTAAGTCTTGGGGATATGGCTTAGGGTTAAGTCTCAGGGTTAAGTTTCAAGGCTAAGTTTCAATGTTAAGTCTCAGGGTTATGACTTAGGGTTAAGCATTAAGGTTAAGTCTTAGGTTTCAGTCTCAGGGTTATGTCTTAGGATTAAGTCTTAGGGTTAAGTCTTAGGGTTAAGTATTAAATTTAAGTCTTAGGGTTAATTCTTAGGGTTATGTCCTAAAGATCACGTCTTAAGGTTAAATCTTAGGGTTAGGTCTTAAGGTTAAGACTTAAGATTAAGTCTTAGAGTTATGTCTTAGGGTTAAGTCTTAAGGTTAAGACTTAGAGTTAAGTATTTAAGGTTACGTCTTAGGTTTATTGTCTTAGGGTTAAGTCTTAGGGTGTTGTCTTAAGGTTAAGTATTAATATTAAGTCTTAGGGTTAAAGTCATAAGATTTAATCTCAGGGTTAACTCTTATGGTTATGTCATAAGTTTAAGTCTTAATTTTAAGTCTTGGGGATAAATCCTTGGGTTAAGTCTCACGGTTAATCTCAGGGTTAAGACTTAGGGTTAAGTCTTAAGGTTAAGTCTTAGGGTTTAGTCTTAGGGTTCAGTCGTAGGGTTAAGTCTCAGGGTTATGCCTTAGGGTTAAGTCTTATGTTTAAGTTAAGTCTTAGGTTTAAATCATAGGGTTAAGTCTTAGGGTTAAGTTTTAAGTTTAAGTCTTAGGGTTAAGTCTCAGGTTTAGTTTTTAAGGTTAAGTCACAAGGTTAAGTCTTAAGGTTAAGTCTTAATTATAAGTGTTAGGGTTAAGTCTTAAGGTTAAGTCTAAGGGTTAAGTCTCTAAGATTAAGTATTAGGTTTAAGTCTCAGGGTTAAGTCTTAGGGATAAGTCTTAAGGTTAAGTCTTAAATTCAAGTCCTAGGGTTAAGTTTTAAGGTTAAGTCTTAAGGTTAAGTCTCAGGGTTATGTCTTAGGGTTAAGTCTTAGGTTTAAGTCTCAGGGTTAAGTCTTAGGGTTAACTGTTAAGGTTAAGACCTAAATTTAAGTCTTAGGGTTAAGCCTTAAGGATAAGACGTAAATTTGAGTCTTAGCGTTAAATCTTAAGGTTATGTCTTACGGTTAAGTGTTAAGGTTAAGTCTTAGATTTAAGTGTTATGGTTATGTCTTAAGGTTAAGTCTTAGTGTTAAGTCTTAGGATTAAGTCTTAAGGTTAACTCATAAATCTAAATCTTAGGGTTAAATCTTTGTGTTAAGTCTTAAGGTTAAATCTTAAGTCCTAGGGTTTGAGTCTTAGGTTTAAGTCTTAAATTTAAGTCTTTGGGATACGTCTTAGGGTTAAGTGTCAGGGTTAAGATTTATGTTTAATTCTTAAGTTTACGTCTTAGGGTTAAGTCTAAAAGTTTAGTCTTAAATTTAAGTCTTAGTGTTGTCTTCGGTTAAGTTATAGTGTTAAGTCTTAGGGTTACATCCTAAGGTTCAGTCTTATATTAAATTCTCAGGGTTAAGTCTTAGGGATAAGTCTTAAGGTTAAGCCTTAGTATTATGTCTTAAGATTCAGTCTTAAATTTAAATCTTAATAATAAGTCTTAAGGTTAAGGTTTGGGGATAAGTCTTAGGGTTAAGTCTCAGGGATAAGTCTTAGGGTTAAGTCTCAGGGATAAGTCTTAGGGTTAAGTCTTAAGGTTAAATCTTAGGGTTAAGTCTTAAGGTTAAGTCTCAGGGTTAAGTCTTAGGTTAAGTATTAGTATTAAGTCTTAGGGTTAAGTCTTGTGGTTAAGTCCTAAATTTAAGTCTTAGGGTTATGTCTTAGGGATAAGTCTTAGGGTTAAGTCTTATGGTTAAGTCGTAAATTTAAGTCTTAGGGTTATGTCTTAGGGATAAGTCTTAAGGTGAAGTCTTAGGATCAGGTCTTAAGGTGAAGTCATTATGTTAATCCTTAGGGTTAAGTTTTAGGATTGTTTCTTAGGGTTAAGTCTTAATGTTAAGTGTCAGGTTAAGTCTTACAGTTAAGTCTTATGGTTACCTCTTAATGTTATGTCTTAGGGTTAAGTTATAAGGTTAAGTCTAAGGGTTAACTCCTAAGGTTAAGTGTTAAGTTTGAATATTAAAGTTAGGTCTTAAGGTTAAGACTTAGGGTTAAGTCTTATAGTTAAGTCTTTAGGGTTAAGTCTTAGGGTTAAGTTTTTGGCTTACGTCTTAGGGTAAAGTATTAAGGTTAAGTCTTAAACTTAAGTCTTAACGTCAAGTCTTAAGGTTGAGCCTTAAGGTTAAGTTTTAGGGTTAAGTCTTAGGCTTAATTTTTATGGTTAAGTCTTAAGGTTAAGTTTTAGGGTTAAGTCTTCTAGTTAAGTCTTAGGGTTAAGTCTCAGGTTTATGTCTTACGGTTAAGTCTTAAGGTTATGTTTTAAGGTTTAGTCTTGTAGTTAAGACTTAACGGTAAATCTGAAGGTTAAGTCTCATGGTTAAGTCTTAGGGATAAGTCTCAGGGTTAAGGCTCAAGGTAAGGTCTCAAGGTTAAGTCCCAGGGTTAAGTCGTAAGGTTCTGTCTTAAGGCTGAGACTTAGGGTTAAGTCTTAAGGTTAAGTCTTATGGATTGAGTCTTAGGTTTACGTCTTAGAGTTAAGTCTTGGGGATATGGCTTAGGGTTAAGTCTCAGGGTTAAGTTTCAAGGCTAAGTTTCAATGTTAAGTCTCAGGGTTATGACTTAGGGTTAAGCATTAAGGTTAAGTCTTAGGTTTCAGTCTCAGGGTTATGTCTTAGGATTAAGTCTTAGGGTTAAGTCTTAGGGTTAAGTATTAAATTTAAGTCTTAGGGTTAATTCTTAGGGTTATGTCCTAAAGATCACGTCTTAAGGTTAAATCTTAGGGTTAGGTCTTAAGGTTAAGACTTAAGATTAAGTCTTAGAGTTATGTCTTAGGGTTAAGTCTTAAGGTTAAGACTTAGAGTTAAGTATTTAAGGTTACGTCTTAGGTTTATTGTCTTAGGGTTAAGTCTTGTGGTTAAGTCCTAAATTTAAGTCTTAGGGTTATGTCTTAGGGATAAGTCTTAGGGTTAAGTCTTATGGTTAAGTCGTAAATTTAAGTCTTAGGGTTATGTCTTAGGGATAAGTCTTAAGGTGAAGTCTTAGGATCAAGTCCTAAGGTGAAGTCATTATGTTAATCCTTAGGGTTAAGTTTTAGGATTGTTTCTTAGGGTTAAGTCTTAATGTTAAGTGTCAGGTTAAGTCTTACAGTTAAGTCTTATGGTTACCTCTTAATGTTATGTCTTAGGGTTAAGTTATAAGGTTAAGTCTAAGGGTTAACTCCTAAGGTTAAGTGTTAAGTTTGAATATTAAAGTTAGGTCTTAAGGTTAAGACTTAGGGTTAAGTCTTATAGTTAAGTCTTTAGGGTTAAGTCTTAGGGTTAAGTTTTTGGCTTACGTCTTAGGGTAAAGTATTAAGGTTAAGTCTTAACCTTAAGTCTTAACGTCAAGTCTTAAGGTTGAGCCTTAAGGTTAAGTTTTAGGGTTAAGTCTTAGGCTTAATTTTTATGGTTAAGTCTTAAGGTTAAGTTTTAGGGTTAAGTCTTCTAGTTAAGTCTTAGGGTTAAGTCTCAGGTTTATGTCTTACGGTTAAGTCTTAAGGTTATGTTTTAAGGTTTAGTCTTGTAGTTAAGACTTAACGGTAAATCTGAAGGTTAAGTCTCATGGTTAAGTCTTAGGGATAAGTCTCAGGGTTAAGGCTCAAGGTAAGGTCTCAAGGTTAAGTCCCAGGGTTAAGTCGTAAGGTTCTGTCTTAAGGCTGAGACTTAGGGTTAAGTCTTAAGGTTAAGTCTTATGGATTGAGTCTTAGGTTTACGTCTTAGAGTTAAGTCTTGGGGATATGGCTTAGGGTTAAGTCTCAGGGTTAAGTTTCAAGGCTAAGTTTCAATGTTAAGTCTCAGGGTTATGACTTAGGGTTAAGCATTAAGGTTAAGTCTTAGGTTTCAGTCTCAGGGTTATGTCTTAGGATTAAGTCTTAGGGTTAAGTATTAAATTTAAGTCTTAGGGTTAATTCTTAGGGTTATGTCCTAAAGATCACGTCTTAAGGTTAAATCTTAGGGTTAGGTCTTAAGGTTAAGACTTAAGATTAAGTCTTAGAGTTATGTCTTAGGGTTAAGTCTTAAGGTTAAGACTTAGAGTTAAGTATTTAAGGTTACGTCTTAGGTTTATTGTCTTAGGGTTAAGTCTTAGGGTGTTGTCTTAAGGTTAAGTATTAATATTAAGTCTTAGGGTTAAAGTCATAAGATTTAATCTCAGGGTTAACTCTTATGGTTATGTCATAAGTTTAAGTCTTACTTTTAAGTCTTGGGGATAAATCCTTGGGTTAAGTCTCACGGTTAATCTCAGGGTTAAGACTTAGGGTTAAGTCTTAAGGTTAAGTCTTAGGGTTTAGTCTTAGGGTTCAGTCGTAGGGTTAAGTCTCAGGGTTATGCCTTAGGGTTAAGTCTTATGTTTAAGTTAAGTCTTAGGTTTAAATCATAGGGTTAAGTCTTAGGGTTAAGTTTTAAGTTTAAGTCTTAGGGTTAAGTCTCAGGTTTAGTTTTTAAGGTTAAGTCACAAGGTTAAGTCTTAATTATAAGTGTTAGGGTTAAGTCTTAAGGTTAAGTCTAAGGGTTAAGTCTCTAAGATTAAGTATTAGGTTTAAGTCTCAGGGTTAAGTCTTAGGGATAAGTCTTAAGGTTAAGTCTTAAATTCAAGTCCTAGGGTTAAGTTTTAAGGTTAAGTCTTAAGGTTAAGTCTCAGGGTTATGTCTTAGGGTTAAGTCTTAGGTTTAAGTCTCAGGGTTAAGTCTTAGGGTTAACTGTTAAGGTTAAGACCTAAATTTAAGTCTTAGGGTTAAGCCTTAAGGATAAGACGTAAATTTGAGTCTTAGCGTTAAATCTTAAGGTTATGTCTTCCGGTTAAGTGTTAAGGTTAAGTCTTAGATTTAAGTGTTATGGTTATGTCTTAAGGTTAAGTCTTAGTGTTAAGTCTTAGGATTAAGTCTTAAGGTTAACTCATAAATCTAAATCTTAGGGTTAAATCTTTGTGTTAAGTCTTAAGGTTACATCTTAAGTCCTAGGGTTTGAGTCTTAGGTTTAAGTCTTAAATTTAAGTCTTTGGGATACGTCTTAGGGTTAAGTGTCAGGGTTAAGATTTATGTTTAATTCTTAAGTTTACGTCTTAGGGTTAAGTCTAAAAGTTTAGTCTTAAATTTAAGTCTTAGTGTTGTCTTCGGTTAAGTTATAGTGTTAAGTCTTAGGGTTACATCCTAAGGTTCAGTCTTATATCAAATTCTCAGGGTTAAGTCTTAGGGATAAGTCTTAAGGTTAAGCCTTAGTATTATGTCTTAAGATTCAGTCTTAAATTTAAATCTTAATAATAAGTCTTAAGGTTAAGGTTTGGGGATAAGTCTTAGGGTTAAGTCTCAGGGATAAGTCTTAGGGTTAAGTCTCAGGGATAAGTCTTAGGGTTAAGTCTTAAGGTTAAATCTTAGGGTTAAGTCTTAAGGTTAAGTCTCAGGGTTAAGTCTTAGGTTAAGTATTAGTATTAAGTCTTAGGGTTAAGTCTTGTGGTTAAGTCCTAAATTTAAGTCTTAGGGTTATGTCTTAGGGATAAGTCTTAGGGTTAAGTCTTATGGTTAAGTCGTAAATTTAAGTCTTAGGGTTATGTCTTAGGGATAAGTCTTAAGGTGAAGTCTTAGGATCAAGTCTTAAGGTGAAGTCATTATGTTAATCCTTAGGGTTAAGTTTTAGGATTGTTTCTTAGGGTTAAGTCTTAATGTTAAGTGTCAGGTTAAGTCTTACAGTTAAGTCTTATGGTTACCTCTTAATGTTATGTCTTAGGGATAAGTTATAAGGTTAAGTCTAAGGGTTAACTCCTAAGGTTAAGTGTTAAGTTTGAATATTAAAGTTAGGTCTTAAGGTTAAGACTTAGGGTTAAGTCTTATAGTTAAGTCTTTAGGGTTAAGTCTTAGGGTTAAGTTTTTGGCTTACGTCTTAGGGTAAAGTATTAAGGTTAAGTCTTAAACTTAAGTCTTAACGTCAAGTCTTAAGGTTGAGCCTTAAGGTTAAGTTTTAGGGTTAAGTCTTAGGCTTAATTTTTATGGTTAAGTCTTAAGGTTAAGTTTTAGGGTTAAGTCTTCTAGTTAAGTCTTAGGGTTAAGTCTCAGGTTTATGTCTTACGGTTAAGTCTTAAGGTTATGTTTTAAGGTTTAGTCTTGTAGTTAAGACTTAACGGTAAATCTGAAGGTTAAGTCTCATGGTTAAGTCTTAGGGATAAGTCTCAGGGTTAAGGCTCAAGGTAAGGTCTCAAGCTTAAGTCCCAGGGTTAAGTCGTAAGGTTCTGTCTTAAGGCTGAGACTTAGGGTTAAGTCTTAAGGTTAAGTCTTATGGATTGAGTCTTAGGTTTACGTCTTAGAGTTAAGTCTTGGGGATATGGCTTAGGGTTAAGTCTCAGGGTTAAGTTTCAAGGCTAAGTTTCAATGTTAAGTCTCAGGGTTATGACTTAGGGTTAAGCATTAAGGTTAAGGCTTAGGTTTCAGTCTCAGGGTTATGTCTTAGGATTAAGTCTTAGGGTTAAGTCTTAGGGTTAAGTATTAAATTTAAGTCTTAGGGTTAATTCTTAGGGTTATGTCCTAAAGATCACGTCTTAAGGTTAAATCTTAGGGTTAGGTCTTAAGGTTAAGACTTAAGATTAAGTCTTAGAGTTATGTCTTAGGGTTAAGTCTTAAGGTTAAGACTTAGAGTTAAGTATTTAAGGTTACGTCTTAGGTTTATTGTCTTAGGGTTAAGTCTTAGGGTGTTGTCTTAAGGTTAAGTATTAATATTAAGTCTTAGGGTTAAAGTCATAAGATTTAATCTCAGGGTTAACTCTTATGGTTATGTCATAAGTTTAAGTCTTAATTTTAAGTCTTGGGGATAAATCCTTGGGTTAAGTCTCACGGTTAATCTCAGGGTTAAGACTTAGGGTTAAGTCTTAAGGTTAAGTCTTAGGGTTTAGTCTTAGGGTTCAGTCGTAGGGTTAAGTCTCAGGGTTATGCCTTAGGGTTAAGTCTTATGTTTAAGTTAAGTCTTAGGTTTAAATCATAGGGTTAAGTCTTAGGGTTAAGTTTTAAGTTTAAGTCTTAGGGTTAAGTCTCAGGTTTAGTTTTTAAGGTTAAGTCACAAGGTTAAGTCTTAAGGTTAAGTCTTAATTATAAGTGTTAGGGTTAAGTCTTAAGGTTAAGTCTAAGGGTTAAGTCTCTAAGATTAAGTATTAGGTTTAAGTCTCAGGGTTAAGTCTTAGGGATAAGTCTTAAGGTTAAGTCTTAAATTCAAGTCCTAGGGTTAAGTTTTAAGGTTAAGTCTTAAGGTTAAGTCTCAGGGTTATGTCTTAGGGTTAAGTCTTAGGTTTAAGTCTCAGGGTTAAGTCTTAGGGTTAACTGTTAAGGTTAAGACCTAAATTTAAGTCTTAGGGTTAAGCCTTAAGGATAAGACGTAAATTTGAGTCTTAGCGTTAAATCTTAAGGTTATGTCTTACGGTTAAGTGTTAAGGTTAAGTCTTAGATTTAAGTGTTATGGTTATGTCTTAGTGTTAAGTCTTAGGATTAAGTCTTAAGGTTAACTCATAAATCTAAATCTTAGGGTTAAATCTTTGTGTTAAGTCTTAAGGTTAAATCTTAAGTCCTAGGGTTTGAGTCTTAGGTTTAAGTCTTAAATTTAAGTCTTTGGGATACGTCTTAGGGTTAAGTGTCAGGGTTAAGATTTATGTTTAATTCTTAAGTTTACGTCTTAGGGTTAAGTCTAAAAGTTTAGTCTTAAATTTAAGTCTTAGTGTTGTCTTCGGTTAAGTTATAGTGTTAAGTCTTAGGGTTACATCCTAAGGTTCAGTCTTATATTAAATTCTCAGGGTTAAGTCTTAGGGATAAGTCTTAAGGTTAAGCCTTAGTATTATGTCTTAAGATTCAGTCTTAAATTTAAATCTTAATAATAAGTCTTAAGGTTAAGGTTTGGGGATAAGTCTTAGGGTTAAGTCTCAGGGATAAGTCTTAGGGTTAAGTCTCAGGGATAAGTCTTAGGGTTAAGTCTTAAGGTTAAATCTTAGGGTTAAGTCTTAAGGTTAAGTCTCAGGGTTAAGTCTTAGGTTAAGCATTAGTATTAAGTCTTAGGGTTAAGTCTTGTGGTTAAGTCCTAAATTTAAGTCTTAGGGTTATGTCTTAGGGATAAGTCTTAGGGTTAAGTCTTATGGTTAAGTCGTAAATTTAAGTCTTAGGGTTATGTCTTAGGGATAAGTCTTAAGGTGAAGTCTTAGGATCAAGTCTTAAGGTGAAGTCATTATGTTAATCCTTAGGGTTAAGTTTTAGGATTGTTTCTTAGGGTTAAGTCTTAATGTTAAGTGTCAGGTTAAGTCTTACAGTTAAGTCTTATGGTTACCTCTTAATGTTATGTCTTAGGGTTAAGTTATAAGGTTAAGTCTAAGGGTTAACTCCTAAGGTTAAGTGTTAAGTTTGAATATTAAAGTTAGGTCTTAAGGTTAAGACCTTAGGGTTAAGTCTTATAGTTAAGTCTTTAGGGTTAAGTCTTAGGGTTAAGTTTTTGGCTTACGTCTTAGGGTAAAGTATTAAGGTTAAGTCTTAAACTTAAGTCTTAACGTCAAGTCTTAAGGTTGAGCCTTAAGGTTAAGTTTTAGGGTTAAGTCTTAGGCTTAATTTTTATGGTTAAGTCTTAAGGTTAAGTTTTAGGGTTAAGTCTTCTAGTTAAGTCTTAGGGTTAAGTCTCAGGTTTATGTCTTACGGTTAAGTCTTAAGGTTATGTTTTAAGGTTTAGTCTTGTAGTTAAGACTTAACGGTAAATCTGAAGGTTAAGTCTCATGGTTAAGTCTTAGGGATAAGTCTCAGGGTTAAGGCTCAAGGTAAGGTCTCAAGCTTAAGTCCCAGGGTTAAGTCGTAAGGTTCTGTCTTAAGGCTGAGACTTAGGGTTAAGTCTTAAGGTTAAGTCTTATGGATTGAGTCTTAGGTTTACGTCTTAGAGTTAAGTCTTGGGGATATGGCTTAGGGTTAAGTCTCAGGGTTAAGTTTCAAGGCTAAGTTTCAATGTTAAGTCTCAGGGTTATGACTTAGGGTTAAGCATTAAGGTTAAGGCTTAGGTTTCAGTCTCAGGGTTATGTCTTAGGATTAAGTCTTAGGGTTAAGTCTTAGGGTTAAGTATTAAATTTAAGTCTTAGGGTTAATTCTTAGGGTTATGTCCTAAAGATCACGTCTTAAGGTTAAATCTTAGGGTTAGGTCTTAAGGTTAAGACTTAAGATTAAGTCTTAGAGTTATGTCTTAGGGTTAAGTCTTAAGGTTAAGACTTAGAGTTAAGTATTTAAGGTTACGTCTTAGGTTTATTGTCTTAGGGTTAAGTCTTAGGGTGTTGTCTTAAGGTTAAGTATTAATATTAAGTCTTAGGGTTAAAGTCATAAGATTTAATCTCAGGGTTAACTCTTATGGTTATGTCATAAGTTTAAGTCTTAATTTTAAGTCTTGGGGATAAATCCTTGGGTTAAGTCTCACGGTTAATCTCAGGGTTAAGACTTAGGGTTAAGTCTTAAGGTTAAGTCTTAGGGTTTAGTCTTAGGGTTCAGTCGTAGGGTTAAGTCTCAGGGTTATGCCTTAGGGTTAAGTCTTATGTTTAAGTTAAGTCTTAGGTTTAAATCATAGGGTTAAGTCTTAGGGTTAAGTTTTAAGTTTAAGTCTTAGGGTTAAGTCTCAGGTTTAGTTTTTAAGGTTAAGTCACAAGGTTAAGTCTTAAGGTTAAGTCTTAATTATAAGTGTTAGGGTTAAGTCTTAAGGTTAAGTCTAAGGGTTAAGTCTCTAAGATTAAGTATTAGGTTTAAGTCTCAGGGTTAAGTCTTAGGGATAAGTCTTAAGGTTAAGTCTTAAATTCAAGTCCTAGGGTTAAGTTTTAAGGTTAAGTCTTAAGGTTAAGTCTCAGGGTTATGTCTTAGGGTTAAGTCTTAGGTTTAAGTCTCAGGGTTAAGTCTTAGGGTTAACTGTTAAGGTTAAGACCTAAATTTAAGTCTTAGGGTTAAGCCTTAAGGATAAGAACGTAAATTTGAGTCTTAGCGTTAAATCTTAAGGTTATGTCTTACGGTTAAGTGTTAAGGTTAAGTCTTAGATTTAAGTGTTATGGTTATGTCTTAAGGTTAAGTCTTAGTGTTAAGTCTTAGGATTAAGTCTTAAGGTTAACTCATAAATCTAAATCTTAGGGTTAAATCTTTGTGTTAAGTCTTAAGGTTACATCTTAAGTCCTAGGGTTTGAGTCTTAGGGTTTAAGTCTTAAATTTAAGTCTTTGGGATACGTCTTAGGGTTAAGTGTCAGGGTTAAGATTTATGTTTAATTCTTAAGTTTACGTCTTAGGGGTTAAGTCTAAAAGTTTAGTCTTAAATTTAAGTCTTAGTGTTGTCTTCGGTTAAGTTATAGTGTTAAGGTCTTAGGGTTACATCCTAAGGTTCAGTCTTATATTAAATTCTCAGGGTTAAGTCTTAGGGATAAGTCTTAAGGTTAAGCCTTAGTATTATGTCTTAAGATTCAGTCTTAAATTTAAATCTTAATAATAAGTCTTAAGGGTAAGGTTTGGGGATAAGTCTTAGGGTTAAGTCTCAGGGATAAGTCTTAGGGTTAAGTCTTAAGGTTAAATCTTAGGGTTTAAGTCTTAAGGTTAAGTCTCAGGGTTTAGTCTTAGGTTAAGTATTAGTATTAAGTCTTAGGGTTAAGTCTTGTGGTTTAAGGTCCTAAATTTAAGTCTTAGGGTTATGTCTTAGGGATAAGTCTTAGGGTTAAGTCTTATGGTTAAGTCGTAAATTTAAGTCTTAGGGTTATGTCTTAGGGATAAGTCTTAAGGTGAAGTCTTAGGATCAAGTCTTAAGGTGAAGTCATTATGTTAATCCTTAGGGTTAAGTTTTAGGATTGTTTCTTAGGGTTAAGTCTTAATGTTAAGTGTCAGGTTAAGTCTTACAGTTAAGTCTTATGGTTACCTCTTAATGTTATGTCTTAGGGTTAAGTTATAAGGTTAAGTCTAAGGGTTAACTCCTAAGGTTAAGTGTTAAGTTTGAATATTAAAGTTAGGTCTTAAGGTTAAGACTTAGGGTTTAAGTCTTATAGTTAAGTCTTTAGGGTTAAGTCTTAGGGTTAAGTTTTTGGCTTACGTCTTAGGGTAAAGTATTAAGGTTAAGTCTTAACCTTAAGTCTTAACGTCAAGTCTTAAGGTTGAGCCTTAAGGTTAAGTTTTAGGGTTAAGTCTAGGCTTAATTTTTATGGTTAAGTCTTAAGGTTAAGTTTTAGGGTTAAGTCTTCTAGTTAAGTCTTAGGGTTAAGTCTCAGGTTTACGTCTTACGGTTAAGTCTTAAGGTTATGTTTTAAGGTTTAGTCTTGTAGTTAAGACTTAACGGTAAATCTGAAGGTTAAGTCTCATGGTTAAGTCTTAGGGATAAGTCTCAGGGTTTTAAGGCTCAAGGTAAGGTCTCAAGGTTAAGTCCCAGGGTTAAGTCCGTAAGGTTCTGTCTTAAGGCTGAGACTTAGGGTTAAGTCTTAAGGTTAAGTCTTATGGATTGAGTCTTAGGTTTACGTCTTAGAGTTAAGGTCTTGGGGATATGGCTTAGGGTTAAGTCTCAGGGTTAAGTTTCAAGGCTAAGTTTCAATGTTAAGTCTCAGGGTTATGACTTAGGGTTAAGCATTAAGGTTAAGTCTTAGGTTTCAGTCTCAGGGTTATGTCTTAGGATTAAGTCTTAGGGTTAAGTCTTAGGGTTAAGTATTAAATTTAAGTCTTAGGGTTAATTCTTAGGGTTATGTCCTAAAGATCACGTCTTAAGGTTAAATCTTAGGGTTAGGTCTTAAGGTTAAGACTTAAGATTAAGTCTTAGAGTTATGTCTTAGGTTAAGTCTTAAGGTTAAGACTTAGAGTTAAGTATTTAAGGTTACGTCTTAGGTTTATTGTCTTAGGGTTAAGTCTTAGGGTGTTGTCTTAAGGTTAAGTATTAATATTAAGTCTTAGGGTTAAAGTCATAAGATTTAATCTCAGGGTTAACTCTATGGTTTATGTCATAAGTTTAAGTCTTAATTTTAAGTCTTGGGGATAAATCCTTGGGTTAAGTCTCACGGTTAATCTCAGGGTTAAGACTTAGGGTTAAGTCTTAAGGTTTAAGTCTTAGGGTTTAGTCTTAGGGTTCAGTCGTA
The DNA here is from genome assembly GCF_023634155.1 of Falco peregrinus. Taxonomy (NCBI): domain Eukaryota; kingdom Metazoa; phylum Chordata; class Aves; order Falconiformes; family Falconidae; genus Falco; species Falco peregrinus. The sequence goes on along the minus strand of NW_026599618.1, from coordinate 981,471 downwards.
GGGTTAAGTCTCAGGGTTATGCCTTAGGGTTAAGTCTTATGTTTAAGTTTTTAAATCATAGGGTTAAGTCTTAGGGTTAAGTTTTAAGTTTAAGTCTTAGGGTTAAGTCTCAGGTTTAGTTTTTAAGGTTAAGTCACAAGGTTAAGTCTTAAGGTTAAGTCTTAATTATAAGTGTTAGGGTTAAGTCTTAAGGTTAAGTCTAAGGGTTAAGTCTCTAAGATTAAGTATTAGGTTTAAGTCTCAGGGTTAAGTCTTAGGGATAAGTCTTAAGGTTAAGTCTTAAATTCAAGTCCTAGGGTTAAGTTTTAAGGTTAAGTCTTAAGGTTAAGTCTCAGGGTTATGTCTTAGGGTTAAGTCTTAGGTTTAAGTCTCAGGGTTAAGTCTTAGGGTTAACTGTTAAGGTTAAGACCTAAATTTAAGTCTTAGGGTTAAGCCTTAAGGATAAGACGTAAATTTGAGTCTTAGCGTTAAATCTTAAGGTTATGTCTTACGGTTAAGTGTTAAGGTTAAGTCTTAGATTTAAGTGTTATGGTTATGTCTTAAGGTTAAGTCTTAGGATTAAGTCTTAAGGTTAACTCATAAATCTAAATCTTAGGGTTAAATCTTTGTGTTAAGTCTTAAGGTTAAATCTTAAGTCCTAGGGTTTGAGTCTTAGGTTTAAGTCTTAAATTTAAGTCTTTGGGATACGTCTTAGGGTTAAGTGTCAGGGTTAAGATTTATGTTTAATTCTTAAGTTTACGTCTTAGGGTTAAGTCTAAAAGTTTAGTCTTAAATTTAAGTCTTAGTGTTGTCTTCGGTTAAGTTATAGTGTTAAGTCTTAGGGTTACATCCTAAGGTTCAGTCTTATATTAAATTCTCAGGGTTAAGTCTTAGGGATAAGTCTTAAGGTTAAGCCTTAGTATTATGTCTTAAGATTCAGTCTTAAATTTAAATCTTAATAATAAGTCTTAAGGTTAAGGTTTGGGGATAAGTCTTAGGGTTAAGTCTCAGGGATAAGTCTTAGGGTTAAGTCTTAAGGTTAAATCTTAGGGTTAAGTCTTAAGGTTAAGTCTCAGGGTTAAGTCTTAGGTTAAGCATTAGTATTAAGTCTTAGGGTTAAGTCTTGTGGTTAAGTCCTAAATTTAAGTCTTAGGGTTATGTCTTAGGGATAAGTCTTAGGGTTAAGTCTTATGGTTAAGTCGTAAATTTAAGTCTTAGGGTTATGTCTTAGGGATAAGTCTTAAGGTGAAGTCTTAGGATCAAGTCTTAAGGTGAAGTCATTATGTTAATCCTTAGGGTTAAGTTTTAGGATTGTTTCTTAGGGTTAAGTCTTAATGTTAAGTGTCAGGTTAAGTCTTACAGTTAAGTCTTATGGTTACCTCTTAATGTTATGTCTTAGGGTTAAGTTATAAGGTTAAGTCTAAGGGTTAACTCCTAAGGTTAAGTGTTAAGTTTGAATATTAAAGTTAGGTCTTAAGGTTAAGACCTTAGGGTTAAGTCTTATAGTTAAGTCTTTAGGGTTAAGTCTTAGGGTTAAGTTTTTGGCTTACGTCTTAGGGTAAAGTATTAAGGTTAAGTCTTAAACTTAAGTCTTAACGTCAAGTCTTAAGGTTGAGCCTTAAGGTTAAGTTTTAGGGTTAAGTCTTAGGCTTAATTTTTATGGTTAAGTCTTAAGGTTAAGTTTTAGGGTTAAGTCTTCTAGTTAAGTCTTAGGGTTAAGTCTCAGGTTTACGTCTTACGGTTAAGTCTTAAGGTTATGTTTTAAGGTTTAGTCTTGTAGTTAAGACTTAACGGTAAATCTGAAGGTTAAGTCTCATGGTTAAGTCTTAGGGATAAGTCTCAGGGTTAAGGCTCAAGGTAAGGTCTCAAGGTTAAGTCCCAGGGTTAAGTCGTAAGGTTCTGTCTTAAGGCTGAGACTTAGGGTTAAGTCTTAAGGTTAAGTCTTATGGATTGAGTCTTAGGTTTACGTCTTAGAGTTAAGTCTTGGGGATATGGCTTAGGGTTAAGTCTCAGGGTTAAGTTTCAAGGCTAAGTTTCAATGTTAAGTCTCAGGGTTATGACTTAGGGTTAAGCATTAAGGTTAAGGCTTAGGTTTCAGTCTCAGGGTTATGTCTTAGGATTAAGTCTTAGGGTTAAGTCTTAGGGTTAAGTATTAAATTTAAGTCTTAGGGTTAATTCTTAGGGTTATGTCCTAAAGATCACGTCTTAAGGTTAAATCTTAGGGTTAGGTCTTAAGGTTAAGACTTAAGATTAAGTCTTAGAGTTATGTCTTAGGGTTAAGTCTTAAGGTTAAGACTTAGAGTTAAGTATTTAAGGTTACGTCTTAGGTTTATTGTCTTAGGGTTAAGTCTTAGGGTGTTGTCTTAAGGTTAAGTATTAATATTAAGTCTTAGGGTTAAAGTCATAAGATTTAATCTCAGGGTTAACTCTTATGGTTATGTCATAAGTTTAAGTCTTAATTTTAAGTCTTGGGGAAAAATCCTTGGGTTAAGTCTCACGGTTAATCTCAGGGTTAAGACTTAGGGTTAAGTCTTAAGGTTAAGTCTTAGGGTTTAGTCTTAGGGTTCAGTCGTAGGGTTAAGTCTCAGGGTTATGCCTTAGGGTTAAGTCTTATGTTTAAGTTAAGTCTTAGGTTTAAATCATAGGGTTAAGTCTTAGGGTTAAGTTTTAAGTTTAAGTCTTAGGGTTAAGTCTCAGGTTTAGTTTTTAAGGTTAAGTCACAAGGTTAAGTCTTAAGGTTAAGTCTTAATTATAAGTGTTAGGGTTAAGTCTTAAGGTTAAGTCTAAGGGTTAAGTCTCTAAGATTAAGTATTAGGTTTAAGTCTCAGGGTTAAGTCTTAGGGATAAGTCTTAAGGTTAAGTCTTAAATTCAAGTCCTAGGGTTAAGTTTTAAGGTTAAGTCTTAAGGTTAAGTCTCAGGGTTATGTCTTAGGGTTAAGTCTTAGGTTTAAGTCTCAGGGTTAAGTCTTAGGGTTAACTGTTAAGGTTAAGACCTAAATTTAAGTCTTAGGGTTAAGCCTTAAGGATAAGACGTAAATTTGAGTCTTAGCGTTAAATCTTAAGGTTATGTCTTACGGTTAAGTGTTAAGGTTAAGTCTTAGATTTAAGTGTTATGGTTATGTCTTAAGGTTAAGTCTTAGTGTTAAGTCTTAGGATTAAGTCTTAAGGTTAACTCATAAATCTAAATCTTAGGGTTAAATCTTTGTGTTAAGTCTTAAGGTTACATCTTAAGTCCTAGGGTTTGAGTCTTAGGTTTAAGTCTTAAATTTAAGTCTTTGGGATACGTCTTAGGGTTAAGTGTCAGGGTTAAGATTTATGTTTAATTCTTAAGTTTACGTCTTAGGGTTAAGTCTAAAAGTTTAGTCTTAAATTTAAGTCTTAGTGTTGTCTTCGGTTAAGTTATAGTGTTAAGTCTTAGGGTTACATCCTAAGGTTCAGTCTTATATTAAATTCTCAGGGTTAAGTCTTAGGGATAAGTCTTAAGGTTAAGCCTTAGTATTATGTCTTAAGATTCAGTCTTAAATTTAAATCTTAATAATAAGTCTTAAGGTTAAGGTTTGGGGATAAGTCTTAGGGTTAAGTCTCAGGGATAAGTCTTAGGGTTAAGTCTTAAGGTTAAATCTTAGGGTTAAGTCTTAAGGTTAAGTCTCAGGGTTAAGTCTTAGGTTAAGTATTAGTATTAAGTCTTAGGGTTAAGTCTTGTGGTTAAGTCCTAAATTTAAGTCTTAGGGTTATGTCTTAGGGATAAGTCTTAGGGTTAAGTCTTATGGTTAAGTCGTAAATTTAAGTCTTAGGGTTATGTCTTAGGGATAAGTCTTAAGGTGAAGTCTTAGGATCAAGTCTTAAGGTGAAGTCATTATGTTAATCCTTAGGGTTAAGTTTTAGGATTGTTTCTTAGGGTTAAGTCTTAATGTTAAGTGTCAGGTTAAGTCTTACAGTTAAGTCTTATGGTTACCTCTTAATGTTATGTCTTAGGGTTAAGTTATAAGGTTAAGTCTAAGGGTTAACTCCTAAGGTTAAGTGTTAAGTTTGAATATTAAAGTTAGGTCTTAAGGTTAAGACTTAGGGTTAAGTCTTATAGTTAAGTCTTTAGGGTTAAGTCTTAGGGTTAAGTTTTTGGCTTACGTCTTAGGGTAAAGTATTAAGGTTAAGTCTTAAACTTAAGTCTTAACGTCAAGTCTTAAGGTTGAGCCTTAAGGTTAAGTTTTAGGGTTAAGTCTTAGGCTTAATTTTTATGGTTAAGTCTTAAGGTTAAGTTTTAGGGTTAAGTCTTCTAGTTAAGTCTTAGGGTTAAGTCTCAGGTTTACGTCTTACGGTTAAGTCTTAAGGTTATGTTTTAAGGTTTAGTCTTGTAGTTAAGACTTAACGGTAAATCTGAAGGTTAAGTCTCATGGTTAAGTCTTAGGGATAAGTCTCAGGGTTAAGGCTCAAGGTAAGGTCTCAAGCTTAAGTCCCAGGGTTAAGTCGTAAGGTTCTGTCTTAAGGCTGAGACTTAGGGTTAAGTCTTAAGGTTAAGTCTTATGGATTGAGTCTTAGGTTTACGTCTTAGAGTTAAGTCTTGGGGATATGGCTTAGGGTTAAGTCTCAGGGTTAAGTTTCAAGGCTAAGTTTCAATGTTAAGTCTCAGGGTTATGACTTAGGGTTAAGCATTAAGGTTAAGTCTTAGGTTTCAGTCTCAGGGTTATGTCTTAGGATTAAGTCTTAGGGTTAAGTCTTAGGGTTAAGTATTAAATTTAAGTCTTAGGGTTAATTCTTAGGGTTATGTCCTAAAGATCACGTCTTAAGGTTAAATCTTAGGGTTAGGTCTTAAGGTTAAGACTTAAGATTAAGTCTTAGAGTTATGTCTTAGGGTTAAGTCTTAAGGTTAAGACTTAGAGTTAAGTATTTAAGGTTACGTCTTAGGTTTATTGTCTTAGGGTTAAGTCTTAGGGTGTTGTCTTAAGGTTAAGTATTAATATTAAGTCTTAGGGTTAAAGTCATAAGATTTAATCTCAGGGTTAACTCTTATGGTTATGTCATAAGTTTAAGTCTTAATTTTAAGTCTTGGGGATAAATCCTTGGGTTAAGTCTCACGGTTAATCTCAGGGTTAAGACTTAGGGTTAAGTCTTAAGGTTAAGTCTTAGGGTTTAGTCTTAGGGTTCAGTCGTAGGGTTAAGTCTCAGGGTTATGCCTTAGGGTTAAGTCTTATGTTTAAGTTAAGTCTTAGGTTTAAATCATAGGGTTAAGTCTTAGGGTTAAGTTTTAAGTTTAAGTCTTAGGGTTAAGTCTCAGGTTTAGTTTTTAAGGTTAAGTCACAAGGTTAAGTCTTAATTATAAGTGTTAGGGTTAAGTCTTAAGGTTAAGTCTAAGGGTTAAGTCTCTAAGATTAAGTATTAGGTTTAAGTCTCAGGGTTAAGTCTTAGGGATAAGTCTTAAGGTTAAGTCTTAAATTCAAGTCCTAGGGTTAAGTTTTAAGGTTAAGTCTTAAGGTTAAGTCTCAGGGTTATGTCTTAGGGTTAAGTCTTAGGTTTAAGTCTCAGGGTTAAGTCTTAGGGTTAACTGTTAAGGTTAAGACCTAAATTTAAGTCTTAGGGTTAAGCCTTAAGGATAAGACGTAAATTTGAGTCTTAGCGTTAAATCTTAAGGTTATGTCTTACGGTTAAGTGTTAAGGTTAAGTCTTAGATTTAAGTGTTATGGTTATGTCTTAAGGTTAAGTCTTAGTGTTAAGTCTTAGGATTAAGTCTTAAGGTTAACTCATAAATCTAAATCTTAGGGTTAAATCTTTGTGTTAAGTCTTAAGGTTAAATCTTAAGTCCTAGGGTTTGAGTCTTAGGTTTAAGTCTTAAATTTAAGTCTTTGGGATACGTCTTAGGGTTAAGTGTCAGGGTTAAGATTTATGTTTAATTCTTAAGTTTACGTCTTAGGGTTAAGTCTAAAAGTTTAGTCTTAAATTTAAGTCTTAGTGTTGTCTTCGGTTAAGTTATAGTGTTAAGTCTTAGGGTTACATCCTAAGGTTCAGTCTTATATTAAATTCTCAGGGTTAAGTCTTAGGGATAAGTCTTAAGGTTAAGCCTTAGTATTATGTCTTAAGATTCAGTCTTAAATTTAAATCTTAATAATAAGTCTTAAGGTTAAGGTTTGGGGATATGTCTTAGGGTTAAGTCTCAGGGATAAGTCTTAGGGTTAAGTCTCAGGGATAAGTCTTAGGGTTAAGTCTTAAGGTTAAATCTTAGGGTTAAGTCTTAAGGTTAAGTCTCAGGGTTAAGTCTTAGGTTAAGCATTAGTATTAAGGCTTAGGGTTAAGTCTTGTGGTTAAGTCCTAAATTTAAGTCTTAGGGTTATGTCTTAGGGATAAGTCTTAGGGTTAAGTCTTATGGTTAAGTCGTAAATTTAAGTCTTAGGGTTATGTCTTAGGGATAAGTCTTAAGGTGAAGTCTTAGGATCAAGTCTTAAGGTGAAGTCATTATGTTAATCCTTAGGGTTAAGTTTTAGGATTGTTTCTTAGGGTTAAGTCTTAATGTTAAGTGTCAGGTTAAGTCTTACAGTTAAGTCTTATGGTTACCTCTTAATGTTATGTCTTAGGGTTAAGTTATAAGGTTAAGTCTAAGGGTTAACTCCTAAGGTTAAGTGTTAAGTTTGAATATTAAAGTTAGGTCTTAAGGTTAAGACTTAGGGTTAAGTCTTATAGTTAAGTCTTTAGGGTTAAGTCTTAGGGTTAAGTTTTTGGCTTACGTCTTAGGGTAAAGTATTAAGGTTAAGTCTTAAACTTAAGTCTTAACGTCAAGTCTTAAGGTTGAGCCTTAAGGTTAAGTTTTAGGGTTAAGTCTTAGGCTTAATTTTTATGGTTAAGTCTTAAGGTTAATTTTAGGGTTAAGTCTTCTAGTTAAGTCTTAGGGTTAAGTCTCAGGTTTATGTCTTACGGTTAAGTCTTAAGGTTATGTTTTAAGGTTTAGTCTTGTAGTTAAGACTTAACGGTAAATCTGAAGGTTAAGTCTCATGGTTAAGTCTTAGGGATAAGTCTCAGGGTTAAGGCTCAAGGTAAGGTCTCAAGCTTAAGTCCCAGGGTTAAGTCGTAAGGTTCTGTCTTAAGGCTGAGACTTAGGGTTAAGTCTTAAGGTTAAGTCTTATGGATTGAGTCTTAGGTTTACGTCTTAGAGTTAAGTCTTGGGGATATGGCTTAGGGTTAAGTCTCAGGGTTAAGTTTCAAGGCTAAGTTTCAATGTTAAGTCTCAGGGTTATGACTTAGGGTTAAGCATTAAGGTTAAGTCTTAGGTTTCAGTCTCAGGGTTATGTCTTAGGATTAAGTCTTAGGGTTAAGTCTTAGGGTTAAGTATTAAATTTAAGTCTTAGGTTTCAGTCTCAGGGTTATGTCTTAGGATTAAGTCTTAGGGTTAAGTCTTAGGGTTAAGTATTAAATTTAAGTCTTAGGGTTAATTCTTAGGGTTATGTCCTAAAGATCACGTCTTAAGGTTAAATCTTAGGGTTAGGTCTTAAGGTTAAGACTTAAGATTAAGTCTTAGAGTTATGTCTTAGGGTTAAGTCTTAAGGTTAAGACTTAGAGTTAAGTATTTAAGGTTACGTCTTAGGTTTATTGTCTTAGGGTTAAGTCTTAGGGTGTTGTCTTAAGGTTAAGTATTAATATTAAGTCTTAGGGTTAAAGTCATAAGATTTAATCTCAGGGTTAACTCTTATGGTTATGTCATAAGTTTAAGTCTTAATTTTAAGTCTTGGGGATAAATCCTTGGGTTAAGTCTCACGGTTAATCTCAGGGTTAAGACTTAGGGTTAAGTCTTAAGGTTAAGTCTTAGGGTTTAGTCTTAGGGTTCAGTCGTAGGGTTAAGTCTCAGGGTTATGCCTTAGGGTTAAGTCTTATGTTTAAGTTAAGTCTTAGGTTTAAATCATAGGGTTAAGTCTTAGGGTTAAGTTTTAAGTTTAAGTCTTAGGGTTAAGTCTCAGGTTTAGTTTTTAAGGTTAAGTCACAAGGTTAAGTCTTAATTATAAGTGTTAGGGTTAAGTCTTAAGGTTAAGTCTAAGGGTTAAGTCTCTAAGATTAAGTATTAGGTTTAAGTCTCAGGGTTAAGTCTTAGGGATAAGTCTTAAGGTTAAGTCTTAAATTCAAGTCCTAGGGTTAAGTTTTAAGGTTAAGTCTTAAGGTTAAGTCTCAGGGTTATGTCTTAGGGTTAAGTCTTAGGTTTAAGTCTCAGGGTTAAGTCTTAGGGTTAACTGTTAAGGTTAAGACCTAAATTTAAGTCTTAGGGTTAAGCCTTAAGGATAAGACGTAAATTTGAGTCTTAGCGTTAAATCTTAAGGTTATGTCTTACGGTTAAGTGTTAAGGTTAAGTCTTAGATTTAAGTGTTATGGTTATGTCTTAAGGTTAAGTCTTAGTGTTAAGTCTTAGGATTAAGTCTTAAGGTTAACTCATAAATCTAAATCTTAGGGTTAAATCTTTGTGTTAAGTCTTAAGGTTAAATCTTAAGTCCTAGGGTTTGAGTCTTAGGTTTAAGTCTTAAATTTAAGTCTTTGGGATACGTCTTAGGGTTAAGTGTCAGGGTTAAGATTTATGTTTAATTCTTAAGTTTACGTCTTAGGGTTAAGTCTAAAAGTTTAGTCTTAAATTTAAGTCTTAGTGTTGTCTTCGGTTAAGTTATAGTGTTAAGTCTTAGGGTTACATCCTAAGGTTCAGTCTTATATTAAATTCTCAGGGTTAAGTCTTAGGGATAAGTCTTAAGGTTAAGCCTTAGTATTATGTCTTAAGATTCAGTCTTAAATTTAAATCTTAATAATAAGTCTTAAGGTTAAGGTTTGGGGATATGTCTTAGGGTTAAGTCTCAGGGATAAGTCTTAGGGTTAAGTCTCAGGGATAAGTCTTAGGGTTAAGTCTTAAGGTTAAATCTTAGGGTTAAGTCTTAAGGTTAAGTCTCAGGGTTAAGTCTTAGGTTAAGCATTAGTATTAAGTCTTAGGGTTAAGTCTTGTGGTTAAGTCCTAAATTTAAGTCTTAGGGTTATGTCTTAGGGATAAGTCTTAGGGTTAAGTCTTATGGTTAAGTCGTAAATTTAAGTCTTAGGGTTATGTCTTAGGGATAAGTCTTAAGGTGAAGTCTTAGGATCAAGTCTTAAGGTGAAGTCATTATGTTAATCCTTAGGGTTAAGTTTTAGGATTGTTTCTTAGGGTTAAGTCTTAATGTTAAGTGTCAGGTTAAGTCTTACAGTTAAGTCTTATGGTTACCTCTTAATGTTATGTCTTAGGGTTAAGTTATAAGGTTAAGTCTAAGGGTTAACTCCTAAGGTTAAGTGTTAAGTTTGAATATTAAAGTTAGGTCTTAAGGTTAAGACTTAGGGTTAAGTCTTATAGTTAAGTCTTTAGGGTTAAGTCTTAGGGTTAAGTTTTTGGCTTACGTCTTAGGGTAAAGTATTAAGGTTAAGTCTTAAACTTAAGTCTTAACGTCAAGTCTTAAGGTTGAGCCTTAAGGTTAAGTTTTAGGGTTAAGTCTTAGGCTTAATTTTTATGGTTAAGTCTTAAGGTTAAGTTTTAGGGTTAAGTCTTCTAGTTAAGTCTTAGGGTTAAGTCTCAGGTTTACGTCTTACGGTTAAGTCTTAAGGTTATGTTTTAAGGTTTAGTCTTGTAGTTAAGACTTAACGGTAAATCTGAAGGTTAAGTCTCATGGTTAAGTCTTAGGGATAAGTCTCAGGGTTAAGGCTCAAGGTAAGGTCTCAAGGTTAAGTCCCAGGGTTAAGTCGTAAGGTTCTGTCTTAAGGCTGAGACTTAGGGTTAAGTCTTAAGGTTAAGTCTTATGGATTGAGTCTTAGGTTTACGTCTTAGAGTTAAGTCTTGGGGATATGGCTTAGGGTTAAGTCTCAGGGTTAAGTTTCAAGGCTAAGTTTCAATGTTAAGTCTCAGGGTTATGCCTTAGGGTTAAGTCTTATGTTTAAGTTAAGTCTTAGGTTTAAATCATAGGGTTAAGTCTTAGGGTTAAGTTTTAAGTTTAAGTCTTAGGGTTAAGTCTCAGGTTTAGTTTTTAAGGTTAAGTCACAAGGTTAAGTCTTAATTATAAGTGTTAGGGTTAAGTCTTAAGGTTAAGTCTAAGGGTTAAGTCTCTAAGATTAAGTATTAGGTTTAAGTCTCAGGGTTAAGTCTTAGGGATAAGTCTTAAGGTTAAGTCTTAAATTCAAGTCCTAGGGTTAAGTTTTAAGGTTAAGTCTTAAGGTTAAGTCTCAGGGTTATGTCTTAGGGTTAAGTCTTAGGTTTAAGTCTCAGGGTTAAGTCTTAGGGTTAACTGTTAAGGTTAAGACCTAAATTTAAGTCTTAGGGTTAAGCCTTAAGGATAAGACGTAAATTTGAGTCTTAGCGTTAAATCTTAAGGTTATGTCTTACGGTTAAGTGTTAAGGTTAAGTCTTAGATTTAAGTGTTATGGTTATGTCTTAAGGTTAAGTCTTAGTGTTAAGTCTTAGGATTAAGTCTTAAGGTTAACTCATAAATCTAAATCTTAGGGTTAAATCTTTGTGTTAAGTCTTAAGGTTAAATCTTAAGTCCTAGGGTTTGAGTCTTAGGTTTAAGTCTTAAATTTAAGTCTTTGGGATACGTCTTAGGGTTAAGTGTCAGGGTTAAGATTTATGTTTAATTCTTAAGTTTACGTCTTAGGGTTAAGTCTAAAAGTTTAGTCTTAAATTTAAGTCTTAGTGTTGTCTTCGGTTAAGTTATAGTGTTAAGTCTTAGGGTTACATCCTAAGGTTCAGTCTTATATTAAATTCTCAGGGTTAAGTCTTAGGGATAAGTCTTAAGGTTAAGCCTTAGTATTATGTCTTAAGATTCAGTCTTAAATTTAAATCTTAATAATAAGTCTTAAGGTTAAGGTTTGGGGATATGTCTTAGGGTTAAGTCTCAGGGATAAGTCTTAGGGTTAAGTCTCAGGGATAAGTCTTAGGGTTAAGTCTTAAGGTTAAATCTTAGGGTTAAGTCTTAAGGTTAAGTCTCAGGGTTAAGTCTTAGGTTAAGCATTAGTATTAAGTCTTAGGGTTAAGTCTTGTGGTTAAGTCCTAAATTTAAGTCTTAGGGTTATGTCTTAGGGATAAGTCTTAGGGTTAAGTCTTATGGTTAAGTCGTAAATTTAAGTCTTAGGGTTATGTCTTAGGGATAAGTCTTAAGGTGAAGTCTTAGGATCAAGTCTTAAGGTGAAGTCATTATGTTAATCCTTAGGGTTAAGTTTTAGGATTGTTTCTTAGGGTTAAGTCTTAATGTTAAGTGTCAGGTTAAGTCTTACAGTTAAGTCTTATGGTTACCTCTTAATGTTATGTCTTAGGGTTAAGTTATAAGGTTAAGTCTAAGGGTTAACTCCTAAGGTTAAGTGTTAAGTTTGAATATTAAAGTTAGGTCTTAAGGTTAAGACTTAGGGTTAAGTCTTATAGTTAAGTCTTTAGGGTTAAGTCTTAGGGTTAAGTTTTTGGCTTACGTCTTAGGGTAAAGTATTAAGGTTAAGTCTTAAACTTAAGTCTTAACGTCAAGTCTTAAGGTTGAGCCTTAAGGTTAAGTTTTAGGGTTAAGTCTTAGGCTTAATTTTTATGGTTAAGTCTTAAGGTTAAGTTTTAGGGTTAAGTCTTCTAGTTAAGTCTTAGGGTTAATTCTCAGGTTTACGTCTTACGGTTAAGTCTTAAGGTTATGTTTTAAGGTTTAGTCTTGTAGTTAAGACTTAACGGTAAATCTGAAGGTTAAGTCTCATGGTTAAGTCTTAGGGATAAGTCTCAGGGTTAAGGCTCAAGGTAAGGTCTCAAGGTTAAGTCCCAGGGTTAAGTCGTAAGGTTCTGTCTTAAGGCTGAGACTTAGGGTTAAGTCTTAAGGTTAAGTCTTATGGATTGAGTCTTAGGTTTACGTCTTAGAGTTAAGTCTTGGGGATATGGCTTAGGGTTAAGTCTCAGGGTTAAGTTTCAAGGCTAAGTTTCAATGTTAAGTCTCAGGGTTATGACTTAGGGTTAAGCATTAAGGTTAAGTCTTAGGTTTCAGTCTCAGGGTTATGTCTTAGGATTAAGTCTTAGGGTTAAGTCTTAGGGTTAAGTATTAAATTTAAGTCTTAGGGTTAATTCTTAGGGTTATGTCCTAAAGATCACGTCTTAAGGTTAAATCTTAGGGTTAGGTCTTAAGGTTAAGACTTAAGATTAAGTCTTAGAGTTATGTCTTAGGGTTAAGTCTTAAGGTTAAGACTTAGAGTTAAGTATTTAAGGTTACGTCTTAGGTTTATTGTCTTAGGGTTAAGTCTTAGGGTGTTGTCTTAAGGTTAAGTATTAATATTAAGTCTTAGGGTTAAAGTCATAAGATTTAATCTCAGGGTTACTCTTATGGCTATGTCATAAGTTTAAGTCTTAATTTTAAGTCTTGGGGATAAATCCTTGGGTTAAGTCTCACGGTTAATCTCAGGGTTAAGACTTAGGGTTAAGTCTTAAGGTTAAGTCTTAGGGTTTAGTCTTAGGGTTCAGTCGTAGGGTTAAGTCTCAGGGTTATGCCTTAGGGTTAAGTCTTATGTTTAAGTTAAGTCTTAGGTTTAAATCATAGGGTTAAGTCTTAGGGTTAAGTTTTAAGTTTAAGTCTTAGGGTTAAGTCTCAGGTTTAGTTTTTAAGGTTAAGTCACAAGGTTAAGTCTTAAGGTTAAGTCTTAATTATAAGTGTTAGGGTTAAGTCTTAAGGTTAAGTCTAAGGGTTAAGTCTCTAAGATTAAGTATTAGGTTTAAGTCTCAGGGTTAAGTCTTAGGGATAAGTCTTAAGGTTAAGTCTTAAATTCAAGTCCTAGGGTTAAGTTTTAAGGTTAAGTCTTAAGGTTAAGTCTCAGGGTTATGTCTTAGGGTTAAGTCTTAGGTTTAAGTCTCAGGGTTAAGTCTTAGGGTTAACTGTTAAGGTTAAGACCTAAATTTAAGTCTTAGGGTTAAGCCTTAAGGATAAGACGTAAATTTGAGTCTTAGCGTTAAATCTTAAGGTTATGTCTTACGGTTAAGTGTTAAGGTTAAGTCTTAGATTTAAGTGTTATGGTTATGTCTTAAGGTTAAGTCTTAGTGTTAAGTCTTAGGATTAAGTCTTAAGGTTAACTCATAAATCTAAATCTTAGGGTTAAATCTTTGTGTTAAGTCTTAAGGTTAAATCTTAAGTCCTAGGGTTTGAGTCTTAGGTTTAAGTCTTAAATTTAAGTCTTTGGGATACGTCTTAGGGTTAAGTGTCAGGGTTAAGATTTATGTTTAATTCTTAAGTTTACGTCTTAGGGTTAAGTCTAAAAGTTTAGTCTTAAATTTAAGTCTTAGTGTTGTCTTCGGTTAAGTTATAGTGTTAAGTCTTAGGGTTACATCCTAAGGTTCAGTCTTATATTAAATTCTCAGGGTTAAGTCTTAGGGATAAGTCTTAAGGTTAAGCCTTAGTATTATGTCTTAAGATTCAGTCTTAAATTTAAATCTTAATAATAAGTCTTAAGGTTAAGGTTTGGGGATAAGTCTTAGGGTTAAGTCTCAGGGATAAGTCTTAGGGTTAAGTCTCAGGGATAAGTCTTAGGGTTAAGTCTTAAGGTTAAATCTTAGGGTTAAGTCTTAAGGTTAAGTCTCAGGGTTAAGTCTTAGGTTAAGTATTAGTATTAAGTCTTAGGGTTAAGTCTTGTGGTTAAGTCCTAAATTTAAGTCTTAGGGTTATGTCTTAGGGATAAGTCTTAGGGTTAAGTCTTATGGTTAAGTCGTAAATTTAAGTCTTAGGGTTATGTCTTAGGGATAAGTCTTAAGGTGAAGTCTTAGGATCAGGTCTTAAGGTGAAGTCATTATGTTAATCCTTAGGGTTAAGTTTTAGGATTGTTTCTTAGGGTTAAGTCTTAATGTTAAGTGTCAGGTTAAGTCTTACAGTTAAGTCTTATGGTTACCTCTTAATGTTATGTCTTAGGGTTAAGTTATAAGGTTAAGTCTAAGGGTTAACTCCTAAGGTTAAGTGTTAAGTTTGAATATTAAAGTTAGGTCTTAAGGTTAAGACTTAGGGTTAAGTCTTATAGTTAAGTCTTTAGGGTTAAGTCTTAGGGTTAAGTTTTTGGCTTACGTCTTAGGGTAAAGTATTAAGGTTAAGTCTTAAACTTAAGTCTTAACGTCAAGTCTTAAGGTTGAGCCTTAAGGTTAAGTTTTAGGGTTAAGTCTTAGGCTTAATTTTTATGGTTAAGTCTTAAGGTTAAGTTTTAGGGTTAAGTCTTCTAGTTAAGTCTTAGGGTTAAGTCTCAGGTTTATGTCTTACGGTTAAGTCTTAAGGTTATGTTTTAAGGTTTAGTCTTGTAGTTAAGACTTAACGGTAAATCTGAAGGTTAAGTCTCATGGTTAAGTCTTAGGGATAAGTCTCAGGGTTAAGGCTCAAGGTAGGGTCTCAAGCTTAAGTCCCAGGGTTAAGTCGTAAGGTTCTGTCTTAAGGCTGAGACTTAGGGTTAAGTCTTAAGGTTAAGTCTTATGGATTGAGTCTTAGGTTTACGTCTTAGAGTTAAGTCTTGGGGATATGGCTTAGGGTTAAGTCTCAGGGTTAAGTTTCAAGGCTAAGTTTCAATGTTAAGTCTCAGGGTTATGACTTAGGGTTAAGCATTAAGGTTAAGTCTTAGGTTTCAGTCTCAGGGTTATGTCTTAGGATTAAGTCTTAGGGTTAAGTCTTAGGGTTAAGTATTAAATTTAAGTCTTAGGGTTAATTCTTAGGGTTATGTCCTAAAGATCACGTCTTAAGGTTAAATCTTAGGGTTAGGTCTTAAGGTTAAGACTTAAGATTAAGTCTTAGAGTTATGTCTTAGGGTTAAGTCTTAAGGTTAAGACTTAGAGTTAAGTATTTAAGGTTACGTCTTAGGTTTATTGTCTTAGGGTTAAGTCTTAGGGTGTTGTCTTAAGGTTAAGTATTAATATTAAGTCTTAGGGTTAAAGTCATAAGATTTAATCTCAGGGTTAACTCTTATGGTTATGTCATAAGTTTAAGTCTTAATTTTAAGTCTTGGGGATAAATCTTTGGGTTAAGTCTCACGGTTAATCTCAGGGTTAAGACTTAGGGTTAAGTCTTAAGGTTAAGTCTTAGGGTTTAGTCTTAGGGTTCAGTCGTAGGGTTAAGTCTCAGGGTTATGCCTTAGGGTTAAGTCTTATGTTTAAGTTAAGTCTTAGGTTTAAATCATAGGGTTAAGTCTTAGGGTTAAGTTTTAAGTTTAAGTCTTAGGGTTAAGTCTCAGGTTTAGTTTTTAAGGTTAAGTCACAAGGTTAAGTCTTAAGGTTAAGTCTTAATTATAAGTGTTAGGGTTAAGTCTTAAGGTTAAGTCTAAGGGTTAAGTCTCTAAGATTAAGTATTAGGTTTAAGTCTCAGGG
The DNA here is from genome assembly GCF_023634155.1 of Falco peregrinus. Classification (NCBI taxonomy): domain Eukaryota; kingdom Metazoa; phylum Chordata; class Aves; order Falconiformes; family Falconidae; genus Falco; species Falco peregrinus. The sequence goes on along the minus strand of NW_026599618.1, from coordinate 966,182 downwards.
TTAAGTCTTAGGGATAAGTCTTAAGGTTAAGTCTTAAATTCAAGTCCTAGGGTTAAGTTTTAAGGTTAAGTCTTAGGGTTAAGTCTCAGGTTTAGTTTTTAAGGTTAAGTCACAAGGTTAAGTCTTAATTATAAGTGTTAGGGTTAAGTCTTAAGGTTAAGTCTAAGGGTTAAGTCTCTAAGATTAAGTATTAGGTTTAAGTCTCAGGGTTAAGTCTTAGGGATAAGTCTTAAGGTTAAGTCTTAAATTCAAGTCCTAGGGTTAAGTTTTAAGGTTAAGTCTTAAGGTTAAGTCTCAGGGTTATGTCTTAGGGTTAAGTCTTAGGTTTAAGTCTCAGGGTTAAGTCTTAGGGTTAACTGTTAAGGTTAAGACCTAAATTTAAGTCTTAGGGTTAAGCCTTAAGGATAAGACGTAAATTTGAGTCTTAGCGTTAAATCTTAAGGTTATGTCTTACGGTTAAGTGTTAAGGTTAAGTCTTAGATTTAAGTGTTATGGTTATGTCTTAAGGTTAAGTCTTAGTGTTAAGTCTTAGGATTAAGTCTTAAGGTTAACTCATAAATCTAAATCTTAGGGTTAAATCTTTGTGTTAAGTCTTAAGGTTAAATCTTAAGTCCTAGGGTTTGAGTCTTAGGTTTAAGTCTTAAATTTAAGTCTTTGGGATACGTCTTAGGGTTAAGTGTCAGGGTTAAGATTTATGTTTAATTCTTAAGTTTACGTCTTAGGGTTAAGTCTAAAAGTTTAGTCTTAAATTTAAGTCTTAGTGTTGTCTTCGGTTAAGTTATAGTGTTAAGTCTTAGGGTTACATCCTAAGGTTCAGTCTTATATTAAATTCTCAGGGTTAAGTCTTAGGGATAAGTCTTAAGGTTAAGCCTTAGTATTATGTCTTAAGATTCAGTCTTAAATTTAAATCTTAATAATAAGTCTTAAGGTTAAGGTTTGGGGATAAGTCTTAGGGTTAAGTCTCAGGGATAAGTCTTAGGGTTAAGTCTCAGGGATAAGTCTTAGGGTTAAGTCTTAAGGTTAAATCTTAGGGTTAAGTCTTAAGGTTAAGTCTCAGGGTTAAGTCTTAGGTTAAGTATTAGTATTAAGTCTTAGGGTTAAGTCTTGTGGTTAAGTCCTAAATTTAAGTCTTAGGGTTATGTCTTAGGGATAAGTCTTAGGGTTAAGTCTTATGGTTAAGTCGTAAATTTAAGTCTTAGGGTTATGTCTTAGGGATAAGTCTTAAGGTGAAGTCTTAGGATCAAGTCTTAAGGTGAAGTCATTATGTTAATCCTTAGGGTTAAGTTTTAGGATTGTTTCTTAGGGTTAAGTCTTAATGTTAAGTGTCAGGTTAAGTCTTACAGTTAAGTCTTATGGTTACCTCTTAATGTTATGTCTTAGGGTTAAGTTATAAGGTTAAGTCTAAGGGTTAACTCCTAAGGTTAAGTGTTAAGTTTGAATATTAAAGTTAGGTCTTAAGGTTAAGACTTAGGGTTAAGTCTTATAGTTAAGTCTTTAGGGTTAAGTCTTAGGGTTAAGTTTTTGGCTTACGTCTTAGGGTAAAGTATTAAGGTTAAGTCTTAAACTTAAGTCTTAACGTCAAGTCTTAAGGTTGAGCCTTAAGGTTAAGTTTTAGGGTTAAGTCTTAGGCTTAATTTTTATGGTTAAGTCTTAAGGTTAAGTTTTAGGGTTAAGTCTTCTAGTTAAGTCTTAGGGTTAAGTCTCAGGTTTATGTCTTACGGTTAAGTCTTAAGGTTATGTTTTAAGGTTTAGTCTTGTAGTTAAGACTTAACGGTAAATCTGAAGGTTAAGTCTCATGGTTAAGTCTTAGGGATAAGTCTCAGGGTTAAGGCTCAAGGTAAGGTCTCAAGCTTAAGTCCCAGGGTTAAGTCGTAAGGTTCTGTCTTAAGGCTGAGACTTAGGGTTAAGTCTTAAGGTTAAGTCTTATGGATTGAGTCTTAGGTTTACGTCTTAGAGTTAAGTCTTGGGGATATGGCTTAGGGTTAAGTCTCAGGGTTAAGTTTCAAGGCTAAGTTTCAATGTTAAGTCTCAGGGTTATGACTTAGGGTTAAGCATTAAGGTTAAGTCTTAGGTTTCAGTCTCAGGGTTATGTCTTAGGATTAAGTCTTAGGGTTAAGTCTTAGGGTTAAGTATTAAATTTAAGTCTTAGGGTTAATTCTTAGGGTTATGTCCTAAAGATCACGTCTTAAGGTTAAATCTTAGGGTTAGGTCTTAAGGTTAAGACTTAAGATTAAGTCTTAGAGTTATGTCTTAGGGTTAAGTCTTAAGGTTAAGACTTAGAGTTAAGTATTTAAGGTTACGTCTTAGGTTTATTGTCTTAGGGTTAAGTCTTAGGGTGTTGTCTTAAGGTTAAGTATTAATATTAAGTCTTAGGGTTAAAGTCATAAGATTTAATCTCAGGGTTAACTCTTATGGTTATGTCATAAGTTTAAGTCTTAATTTTAAGTCTTGGGGATAAATCCTTGGGTTAAGTCTCACGGTTAATCTCAGGGTTAAGACTTAGGGTTAAGTCTTAAGGTTAAGTCTTAGGGTTTAGTCTTAGGGTTCAGTCGTAGGGTTAAGTCTCAGGGTTATGCCTTAGGGTTAAGTCTTATGTTTAAGTTAAGTCTTAGGTTTAAATCATAGGGTTAAGTCTTAGGGTTAAGTTTTAAGTTTAAGTCTTAGGGTTAAGTCTCAGGTTTAGTTTTTAAGGTTAAGTCACAAGGTTAAGTCTTAAGGTTAAGTCTTAATTATAAGTGTTAGGGTTAAGTCTTAAGGTTAAGTCTAAGGGTTAAGTCTCTAAGATTAAGTATTAGGTTTAAGTCTCAGGGTTAAGTCTTAGGGATAAGTCTTAAGGTTAAGTCTTAAATTCAAGTCCTAGGGTTAAGTTTTAAGGTTAAGTCTTAAGGTTAAGTCTCAGGGTTATGTCTTAGGGTTAAGTCTTAGGTTTAAGTCTCAGGGTTAAGTCTTAGGGTTAACTGTTAAGGTTAAGACCTAAATTTAAGTCTTAGGGTTAAGCCTTAAGGATAAGACGTAAATTTGAGTCTTAGCGTTAAATCTTAAGGTTATGTCTTACGGTTAAGTGTTAAGGTTAAGTCTTAGATTTAAGTGTTATGGTTATGTCTTAAGGTTAAGTCTTAGTGTTAAGTCTTAGGATTAAGTCTTAAGGTTAACTCATAAATCTAAATCTTAGGGTTAAATCTTTGTGTTAAGTCTTAAGGTTAAATCTTAAGTCCTAGGGTTTGAGTCTTAGGTTTAAGTCTTAAATTTAAGTCTTTGGGATACGTCTTAGGGTTAAGTGTCAGGGTTAAGATTTATGTTTAATTCTTAAGTTTACGTCTTAGGGTTAAGTCTAAAAGTTTAGTCTTAAATTTAAGTCTTAGTGTTGTCTTCGGTTAAGTTATAGTGTTAAGTCTTAGGGTTACATCCTAAGGTTCAGTCTTATATCAAATTCTCAGGGTTAAGTCTTAGGGATAAGTCTTAAGGTTAAGCCTTAGTATTATGTCTTAAGATTCAGTCTTAAATTTAAATCTTAATAATAAGTCTTAAGGTTAAGGTTTGGGGATAAGTCTTAGGGTTAAGTCTCAGGGATAAGTCTTAGGGTTAAGTCTTAAGGTTAAATCTTAGGGTTAAGTCTTAAGGTTAAGTCTCAGGGTTAAGTCTTAGGTTAAGTATTAGTATTAAGTCTTAGGGTTAAGTCTTGTGGTTAAGTCCTAAATTTAAGTCTTAGGGTTATGTCTTAGGGATAAGTCTTAGGGTTAAGTCTTATGGTTAAGTCGTAAATTTAAGTCTTAGGGTTATGTCTTAGGGATAAGTCTTAAGGTGAAGTCTTAGGATCAAGTCTTAAGGTGAAGTCATTATGTTAATCCTTAGGGTTAAGTTTTAGGATTGTTTCTTAGGGTTAAGTCTTAATGTTAAGTGTCAGGTTAAGTCTTACAGTTAAGTCTTATGGTTACCTCTTAATGTTATGTCTTAGGGTTAAGTTATAAGGTTAAGTCTAAGGGTTAACTCCTAAGGTTAAGTGTTAAGTTTGAATATTAAAGTTAGGTCTTAAGGTTAAGACTTAGGGTTAAGTCTTATAGTTAAGTCTTTAGGGTTAAGTCTTAGGGTTAAGTTTTTGGCTTACGTCTTAGGGTAAAGTATTAAGGTTAAGTCTTAAACTTAAGTCTTAAGGTTGAGCCTTAAGGTTAAGTTTTAGGGTTAAGTCTTAGGCTTAATTTTTATGGTTAAGTCTTAAGGTTAAGTTTTAGGGTTAAGTCTTCTAGTTAAGTCTTAGGGTTAAGTCTCAGGTTTATGTCTTACGGTTAAGTCTTAAGGTTATGTTTTAAGGTTTAGTCTTGTAGTTAAGACTTAACGGTAAATCTGAAGGTTAAGTCTCATGGTTAAGTCTTAGGGATAAGTCTCAGGGTTAAGGCTCAAGGTAAGGTCTCAAGGTTAAGTCCCAGGGTTAAGTCGTAAGGTTCTGTCTTAAGGCTGAGACTTAGGGTTAAGTCTTAAGGTTAAGTCTTATGGACTGAGTCTTAGGTTTACGTCTTAGAGTTAAGTCTTGGGGATATGGCTTAGGGTTAAGTCTCAGGGTTAAGTTTCAAGGCTAAGTTTCAATGTTAAGTCTCAGGGTTATGACTTAGGGTTAAGCATTAAGGTTAAGTCTTAGGTTTCAGTCTCAGGGTTATGTCTTAGGATTAAGTCTTAGGGTTAAGTCTTAGGGTTAAGTATTAAATTTAAGTCTTAGGGTTAATTCTTAGGGTTATGTCCTAAAGATCACGTCTTAAGGTTAAATCTTAGGGTTAGGTCTTAAGGTTAAGACTTAAGATTAAGTCTTAGAGTTATGTCTTAGGGTTAAGTCTTAAGGTTAAGACTTAGAGTTAAGTATTTAAGGTTACGTCTTAGGTTTATTGTCTTAGGGTTAAGTCTTAGGGTGTTGTCTTAAGGTTAAGTATTAATATTAAGTCTTAGGGTTAAAGTCATAAGATTTAATCTCAGGGTTAACTCTTATGGTTATGTCATAAGTTTAAGTCTTAATTTTAAGTCTTGGGGATAAATCCTTGGGTTAAGTCTCACGGTTAATCTCAGGGTTAAGACTTAGGGTTAAGTCTTAAGGTTAAGTCTTAGGGTTTAGTCTTAGGGTTCAGTCGTAGGGTTAAGTCTCAGGGTTATGCCTTAGGGTTAAGTCTTATGTTTAAGTTAAGTCTTAGGTTTAAATCATAGGGTTAAGTCTTAGGGTTAAGTTTTAAGTTTAAGTCTTAGGGTTAAGTCTCAGGTTTAGTTTTTAAGGTTAAGTCACAAGGTTAAGTCTTAAGGTTAAGTCTTAATTATAAGTGTTAGGGTTAAGTCTTAAGGTTAAGTCTAAGGGTTAAGTCTCTAAGATTAAGTATTAGGTTTAAGTCTCAGGGTTAAGTCTTAGGGATAAGTCTTAAGGTTAAGTCTTAAATTCAAGTCCTAGGGTTAAGTTTTAAGGTTAAGTCTTAAGGTTAAGTCTCAGGGTTATGTCTTAGGGTTAAGTCTTAGGTTTAAGTCTCAGGGTTAAGTCTTAGGGTTAACTGTTAAGGTTAAGACCTAAATTTAAGTCTTAGGGTTAAGCCTTAAGGATAAGACGTAAATTTGAGTCTTAGCGTTAAATCTTAAGGTTATGTCTTACGGTTAAGTGTTAGGGTTAAGTCTTAGATTTAAGTGTTATGGTTATGTCTTAAGGTTAAGTCTTAGTGTTAAGTCTTAGGATTAAGTCTTAAGGTTAACTCATAAATCTAAATCTTAGGGTTAAATCTTTGTGTTAAGTCTTAAGGTTACATCTTAAGTCCTAGGGTTTGAGTCTTAGGTTTAAGTCTTAAATTTAAGTCTTTGGGATACGTCTTAGGGTTAAGTGTCAGGGTTAAGATTTATGTTTAATTCTTAAGTTTACGTCTTAGGGTTAAGTCTAAAAGTTTAGTCTTAAATTTAAGTCTTAGTGTTGTCTTCGGTTAAGTTATAGTGTTAAGTCTTAGGGTTACATCCTAAGGTTCAGTCTTATATCAAATTCTCAGGGTTAAGTCTTAGGGATAAGTCTTAAGGTTAAGCCTTAGTATTATGTCTTAAGATTCAGTCTTAAATTTAAATCTTAATAATAAGTCTTAAGGTTAAGGTTTGGGGATAAGTCTTAGGGTTAAGTCTCAGGGATAAGTCTTAGGGTTAAGTCTTAAGGTTAAATCTTAGGGTTAAGTCTTAAGGTTAAGTCTCAGGGTTAAGTCTTAGGTTAAGTATTAGTATTAAGTCTTAGGGTTAAGTCTTGTGGTTAAGTCCTAAATTTAAGTCTTAGGGTTATGTCTTAGGGATAAGTCTTAGGGTTAAGTCTTATGGTTAAGTCGTAAATTTAAGTCTTAGGGTTATGTCTTAGGGATAAGTCTTAAGGTGAAGTCTTAGGATCAAGTCTTAAGGTGAAGTCATTATGTTAATCCTTAGGGTTAAGTTTTAGGATTGTTTCTTAGGGTTAAGTCTTAATGTTAAGTGTCAGGTTAAGTCTTACAGTTAAGTCTTATGGTTACCTCTTAATGTTATGTCTTAGGGTTAAGTTATAAGGTTAAGTCTAAGGGTTAACTCCTAAGGTTAAGTGTTAAGTTTGAATATTAAAGTTAGGTCTTAAGGTTAAGACTTAGGGTTAAGTCTTATAGTTAAGTCTTTAGGGTTAAGTCTTAGGGTTAAGTTTTTGGCTTACGTCTTAGGGTAAAGTATTAAGGTTAAGTCTTAAACTTAAGTCTTAAGGTTGAGCCTTAAGGTTAAGTTTTAGGGTTAAGTCTTAGGCTTAATTTTTATGGTTAAGTCTTAAGGTTAAGTTTTAGGGTTAAGTCTTCTAGTTAAGTCTTAGGGTTAAGTCTCAGGTTTATGTCTTACGGTTAAGTCTTAAGGTTATGTTTTAAGGTTTAGTCTTGTAGTTAAGACTTAACGGTAAATCTGAAGGTTAAGTCTCATGGTTAAGTCTTAGGGATAAGTCTCAGGGTTAAGGCTCAAGGTAAGGTCTCAAGGTTAAGTCCCAGGGTTAAGTCGTAAGGTTCTGTCTTAAGGCTGAGACTTAGGGTTAAGTCTTAAGGTTAAGTCTTATGGACTGAGTCTTAGGTTTACGTCTTAGAGTTAAGTCTTGGGGATATGGCTTAGGGTTAAGTCTCAGGGTTAAGTTTCAAGGCTAAGTTTCAATGTTAAGTCTCAGGGTTATGACTTAGGGTTAAGCATTAAGGTTAAGTCTTAGGTTTCAGTCTCAGGGTTATGTCTTAGGATTAAGTCTTAGGGTTAAGTCTTAGGGTTAAGTATTAAATTTAAGTCTTAGGGTTAATTCTTAGGGTTATGTCCTAAAGATCACGTCTTAAGGTTAAATCTTAGGGTTAGGTCTTAAGGTTAAGACTTAAGATTAAGTCTTAGAGTTATGTCTTAGGGTTAAGTCTTAAGGTTAAGACTTAGAGTTAAGTATTTAAGGTTACGTCTTAGGTTTATTGTCTTAGGGTTAAGTCTTAGGGTGTTGTCTTAAGGTTAAGTATTAATATTAAGTCTTAGGGTTAAAGTCATAAGATTTAATCTCAGGGTTAACTCTTATGGTTATGTCATAAGTTTAAGTCTTAATTTTAAGTCTTGGGGATAAATCCTTGGGTTAAGTCTCACGGTTAATCTCAGGGTTAAGACTTAGGGTTAAGTCTTAAGGTTAAGTCTTAGGGTTTAGTCTTAGGGTTCAGTCGTAGGGTTAAGTCTCAGGGTTATGCCTTAGGGTTAAGTCTTATGTTTAAGTTAAGTCTTAGGTTTAAATCATAGGGTTAAGTCTTAGGGTTAAGTTTTAAGTTTAAGTCTTAGGGTTAAGTCTCAGGTTTAGTTTTTAAGGTTAAGTCACAAGGTTAAGTCTTAAGGTTAAGTCTTAATTATAAGTGTTAGGGTTAAGTCTTAAGGTTAAGTCTAAGGGTTAAGTCTCTAAGATTAAGTATTAGGTTTAAGTCTCAGGGTTAAGTCTTAGGGATAAGTCTTAAGGTTAAGTCTTAAATTCAAGTCCTAGGGTTAAGTTTTAAGGTTAAGTCTTAAGGTTAAGTCTCAGGGTTATGTCTTAGGGTTAAGTCTTAGGTTTAAGTCTCAGGGTTAAGTCTTAGGGTTAACTGTTAAGGTTAAGACCTAAATTTAAGTCTTAGGGTTAAGCCTTAAGGATAAGACGTAAATTTGAGTCTTAGCGTTAAATCTTAAGGTTATGTCTTCCGGTTAAGTGTTAAGGTTAAGTCTTAGATTTAAGTGTTATGGTTATGTCTTAAGGTTAAGTCTTAGTGTTAAGTCTTAGGATTAAGTCTTAAGGTTAACTCATAAATCTAAATCTTAGGGTTAAATCTTTGTGTTAAGTCTTAAGGTTACATCTTAAGTCCTAGGGTTTGAGTCTTAGGTTTAAGTCTTAAATTTAAGTCTTTGGGATACGTCTTAGGGTTAAGTGTCAGGGTTAAGATTTATGTTTAATTCTTAAGTTTACGTCTTAGGGTTAAGTCTAAAAGTTTAGTCTTAAATTTAAGTCTTAGTGTTGTCTTCGGTTAAGTTATAGTGTTAAGTCTTAGGGTTACATCCTAAGGTTCAGTCTTATATCAAATTCTCAGGGTTAAGTCTTAGGGATAAGTCTTAAGGTTAAGCCTTAGTATTATGTCTTAAGATTCAGTCTTAAATTTAAATCTTAATAATAAGTCTTAAGGTTAAGGTTTGGGGATAAGTCTTAGGGTTAAGTCTCAGGGATAAGTCTTAGGGTTAAGTCTCAGGGATAAGTCTTAGGGTTAAGTCTTAAGGTTAAATCTTAGGGTTAAGTCTTAAGGTTAAGTCTCAGGGTTAAGTCTTAGGTTAAGTATTAGTATTAAGTCTTAGGGTTAAGTCTTGTGGTTAAGTCCTAAATTTAAGTCTTAGGGTTATGTCTTAGGGATAAGTCTTAGGGTTAAGTCTTATGGTTAAGTCGTAAATTTAAGTCTTAGGGTTATGTCTTAGGGATAAGTCTTAAGGTGAAGTCTTAGGATCAAGTCTTAAGGTGAAGTCATTATGTTAATCCTTAGGGTTAAGTTTTAGGATTGTTTCTTAGGGTTAAGTCTTAATGTTAAGTGTCAGGTTAAGTCTTACAGTTAAGTCTTATGGTTACCTCTTAATGTTATGTCTTAGGGTTAAGTTATAAGGTTAAGTCTAAGGGTTAACTCCTAAGGTTAAGTGTTAAGTTTGAATATTAAAGTTAGGTCTTAAGGTTAAGACTTAGGGTTAAGTCTTATAGTTAAGTCTTTAGGGTTAAGTCTTAGGGTTAAGTTTTTGGCTTACGTCTTAGGGTAAAGTATTAAGGTTAAGTCTTAAACTTAAGTCTTAACGTCAAGTCTTAAGGTTGAGCCTTAAGGTTAAGTTTTAGGGTTAAGTCTTAGGCTTAATTTTTATGGTTAAGTCTTAAGGTTAAGTTTTAGGGTTAAGTCTTCTAGTTAAGTCTTAGGGTTAAGTCTCAGGTTTATGTCTTACGGTTAAGTCTTAAGGTTATGTTTTAAGGTTTAGTCTTGTAGTTAAGACTTAACGGTAAATCTGAAGGTTAAGTCTCATGGTTAAGTCTTAGGGATAAGTCTCAGGGTTAAGGCTCAAGGTAAGGTCTCAAGCTTAAGTCCCAGGGTTAAGTCGTAAGGTTCTGTCTTAAGGCTGAGACTTAGGGTTAAGTCTTAAGGTTAAGTCTTATGGATTGAGTCTTAGGTTTACGTCTTAGAGTTAAGTCTTGGGGATATGGCTTAGGGTTAAGTCTCAGGGTTAAGTTTCAAGGCTAAGTTTCAATGTTAAGTCTCAGGGTTATGACTTAGGGTTAAGCATTAAGGTTAAGTCTTAGGTTTCAGTCTCAGGGTTATGTCTTAGGATTAAGTCTTAGGGTTAAGTCTTAGGGTTAAGTATTAAATTTAAGTCTTAGGGTTAATTCTTAGGGTTATGTCCTAAAGATCACGTCTTAAGGTTAAATCTTAGGGTTAGGTCTTAAGGTTAAGACTTAAGATTAAGTCTTAGAGTTATGTCTTAGGGTTAAGTCTTAAGGTTAAGACTTAGAGTTAAGTATTTAAGGTTACGTCTTAGGTTTATTGTCTTAGGGTTAAGTCTTAGGGTGTTGTCTTAAGGTTAAGTATTAATATTAAGTCTTAGGGTTAAAGTCATAAGATTTAATCTCAGGGTTAACTCTTATGGTTATGTCATAAGTTTAAGTCTTAATTTTAAGTCTTGGGGATAAATCCTTGGGTTAAGTCTCACGGTTAATCTCAGGGTTAAGACTTAGGGTTAAGTCTTAAGGTTAAGTCTTAGGGTTTAGTCTTAGGGTTCAGTCGTAGGGTTAAGTCTCAGGGTTATGCCTTAGGGTTAAGTCTTATGTTTAAGTTAAGTCTTAGGTTTAAATCATAGGGTTAAGTCTTAGGGTTAAGTTTTAAGTTTAAGTCTTAGGGTTAAGTCTCAGGTTTAGTTTTTAAGGTTAAGTCACAAGGTTAAGTCTTAAGGTTAAGTCTTAATTATAAGTGTTAGGGTTAAGTCTTAAGGTTAAGTCTAAGGGTTAAGTCTCTAAGATTAAGTATTAGGTTTAAGTCTCAGGGTTAAGTCTTAGGGATAAGTCTTAAGGTTAAGTCTTAAATTCAAGTCCTAGGGTTAAGTTTTAAGGTTAAGTCTTAAGGTTAAGTCTCAGGGTTATGTCTTAGGGTTAAGTCTTAGGTTTAAGTCTCAGGGTTAAGTCTTAGGGTTAACTGTTAAGGTTAAGACCTAAATTTAAGTCTTAGGGTTAAGCCTTAAGGATAAGACGTAAATTTGAGTCTTAGCGTTAAATCTTAAGGTTATGTCTTACGGTTAAGTGTTAAGGTTAAGTCTTAGATTTAAGTGTTATGGTTATGTCTTAGTGTTAAGTCTTAGGATTAAGTCTTAAGGTTAACTCATAAATCTAAATCTTAGGGTTAAATCTTTGTGTTAAGTCTTAAGGTTAAATCTTAAGTCCTAGGGTTTGAGTCTTAGGTTTAAGTCTTAAATTTAAGTCTTTGGGATACGTCTTAGGGTTAAGTGTCAGGGTTAAGATTTATGTTTAATTCTTAAGTTTACGTCTTAGGGTTAAGTCTAAAAGTTTAGTCTTAAATTTAAGTCTTAGTGTTGTCTTCGGTTAAGTTATAGTGTTAAGTCTTAGGGTTACATCCTAAGGTTCAGTCTTATATTAAATTCTCAGGGTTAAGTCTTAGGGATAAGTCTTAAGGTTAAGCCTTAGTATTATGTCTTAAGATTCAGTCTTAAATTTAAATCTTAATAATAAGTCTTAAGGTTAAGGTTTGGGGATAAGTCTTAGGGTTAAGTCTCAGGGATAAGTCTTAGGGTTAAGTCTCAGGGATAAGTCTTAGGGTTAAGTCTTAAGGTTAAATCTTAGGGTTAAGTCTTAAGGTTAAGTCTCAGGGTTAAGTCTTAGGTTAAGCATTAGTATTAAGTCTTAGGGTTAAGTCTTGTGGTTAAGTCCTAAATTTAAGTCTTAGGGTTATGTCTTAGGGATAAGTCTTAGGGTTAAGTCTTATGGTTAAGTCGTAAATTTAAGTCTTAGGGTTATGTCTTAGGGATAAGTCTTAAGGTGAAGTCTTAGGATCAAGTCTTAAGGTGAAGTCATTATGTTAATCCTTAGGGTTAAGTTTTAGGATTGTTTCTTAGGGTTAAGTCTTAATGTTAAGTGTCAGGTTAAGTCTTACAGTTAAGTCTTATGGTTACCTCTTAATGTTATGTCTTAGGGTTAAGTTATAAGGTTAAGTCTAAGGGTTAACTCCTAAGGTTAAGTGTTAAGTTTGAATATTAAAGTTAGGTCTTAAGGTTAAGACCTTAGGGTTAAGTCTTATAGTTAAGTCTTTAGGGTTAAGTCTTAGGGTTAAGTTTTTGGCTTACGTCTTAGGGTAAAGTATTAAGGTTAAGTCTTAAACTTAAGTCTTAACGTCAAGTCTTAAGGTTGAGCCTTAAGGTTAAGTTTTAGGGTTAAGTCTTAGGCTTAATTTTTATGGTTAAGTCTTAAGGTTAAGTTTTAGGGTTAAGTCTTCTAGTTAAGTCTTAGGGTTAAGTCTCAGGTTTACGTCTTACGGTTAAGTCTTAAGGTTATGTTTTAAGGTTTAGTCTTGTAGTTAAGACTTAACGGTAAATCTGAAGGTTAAGTCTCATGGTTAAGTCTTAGGGATAAGTCTCAGGGTTAAGGCTCAAGGTAAGGTCTCAAGGTTAAGTCCCAGGGTTAAGTCGTAAGGTTCTGTCTTAAGGCTGAGACTTAGGGTTAAGTCTTAAGGTTAAGTCTTATGGATTGAGTCTTAGGTTTACGTCTTAGAGTTAAGTCTTGGGGATATGGCTTAGGGTTAAGTCTCAGGGTTAAGTTTCAAGGCTAAGTTTCAATGTTAAGTCTCAGGGTTATGACTTAGGGTTAAGCATTAAGGTTAAGGCTTAGGTTTCAGTCTCAGGGTTATGTCTTAGGATTAAGTCTTAGGGTTAAGTCTTAGGGTTAAGTATTAAATTTAAGTCTTAGGGTTAATTCTTAGGGTTATGTCCTAAAGATCACGTCTTAAGGTTAAATCTTAGGGTTAGGTCTTAAGGTTAAGACTTAAGATTAAGTCTTAGAGTTATGTCTTAGGGTTAAGTCTTAAGGTTAAGACTTAGAGTTAAGTATTTAAGGTTACGTCTTAGGTTTATTGTCTTAGGGTTAAGTCTTAGGGTGTTGTCTTAAGGTTAAGTATTAATATTAAGTCTTAGGGTTAAAGTCATAAGATTTAATCTCAGGGTTAACTCTTATGGTTATGTCATAAGTTTAAGTCTTAATTTTAAGTCTTGGGGAAAAATCCTTGGGTTAAGTCTCACGGTTAATCTCAGGGTTAAGACTTAGGGTTAAGTCTTAAGGTTAAGTCTTAGGGTTTAGTCTTAGGGTTCAGTCGTAGGGTTAAGTCTCAGGGTTATGCCTTAGGGTTAAGTCTTATGTTTAAGTTAAGTCTTAGGTTTAAATCATAGGGTTAAGTCTTAGGGTTAAGTTTTAAGTTTAAGTCTTAGGGTTAAGTCTCAGGTTTAGTTTTTAAGGTTAAGTCACAAGGTTAAGTCTTAAGGTTAAGTCTTAATTATAAGTGTTAGGGTTAAGTCTTAAGGTTAAGTCTAAGGGTTAAGTCTCTAAGATTAAGTATTAGGTTTAAGTCTCAGGGTTAAGTCTTAGGGATAAGTCTTAAGGTTAAGTCTTAAATTCAAGTCCTAGGGTTAAGTTTTAAGGTTAAGTCTTAAGGTTAAGTCTCAGGGTTATGTCTTAGGGTTAAGTCTTAGGTTTAAGTCTCAGGGTTAAGTCTTAGGGTTAACTGTTAAGGTTAAGACCTAAATTTAAGTCTTAGGGTTAAGCCTTAAGGATAAGACGTAAATTTGAGTCTTAGCGTTAAATCTTAAGGTTATGTCTTACGGTTAAGTGTTAAGGTTAAGTCTTAGATTTAAGTGTTATGGTTATGTCTTAAGGTTAAGTCTTAGTGTTAAGTCTTAGGATTAAGTCTTAAGGTTAACTCATAAATCTAAATCTTAGGGTTAAATCTTTGTGTTAAGTCTTAAGGTTACATCTTAAGTCCTAGGGTTTGAGTCTTAGGTTTAAGTCTTAAATTTAAGTCTTTGGGATACGTCTTAGGGTTAAGTGTCAGGGTTAAGATTTATGTTTAATTCTTAAGTTTACGTCTTAGGGTTAAGTCTAAAAGTTTAGTCTTAAATTTAAGTCTTAGTGTTGTCTTCGGTTAAGTTATAGTGTTAAGTCTTAGGGTTACATCCTAAGGTTCAGTCTTATATTAAATTCTCAGGGTTAAGTCTTAGGGATAAGTCTTAAGGTTAAGCCTTAGTATTATGTCTTAAGATTCAGTCTTAAATTTAAATCTTAATAATAAGTCTTAAGGTTAAGGTTTGGGGATAAGTCTTAGGGTTAAGTCTCAGGGATAAGTCTTAGGGTTAAGTCTTAAGGTTAAATCTTAGGGTTAAGTCTTAAGGTTAAGTCTCAGGGTTAAGTCTTAGGTTAAGTATTAGTATTAAGTCTTAGGGTTAAGTCTTGTGGTTAAGTCCTAAATTTAAGTCTTAGGGTTATGTCTTAGGGATAAGTCTTAGGGTTAAGTCTTATGGTTAAGTCGTAAATTTAAGTCTTAGGGTTATGTCTTAGGGATAAGTCTTAAGGTGAAGTCTTAGGATCAAGTCTTAAGGTGAAGTCATTATGTTAATCCTTAGGGTTAAGTTTTAGGATTGTTTCTTAGGGTTAAGTCTTAATGTTAAGTGTCAGGTTAAGTCTTACAGTTAAGTCTTATGGTTACCTCTTAATGTTATGTCTTAGGGTTAAGTTATAAGGTTAAGTCTAAGGGTTAACTCCTAAGGTTAAGTGTTAAGTTTGAATATTAAAGTTAGGTCTTAAGGTTAAGACTTAGGGTTAAGTCTTATAGTTAAGTCTTTAGGGTTAAGTCTTAGGGTTAAGTTTTTGGCTTACGTCTTAGGGTAAAGTATTAAGGTTAAGTCTTAAACTTAAGTCTTAACGTCAAGTCTTAAGGTTGAGCCTTAAGGTTAAGTTTTAGGGTTAAGTCTTAGGCTTAATTTTTATGGTTAAGTCTTAAGGTTAAGTTTTAGGGTTAAGTCTTCTAGTTAAGTCTTAGGGTTAAGTCTCAGGTTTACGTCTTACGGTTAAGTCTTAAGGTTATGTTTTAAGGTTTAGTCTTGTAGTTAAGACTTAACGGTAAATCTGAAGGTTAAGTCTCATGGTTAAGTCTTAGGGATAAGTCTCAGGGTTAAGGCTCAAGGTAAGGTCTCAAGGTTAAGTCCCAGGGTTAAGTCGTAAGGTTCTGTCTTAAGGCTGAGACTTAGGGTTAAGTCTTAAGGTTAAGTCTTATGGATTGAGTCTTAGGTTTACGTCTTAGAGTTAAGTCTTGGGGATATGGCTTAGGGTTAAGTCTCAGGGTTAAGTTTCAAGGCTAAGTTTCAATGTTAAGTCTCAGGGTTATGACTTAGGGTTAAGCATTAAGGTTAAGTCTTAGGTTTCAGTCTCAGGGTTATGTCTTAGGATTAAGTCTTAGGGTTAAGTCTTAGGGTTAAGTATTAAATTTAAGTCTTAGGGTTAATTCTTAGGGTTATGTCCTAAAGATCACGTCTTAAGGTTAAATCTTAGGGTTAGGTCTTAAGGTTAAGACTTAAGATTAAGTCTTAGAGTTATGTCTTAGGGTTAAGTCTTAAGGTTAAGACTTAGAGTTAAGTATTTAAGGTTACGTCTTAGGTTTATTGTCTTAGGGTTAAGTCTTAGGGTGTTGTCTTAAGGTTAAGTATTAATATTAAGTCTTAGGGTTAAAGTCATAAGATTTAATCTCAGGGTTAACTCTTATGGCTATGTCATAAGTTTAAGTCTTAATTTTAAGTCTTGGGGATAAATCCTTGGGTTAAGTCTCACGGTTAATCTCAGGGTTAAGACTTAGGGTTAAGTCTTAAGGTTAAGTCTTAGGGTTTAGTCTTAGGGTTCAGTCGTAGGGTTAAGTCTCAGGGTTATGCCTTAGGGTTAAGTCTTATGTTTAAGTTAAGTCTTAGGTTTAAATCATAGGGTTAAGTCTTAGGGTTAAGTTTTAAGTTTAAGTCTTAGGGTTAAGTCTCAGGTTTAGTTTTTAAGGTTAAGTCACAAGGTTAAGTCTTAAGGTTAAGTCTTAATTATAAGTGTTAGGGTTAAGTCTTAAGGTTAAGTCTAAGGGTTAAGTCTCTAAGATTAAGTATTAGGTTTAAGTCTCAGGGTTAAGTCTTAGGGATAAGTCTTAAGGTTAAGTCTTAAATTCAAGTCCTAGGGTTAAGTTTTAAGGTTAAGTCTTAAGGTTAAGTCTCAGGGTTATGTCTTAGGGTTAAGTCTTAGGTTTAAGTCTCAGGGTTAAGTCTTAGGGTTAACTGTTAAGGTTAAGACCTAAATTTAAGTCTTAGGGTTAAGCCTTAAGGATAAGACGTAAATTTGAGTCTTAGCGTTAAATCTTAAGGTTATGTCTTACGGTTAAGTGTTAAGGTTAAGTCTTAGATTTAAGTGTTATGGTTATGTCTTAGTGTTAAGTCTTAGGATTAAGTCTTAAGGTTAACTCATAAATCTAAATCTTAGGGTTAAATCTTTGTGTTAAGTCTTAAGGTTAAATCTTAAGTCCTAGGGTTTGAGTCTTAGGTTTAAGTCTTAAATTTAAGTCTTTGGGATACGTCTTAGGGTTAAGTGTCAGGGTTAAGATTTATGTTTAATTCTTAAGTTTACGTCTTAGGGTTAAGTCTAAAAGTTTAGTCTTAAATTTAAGTCTTAGTGTTGTCTTCGGTTAAGTTATAGTGTTAAGTCTTAGGGTTACATCCTAAGGTTCAGTCTTATATTAAATTCTCAGGGTTAAGTCTTAGGGATAAGTCTTAAGGTTAAGCCTTAGTATTATGTCTTAAGATTCAGTCTTAAATTTAAATCTTAATAATAAGTCTTAAGGTTAAGGTTTGGGGATAAGTCTTAGGGTTAAGTCTCAGGGATAAGTCTTAGGGTTAAGTCTCAGGGATAAGTCTTAGGGTTAAGTCTTAAGGTTAAATCTTAGGGTTAAGTCTTAAGGTTAAGTCTCAGGGTTAAGTCTTAGGTTAAGCATTAGTATTAAGTCTTAGGGTTAAGTCTTGTGGTTAAGTCCTAAATTTAAGTCTTAGGGTTATGTCTTAGGGATAAGTCTTAGGGTTAAGTCTTATGGTTAAGTCGTAAATTTAAGTCTTAGGGTTATGTCTTAGGGATAAGTCTTAAGGTGAAGTCTTAGGATCAAGTCTTAAGGTGAAGTCATTATGTTAATCCTTAGGGTTAAGTTTTAGGATTGTTTCTTAGGGTTAAGTCTTAATGTTAAGTGTCAGGTTAAGTCTTACAGTTAAGTCTTATGGTTACCTCTTAATGTTATGTCTTAGGGTTAAGTTATAAGGTTAAGTCTAAGGGTTAACTCCTAAGGTTAAGTGTTAAGTTTGAATATTAAAGTTAGGTCTTAAGGTTAAGACCTTAGGGTTAAGTCTTATAGTTAAGTCTTTAGGGTTAAGTCTTAGGGTTAAGTTTTTGGCTTACGTCTTAGGGTAAAGTATTAAGGTTAAGTCTTAAACTTAAGTCTTAACGTCAAGTCTTAAGGTTGAGCCTTAAGGTTAAGTTTTAGGGTTAAGTCTTAGGCTTAATTTTTATGGTTAAGTCTTAAGGTTAAGTTTTAGGGTTAAGTCTTCTAGTTAAGTCTTAGGGTTAAGTCTCAGGTTTACGTCTTACGGTTAAGTCTTAAGGTTATGTTTTAAGGTTTAGTCTTGTAGTTAAGACTTAACGGTAAATCTGAAGGTTAAGTCTCATGGTTAAGTCTTAGGGATAAGTCTCAGGGTTAAGGCTCAAGGTAAGGTCTCAAGGTTAAGTCCCAGGGTTAAGTCGTAAGGTTCTGTCTTAAGGCTGAGACTTAGGGTTAAGTCTTAAGGTTAAGTCTTATGGATTGAGTCTTAGGTTTACGTCTTAGAGTTAAGTCTTGGGGATATGGCTTAGGGTTAAGTCTCAGGGTTAAGTTTCAAGGCTAAGTTTCAATGTTAAGTCTCAGGGTTATGACTTAGGGTTAAGCATTAAGGTTAAGGCTTAGGTTTCAGTCTCAGGGTTATGTCTTAGGATTAAGTCTTAGGGTTAAGTCTTAGGGTTAAGTATTAAATTTAAGTCTTAGGGTTAATTCTTAGGGTTATGTCCTAAAGATCACGTCTTAAGGTTAAATCTTAGGGTTAGGTCTTAAGGTTAAGACTTAAGATTAAGTCTTAGAGTTATGTCTTAGGGTTAAGTCTTAAGGTTAAGACTTAGAGTTAAGTATTTAAGGTTACGTCTTAGGTTTATTGTCTTAGGGTTAAGTCTTAGGGTGTTGTCTTAAGGTTAAGTATTAATATTAAGTCTTAGGGTTAAAGTCATAAGATTTAATCTCAGGGTTAACTCTTATGGTTATGTCATAAGTTTAAGTCTTAATTTTAAGTCTTGGGGAAAAATCCTTGGGTTAAGTCTCACGGTTAATCTCAGGGTTAAGACTTAGGGTTAAGTCTTAAGGTTAAGTCTTAGGGTTTAGTCTTAGGGTTCAGTCGTAGGGTTAAGTCTCAGGGTTATGCCTTAGGGTTAAGTCTTATGTTTA
Organism: Falco peregrinus; assembly: GCF_023634155.1. NCBI lineage: Eukaryota > Metazoa > Chordata > Aves > Falconiformes > Falconidae > Falco > Falco peregrinus. The sequence goes on along the minus strand of NW_026599618.1, from coordinate 948,105 downwards.
AGTTAAGTCTTAGGTTTAAATCATAGGGTTAAGTCTTAGGGTTAAGTTTTAAGTTTAAGTCTTAGGGTTAAGTCTCAGGTTTAGTTTTTAAGGTTAAGTCACAAGGTTAAGTCTTAAGGTTAAGTCTTAATTATAAGTGTTAGGGTTAAGTCTTAAGGTTAAGTCTAAGGGTTAAGTCTCTAAGATTAAGTATTAGGTTTAAGTCTCAGGGTTAAGTCTTAGGGATAAGTCTTAAGGTTAAGTCTTAAATTCAAGTCCTAGGGTTAAGTTTTAAGGTTAAGTCTTAAGGTTAAGTCTCAGGGTTATGTCTTAGGGTTAAGTCTTAGGTTTAAGTCTCAGGGTTAAGTCTTAGGGTTAACTGTTAAGGTTAAGACCTAAATTTAAGTCTTAGGGTTAAGCCTTAAGGATAAGACGTAAATTTGAGTCTTAGCGTTAAATCTTAAGGTTATGTCTTACGGTTAAGTGTTAAGGTTAAGTCTTAGATTTAAGTGTTATGGTTATGTCTTAAGGTTAAGTCTTAGTGTTAAGTCTTAGGATTAAGTCTTAAGGTTAACTCATAAATCTAAATCTTAGGGTTAAATCTTTGTGTTAAGTCTTAAGGTTACATCTTAAGTCCTAGGGTTTGAGTCTTAGGTTTAAGTCTTAAATTTAAGTCTTTGGGATACGTCTTAGGGTTAAGTGTCAGGGTTAAGATTTATGTTTAATTCTTAAGTTTACGTCTTAGGGTTAAGTCTAAAAGTTTAGTCTTAAATTTAAGTCTTAGTGTTGTCTTCGGTTAAGTTATAGTGTTAAGTCTTAGGGTTACATCCTAAGGTTCAGTCTTATATTAAATTCTCAGGGTTAAGTCTTAGGGATAAGTCTTAAGGTTAAGCCTTAGTATTATGTCTTAAGATTCAGTCTTAAATTTAAATCTTAATAATAAGTCTTAAGGTTAAGGTTTGGGGATAAGTCTTAGGGTTAAGTCTCAGGGATAAGTCTTAGGGTTAAGTCTTAAGGTTAAATCTTAGGGTTAAGTCTTAAGGTTAAGTCTCAGGGTTAAGTCTTAGGTTAAGTATTAGTATTAAGTCTTAGGGTTAAGTCTTGTGGTTAAGTCCTAAATTTAAGTCTTAGGGTTATGTCTTAGGGATAAGTCTTAGGGTTAAGTCTTATGGTTAAGTCGTAAATTTAAGTCTTAGGGTTATGTCTTAGGGATAAGTCTTAAGGTGAAGTCTTAGGATCAAGTCTTAAGGTGAAGTCATTATGTTAATCCTTAGGGTTAAGTTTTAGGATTGTTTCTTAGGGTTAAGTCTTAATGTTAAGTGTCAGGTTAAGTCTTACAGTTAAGTCTTATGGTTACCTCTTAATGTTATGTCTTAGGGTTAAGTTATAAGGTTAAGTCTAAGGGTTAACTCCTAAGGTTAAGTGTTAAGTTTGAATATTAAAGTTAGGTCTTAAGGTTAAGACTTAGGGTTAAGTCTTATAGTTAAGTCTTTAGGGTTAAGTCTTAGGGTTAAGTTTTTGGCTTACGTCTTAGGGTAAAGTATTAAGGTTAAGTCTTAAACTTAAGTCTTAACGTCAAGTCTTAAGGTTGAGCCTTAAGGTTAAGTTTTAGGGTTAAGTCTTAGGCTTAATTTTTATGGTTAAGTCTTAAGGTTAAGTTTTAGGGTTAAGTCTTCTAGTTAAGTCTTAGGGTTAAGTCTCAGGTTTACGTCTTACGGTTAAGTCTTAAGGTTATGTTTTAAGGTTTAGTCTTGTAGTTAAGACTTAACGGTAAATCTGAAGGTTAAGTCTCATGGTTAAGTCTTAGGGATAAGTCTCAGGGTTAAGGCTCAAGGTAAGGTCTCAAGGTTAAGTCCCAGGGTTAAGTCGTAAGGTTCTGTCTTAAGGCTGAGACTTAGGGTTAAGTCTTAAGGTTAAGTCTTATGGATTGAGTCTTAGGTTTACGTCTTAGAGTTAAGTCTTGGGGATATGGCTTAGGGTTAAGTCTCAGGGTTAAGTTTCAAGGCTAAGTTTCAATGTTAAGTCTCAGGGTTATGACTTAGGGTTAAGCATTAAGGTTAAGTCTTAGGTTTCAGTCTCAGGGTTATGTCTTAGGATTAAGTCTTAGGGTTAAGTCTTAGGGTTAAGTATTAAATTTAAGTCTTAGGGTTAATTCTTAGGGTTATGTCCTAAAGATCACGTCTTAAGGTTAAATCTTAGGGTTAGGTCTTAAGGTTAAGACTTAAGATTAAGTCTTAGAGTTATGTCTTAGGGTTAAGTCTTAAGGTTAAGACTTAGAGTTAAGTATTTAAGGTTACGTCTTAGGTTTATTGTCTTAGGGTTAAGTCTTAGGGTGTTGTCTTAAGGTTAAGTATTAATATTAAGTCTTAGGGTTAAAGTCATAAGATTTAATCTCAGGGTTAACTCTTATGGCTATGTCATAAGTTTAAGTCTTAATTTTAAGTCTTGGGGATAAATCCTTGGGTTAAGTCTCACGGTTAATCTCAGGGTTAAGACTTAGGGTTAAGTCTTAAGGTTAAGTCTTAGGGTTTAGTCTTAGGGTTCAGTCGTAGGGTTAAGTCTCAGGGTTATGCCTTAGGGTTAAGTCTTATGTTTAAGTTAAGTCTTAGGTTTAAATCATAGGGTTAAGTCTTAGGGTTAAGTTTTAAGTTTAAGTCTTAGGGTTAAGTCTCAGGTTTAGTTTTTAAGGTTAAGTCACAAGGTTAAGTCTTAAGGTTAAGTCTTAATTATAAGTGTTAGGGTTAAGTCTTAAGGTTAAGTCTAAGGGTTAAGTCTCTAAGATTAAGTATTAGGTTTAAGTCTCAGGGTTAAGTCTTAGGGATAAGTCTTAAGGTTAAGTCTTAAATTCAAGTCCTAGGGTTAAGTTTTAAGGTTAAGTCTTAAGGTTAAGTCTCAGGGTTATGTCTTAGGGTTAAGTCTTAGGTTTAAGTCTCAGGGTTAAGTCTTAGGGTTAACTGTTAAGGTTAAGACCTAAATTTAAGTCTTAGGGTTAAGCCTTAAGGATAAGACGTAAATTTGAGTCTTAGCGTTAAATCTTAAGGTTATGTCTTACGGTTAAGTGTTAAGGTTAAGTCTTAGATTTAAGTGTTATGGTTATGTCTTAGTGTTAAGTCTTAGGATTAAGTCTTAAGGTTAACTCATAAATCTAAATCTTAGGGTTAAATCTTTGTGTTAAGTCTTAAGGTTAAATCTTAAGTCCTAGGGTTTGAGTCTTAGGTTTAAGTCTTAAATTTAAGTCTTTGGGATACGTCTTAGGGTTAAGTGTCAGGGTTAAGATTTATGTTTAATTCTTAAGTTTACGTCTTAGGGTTAAGTCTAAAAGTTTAGTCTTAAATTTAAGTCTTAGTGTTGTCTTCGGTTAAGTTATAGTGTTAAGTCTTAGGGTTACATCCTAAGGTTCAGTCTTATATTAAATTCTCAGGGTTAAGTCTTAGGGATAAGTCTTAAGGTTAAGCCTTAGTATTATGTCTTAAGATTCAGTCTTAAATTTAAATCTTAATAATAAGTCTTAAGGTTAAGGTTTGGGGATAAGTCTTAGGGTTAAGTCTCAGGGATAAGTCTTAGGGTTAAGTCTCAGGGATAAGTCTTAGGGTTAAGTCTTAAGGTTAAATCTTAGGGTTAAGTCTTAAGGTTAAGTCTCAGGGTTAAGTCTTAGGTTAAGCATTAGTATTAAGTCTTAGGGTTAATTCTTGTGGTTAAGTCCTAAATTTAAGTCTTAGGGTTATGTCTTAGGGATAAGTCTTAGGGTTAAGTCTTATGGTTAAGTCGTAAATTTAAGTCTTAGGGTTATGTCTTAGGGATAAGTCTTAAGGTGAAGTCTTAGGATCAAGTCTTAAGGTGAAGTCATTATGTTAATCCTTAGGGTTAAGTTTTAGGATTGTTTCTTAGGGTTAAGTCTTAATGTTAAGTGTCAGGTTAAGTCTTACAGTTAAGTCTTATGGTTACCTCTTAATGTTATGTCTTAGGGTTAAGTTATAAGGTTAAGTCTAAGGGTTAACTCCTAAGGTTAAGTGTTAAGTTTGAATATTAAAGTTAGGTCTTAAGGTTAAGACCTTAGGGTTAAGTCTTATAGTTAAGTCTTTAGGGTTAAGTCTTAGGGTTAAGTTTTTGGCTTACGTCTTAGGGTAAAGTATTAAGGTTAAGTCTTAAACTTAAGTCTTAACGTCAAGTCTTAAGGTTGAGCCTTAAGGTTAAGTTTTAGGGTTAAGTCTTAGGCTTAATTTTTATGGTTAAGTCTTAAGGTTAAGTTTTAGGGTTAAGTCTTCTAGTTAAGTCTTAGGGTTAAGTCTCAGGTTTACGTCTTACGGTTAAGTCTTAAGGTTATGTTTTAAGGTTTAGTCTTGTAGTTAAGACTTAACGGTAAATCTGAAGGTTAAGTCTCATGGTTAAGTCTTAGGGATAAGTCTCAGGGTTAAGGCTCAAGGTAAGGTCTCAAGGTTAAGTCCCAGGGTTAAGTCGTAAGGTTCTGTCTTAAGGCTGAGACTTAGGGTTAAGTCTTAAGGTTAAGTCTTATGGATTGAGTCTTAGGTTTACGTCTTAGAGTTAAGTCTTGGGGATATGGCTTAGGGTTAAGTCTCAGGGTTAAGTTTCAAGGCTAAGTTTCAATGTTAAGTCTCAGGGTTATGACTTAGGGTTAAGCATTAAGGTTAAGTCTTAGGTTTCAGTCTCAGGGTTATGTCTTAGGATTAAGTCTTAGGGTTAAGTCTTAGGGTTAAGTATTAAATTTAAGTCTTAGGGTTAATTCTTAGGGTTATGTCCTAAAGATCACGTCTTAAGGTTAAATCTTAGGGTTAGGTCTTAAGGTTAAGACTTAAGATTAAGTCTTAGAGTTATGTCTTAGGGTTAAGTCTTAAGGTTAAGACTTAGAGTTAAGTATTTAAGGTTACGTCTTAGGTTTATTGTCTTAGGGTTAAGTCTTAGGGTGTTGTCTTAAGGTTAAGTATTAATATTAAGTCTTAGGGTTAAAGTCATAAGATTTAATCTCAGGGTTAACTCTTATGGCTATGTCATAAGTTTAAGTCTTAATTTTAAGTCTTGGGGATAAATCCTTGGGTTAAGTCTCACGGTTAATCTCAGGGTTAAGACTTAGGGTTAAGTCTTAAGGTTAAGTCTTAGGGTTTAGTCTTAGGGTTCAGTCGTAGGGTTAAGTCTCAGGGTTATGCCTTAGGGTTAAGTCTTATGTTTAAGTTAAGTCTTAGGTTTAAATCATAGGGTTAAGTCTTAGGGTTAAGTTTTAAGTTTAAGTCTTAGGGTTAAGTCTCAGGTTTAGTTTTTAAGGTTAAGTCACAAGGTTAAGTCTTAAGGTTAAGTCTTAATTATAAGTGTTAGGGTTAAGTCTTAAGGTTAAGTCTAAGGGTTAAGTCTCTAAGATTAAGTATTAGGTTTAAGTCTCAGGGTTAAGTCTTAGGGATAAGTCTTAAGGTTAAGTCTTAAATTCAAGTCCTAGGGTTAAGTTTTAAGGTTAAGTCTTAAGGTTAAGTCTCAGGGTTATGTCTTAGGGTTAAGTCTTAGGTTTAAGTCTCAGGGTTAAGTCTTAGGGTTAACTGTTAAGGTTAAGACCTAAATTTAAGTCTTAGGGTTAAGCCTTAAGGATAAGACGTAAATTTGAGTCTTAGCGTTAAATCTTAAGGTTATGTCTTACGGTTAAGTGTTAAGGTTAAGTCTTAGATTTAAGTGTTATGGTTATGTCTTAAGGTTAAGTCTTAGTGTTAAGTCTTAGGATTAAGTCTTAAGGTTAACTCATAAATCTAAATCTTAGGGTTAAATCTTTGTGTTAAGTCTTAAGGTTACATCTTAAGTCCTAGGGTTTGAGTCTTAGGTTTAAGTCTTAAATTTAAGTCTTTGGGATACGTCTTAGGGTTAAGTGTCAGGGTTAAGATTTATGTTTAATTCTTAAGTTTACGTCTTAGGGTTAAGTCTAAAAGTTTAGTCTTAAATTTAAGTCTTAGTGTTGTCTTCGGTTAAGTTATAGTGTTAAGTCTTAGGGTTACATCCTAAGGTTCAGTCTTATATTAAATTCTCAGGGTTAAGTCTTAGGGATAAGTCTTAAGGTTAAGCCTTAGTATTATGTCTTAAGATTCAGTCTTAAATTTAAATCTTAATAATAAGTCTTAAGGTTAAGGTTTGGGGATAAGTCTTAGGGTTAAGTCTCAGGGATAAGTCTTAGGGTTAAGTCTTAAGGTTAAATCTTAGGGTTAAGTCTTAAGGTTAAGTCTCAGGGTTAAGTCTTAGGTTAAGTATTAGTATTAAGTCTTAGGGTTAAGTCTTGTGGTTAAGTCCTAAATTTAAGTCTTAGGGTTATGTCTTAGGGATAAGTCTTAGGGTTAAGTCTTATGGTTAAGTCGTAAATTTAAGTCTTAGGGTTATGTCTTAGGGATAAGTCTTAAGGTGAAGTCTTAGGATCAAGTCTTAAGGTGAAGTCATTATGTTAATCCTTAGGGTTAAGTTTTAGGATTGTTTCTTAGGGTTAAGTCTTAATGTTAAGTGTCAGGTTAAGTCTTACAGTTAAGTCTTATGGTTACCTCTTAATGTTATGTCTTAGGGTTAAGTTATAAGGTTAAGTCTAAGGGTTAACTCCTAAGGTTAAGTGTTAAGTTTGAATATTAAAGTTAGGTCTTAAGGTTAAGACTTAGGGTTAAGTCTTATAGTTAAGTCTTTAGGGTTAAGTCTTAGGGTTAAGTTTTTGGCTTACGTCTTAGGGTAAAGTATTAAGGTTAAGTCTTAAACTTAAGTCTTAACGTCAAGTCTTAAGGTTGAGCCTTAAGGTTAAGTTTTAGGGTTAAGTCTTAGGCTTAATTTTTATGGTTAAGTCTTAAGGTTAAGTTTTAGGGTTAAGTCTTCTAGTTAAGTCTTAGGGTTAAGTCTCAGGTTTACGTCTTACGGTTAAGTCTTAAGGTTATGTTTTAAGGTTTAGTCTTGTAGTTAAGACTTAACGGTAAATCTGAAGGTTAAGTCTCATGGTTAAGTCTTAGGGATAAGTCTCAGGGTTAAGGCTCAAGGTAAGGTCTCAAGCTTAAGTCCCAGGGTTAAGTCGTAAGGTTCTGTCTTAAGGCTGAGACTTAGGGTTAAGTCTTAAGGTTAAGTCTTATGGATTGAGTCTTAGGTTTACGTCTTAGAGTTAAGTCTTGGGGATATGGCTTAGGGTTAAGTCTCAGGGTTAAGTTTCAAGGCTAAGTTTCAATGTTAAGTCTCAGGGTTATGACTTAGGGTTAAGCATTAAGGTTAAGTCTTAGGTTTCAGTCTCAGGGTTATGTCTTAGGATTAAGTCTTAGGGTTAAGTCTTAGGGTTAAGTATTAAATTTAAGTCTTAGGGTTAATTCTTAGGGTTATGTCCTAAAGATCACGTCTTAAGGTTAAATCTTAGGGTTAGGTCTTAAGGTTAAGACTTAAGATTAAGTCTTAGAGTTATGTCTTAGGGTTAAGTCTTAAGGTTAAGACTTAGAGTTAAGTATTTAAGGTTACGTCTTAGGTTTATTGTCTTAGGGTTAAGTCTTAGGGTGTTGTCTTAAGGTTAAGTATTAATATTAAGTCTTAGGGTTAAAGTCATAAGATTTAATCTCAGGGTTAACTCTTATGGTTATGTCATAAGTTTAAGTCTTAATTTTAAGTCTTGGGGATAAATCCTTGGGTTAAGTCTCACGGTTAATCTCAGGGTTAAGACTTAGGGTTAAGTCTTAAGGTTAAGTCTTAGGGTTTAGTCTTAGGGTTCAGTCGTAGGGTTAAGTCTCAGGGTTATGCCTTAGGGTTAAGTCTTATGTTTAAGTTAAGTCTTAGGTTTAAATCATAGGGTTAAGTCTTAGGGTTAAGTTTTAAGTTTAAGTCTTAGGGTTAAGTCTCAGGTTTAGTTTTTAAGGTTAAGTCACAAGGTTAAGTCTTAATTATAAGTGTTAGGGTTAAGTCTTAAGGTTAAGTCTAAGGGTTAAGTCTCTAAGATTAAGTATTAGGTTTAAGTCTCAGGGTTAAGTCTTAGGGATAAGTCTTAAGGTTAAGTCTTAAATTCAAGTCCTAGGGTTAAGTTTTAAGGTTAAGTCTTAAGGTTAAGTCTCAGGGTTATGTCTTAGGGTTAAGTCTTAGGTTTAAGTCTCAGGGTTAAGTCTTAGGGTTAACTGTTAAGGTTAAGACCTAAATTTAAGTCTTAGGGTTAAGCCTTAAGGATAAGACGTAAATTTGAGTCTTAGCGTTAAATCTTAAGGTTATGTCTTACGGTTAAGTGTTAAGGTTAAGTCTTAGATTTAAGTGTTATGGTTATGTCTTAAGGTTAAGTCTTAGTGTTAAGTCTTAGGATTAAGTCTTAAGGTTAACTCATAAATCTAAATCTTAGGGTTAAATCTTTGTGTTAAGTCTTAAGGTTAAATCTTAAGTCCTAGGGTTTGAGTCTTAGGTTTAAGTCTTAAATTTAAGTCTTTGGGATACGTCTTAGGGTTAAGTGTCAGGGTTAAGATTTATGTTTAATTCTTAAGTTTACGTCTTAGGGTTAAGTCTAAAAGTTTAGTCTTAAATTTAAGTCTTAGTGTTGTCTTCGGTTAAGTTATAGTGTTAAGTCTTAGGGTTACATCCTAAGGTTCAGTCTTATATTAAATTCTCAGGGTTAAGTCTTAGGGATAAGTCTTAAGGTTAAGCCTTAGTATTATGTCTTAAGATTCAGTCTTAAATTTAAATCTTAATAATAAGTCTTAAGGTTAAGGTTTGGGGATATGTCTTAGGGTTAAGTCTCAGGGATAAGTCTTAGGGTTAAGTCTCAGGGATAAGTCTTAGGGTTAAGTCTTAAGGTTAAATCTTAGGGTTAAGTCTTAAGGTTAAGTCTCAGGGTTAAGTCTTAGGTTAAGCATTAGTATTAAGTCTTAGGGTTAAGTCTTGTGGTTAAGTCCTAAATTTAAGTCTTAGGGTTATGTCTTAGGGATAAGTCTTAGGGTTAAGTCTTATGGTTAAGTCGTAAATTTAAGTCTTAGGGTTATGTCTTAGGGATAAGTCTTAAGGTGAAGTCTTAGGATCAAGTCTTAAGGTGAAGTCATTATGTTAATCCTTAGGGTTAAGTTTTAGGATTGTTTCTTAGGGTTAAGTCTTAATGTTAAGTGTCAGGTTAAGTCTTACAGTTAAGTCTTATGGTTACCTCTTAATGTTATGTCTTAGGGTTAAGTTATAAGGTTAAGTCTAAGGGTTAACTCCTAAGGTTAAGTGTTAAGTTTGAATATTAAAGTTAGGTCTTAAGGTTAAGACTTAGGGTTAAGTCTTATAGTTAAGTCTTTAGGGTTAAGTCTTAGGGTTAAGTTTTTGGCTTACGTCTTAGGGTAAAGTATTAAGGTTAAGTCTTAAACTTAAGTCTTAACGTCAAGTCTTAAGGTTGAGCCTTAAGGTTAAGTTTTAGGGTTAAGTCTTAGGCTTAATTTTTATGGTTAAGTCTTAAGGTTAATTTTAGGGTTAAGTCTTCTAGTTAAGTCTTAGGGTTAAGTCTCAGGTTTATGTCTTACGGTTAAGTCTTAAGGTTATGTTTTAAGGTTTAGTCTTGTAGTTAAGACTTAACGGTAAATCTGAAGGTTAAGTCTCATGGTTAAGTCTTAGGGATAAGTCTCAGGGTTAAGGCTCAAGGTAAGGTCTCAAGGTTAAGTCCCAGGGTTAAGTCGTAAGGTTCTGTCTTAAGGCTGAGACTTAGGGTTAAGTCTTAAGGTTAAGTCTTATGGATTGAGTCTTAGGTTTACGTCTTAGAGTTAAGTCTTGGGGATATGGCTTAGGGTTAAGTCTCAGGGTTAAGTTTCAAGGCTAAGTTTCAATGTTAAGTCTCAGGGTTATGACTTAGGGTTAAGCATTAAGGTTAAGTCTTAGGTTTCAGTCTCAGGGTTATGTCTTAGGATTAAGTCTTAGGGTTAAGTCTTAGGGTTAAGTATTAAATTTAAGTCTTAGGGTTAATTCTTAGGGTTATGTCCTAAAGATCACGTCTTAAGGTTAAATCTTAGGGTTAGGTCTTAAGGTTAAGACTTAAGATTAAGTCTTAGAGTTATGTCTTAGGGTTAAGTCTTAAGGTTAAGACTTAGAGTTAAGTATTTAAGGTTACGTCTTAGGTTTATTGTCTTAGGGTTAAGTCTTAGGGTGTTGTCTTAAGGTTAAGTATTAATATTAAGTCTTAGGGTTAAAGTCATAAGATTTAATCTCAGGGTTAACTCTTATGGTTATGTCATAAGTTTAAGTCTTAATTTTAAGTCTTGGGGATAAATCCTTGGGTTAAGTCTCACGGTTAATCTCAGGGTTAAGACTTAGGGTTAAGTCTTAAGGTTAAGTCTTAGGGTTTAGTCTTAGGGTTCAGTCGTAGCGTTAAGTCTCAGGGTTATGCCTTAGGGTTAAGTCTTATGTTTAAGTTAAGTCTTAGGTTTAAATCATAGGGTTAAGTCTTAGGGTTAAGTTTTAAGTTTAAGTCTTAGGGTTAAGTCTCAGGTTTAGTTTTTAAGGTTAAGTCACAAGGTTAAGTCTTAATTATAAGTGTTAGGGTTAAGTCTTAAGGTTAAGTCTAAGGGTTAAGTCTCTAAGATTAAGTATTAGGTTTAAGTCTCAGGGTTAAGTCTTAGGGATAAGTCTTAAGGTTAAGTCTTAAATTCAAGTCCTAGGGTTAAGTTTTAAGGTTAAGTCTTAAGGTTAAGTCTCAGGGTTATGTCTTAGGGTTAAGTCTTAGGTTTAAGTCTCAGGGTTAAGTCTTAGGGTTAACTGTTAAGGTTAAGACCTAAATTTAAGTCTTAGGGTTAAGCCTTAAGGATAAGACGTAAATTTGAGTCTTAGCGTTAAATCTTAAGGTTATGTCTTACGGTTAAGTGTTAAGGTTAAGTCTTAGATTTAAGTGTTATGGTTATGTCTTAAGGTTAAGTCTTAGTGTTAAGTCTTAGGATTAAGTCTTAAGGTTAACTCATAAATCTAAATCTTAGGGTTAAATCTTTGTGTTAAGTCTTAAGGTTAAATCTTAAGTCCTAGGGTTTGAGTCTTAGGTTTAAGTCTTAAATTTAAGTCTTTGGGATACGTCTTAGGGTTAAGTGTCAGGGTTAAGATTTATGTTTAATTCTTAAGTTTACGTCTTAGGGTTAAGTCTAAAAGTTTAGTCTTAAATTTAAGTCTTAGTGTTGTCTTCGGTTAAGTTATAGTGTTAAGTCTTAGGGTTACATCCTAAGGTTCAGTCTTATATTAAATTCTCAGGGTTAAGTCTTAGGGATAAGTCTTAAGGTTAAGCCTTAGTATTATGTCTTAAGATTCAGTCTTAAATTTAAATCTTAATAATAAGTCTTAAGGTTAAGGTTTGGGGATAAGTCTTAGGGTTAAGTCTCAGGGATAAGTCTTAGGGTTAAGTCTCAGGGATAAGTCTTAGGGTTAAGTCTTAAGGTTAAATCTTAGGGTTAAGTCTTAAGGTTAAGTCTCAGGGTTAAGTCTTAGGTTAAGCATTAGTATTAAGTCTTAGGGTTAAGTCTTGTGGTTAAGTCCTAAATTTAAGTCTTAGGATTATGTCTTAGGGATAAGTCTTAGGGTTAAGTCTTATGGTTAAGTCGTAAATTTAAGTCTTAGGGTTATGTCTTAGGGATAAGTCTTAAGGTGAAGTCTTAGGATCAAGTCTTAAGGTGAAGTCATTATGTTAATCCTTAGGGTTAAGTTTTAGGATTGTTTCTTAGGGTTAAGTCTTAATGTTAAGTGTCAGGTTAAGTCTTACAGTTAAGTCTTATGGTTACCTCTTAATGTTATGTCTTAGGGTTAAGTTATAAGGTTAAGTCTAAGGGTTAACTCCTAAGGTTAAGTGTTAAGTTTGAATATTAAAGTTAGGTCTTAAGGTTAAGACTTAGGGTTAAGTCTTATAGTTAAGTCTTTAGGGTTAAGTCTTAGGGTTAAGTTTTTGGCTTACGTCTTAGGGTAAAGTATTAAGGTTAAGTCTTAAACTTAAGTCTTAACGTCAAGTCTTAAGGTTGAGCCTTAAGGTTAAGTTTTAGGGTTAAGTCTTAGGCTTAATTTTTATGGTTAAGTCTTAAGGTTAAGTTTTAGGGTTAAGTCTTCTAGTTAAGTCTTAGGGTTAAGTCTCAGGTTTATGTCTTACGGTTAAGTCTTAAGGTTATGTTTTAAGGTTTAGTCTTGTAGTTAAGACTTAACGGTAAATCTGAAGGTTAAGTCTCATGGTTAAGTCTTAGGGATAAGTCTCAGGGTTAAGGCTCAAGGTAAGGTCTCAAGGTTAAGTCCCAGGGTTAAGTCGTAAGGTTCTGTCTTAAGGCTGAGACTTAGGGTTAAGTCTTAAGGTTAAGTCTTATGGATTGAGTCTTAGGTTTACGTCTTAGAGTTAAGTCTTGGGGATATGGCTTAGGGTTAAGTCTCAGGGTTAAGTTTCAAGGCTAAGTTTCAATGTTAAGTCTCAGGGTTATGACTTAGGGTTAAGCATTAAGGTTAAGTCTTAGGTTTCAGTCTCAGGGTTATGTCTTAGGATTAAGTCTTAGGGTTAAGTCTTAGGGTTAAGTATTAAATTTAAGTCTTAGGGTTAATTCTTAGGGTTATGTCCTAAAGATCACGTCTTAAGGTTAAATCTTAGGGTTAGGTCTTAAGGTTAAGACTTAAGATTAAGTCTTAGAGTTATGTCTTAGGGTTAAGTCTTAAGGTTAAGACTTAGAGTTAAGTATTTAAGGTTACGTCTTAGGTTTATTGTCTTAGGGTTAAGTCTTAGGGTGTTGTCTTAAGGTTAAGTATTAATATTAAGTCTTAGGGTTAAAGTCATAAGATTTAATCTCAGGGTTAACTCTTATGGTTATGTCATAAGTTTAAGTCTTAATTTTAAGTCTTGGGGATAAATCCTTGGGTTAAGTCTCACGGTTAATCTCAGGGTTAAGACTTAGGGTTAAGTCTTAAGGTTAAGTCTTAGGGTTTAGTCTTATGGTTCAGTCGTAGGGTTAAGTCTCAGGGTTATGCCTTAGGGTTAAGTCTTATGTTTAAGTTAAGTCTTAGGTTTAAATCATAGGGTTAAGTCTTAGGGTTAAGTTTTAAGTTTAAGTCTTAGGGTTAAGTCTCAGGTTTAGTTTTTAAGGTTAAGTCACAAGGTTAAGTCTTAATTATAAGTGTTAGGGTTAAGTCTTAAGGTTAAGTCTAAGGGTTAAGTCTCTAAGATTAAGTATTAGGTTTAAGTCTCAGGGTTAAGTCTTAGGGATAAGTCTTAAGGTTAAGTCTTAAATTCAAGTCCTAGGGTTAAGTTTTAAGGTTAAGTCTTAAGGTTAAGTCTCAGGGTTATGTCTTAGGGTTAAGTCTTAGGTTTAAGTCTCAGGGTTAAGTCTTAGGGTTAACTGTTAAGGTTAAGACCTAAATTTAAGTCTTAGGGTTAAGCCTTAAGGATAAGACGTAAATTTGAGTCTTAGCGTTAAATCTTAAGGTTATGTCTTACGGTTAAGTGTTAAGGTTAAGTCTTAGATTTAAGTGTTATGGTTATGTCTTAAGGTTAAGTCTTAGTGTTAAGTCTTAGGATTAAGTCTTAAGGTTAACTCATAAATCTAAATCTTAGGGTTAAATCTTTGTGTTAAGTCTTAAGGTTAAATCTTAAGTCCTAGGGTTTGAGTCTTAGGTTTAAGTCTTAAATTTAAGTCTTTGGGATACGTCTTAGGGTTAAGTGTCAGGGTTAAGATTTATGTTTAATTCTTAAGTTTACGTCTTAGGGTTAAGTCTAAAAGTTTAGTCTTAAATTTAAGTCTTAGTGTTGTCTTCGGTTAAGTTATAGTGTTAAGTCTTAGGGTTACATCCTAAGGTTCAGTCTTATATTAAATTCTCAGGGTTAAGTCTTAGGGATAAGTCTTAAGGTTAAGCCTTAGTATTATGTCTTAAGATTCAGTCTTAAATTTAAATCTTAATAATAAGTCTTAAGGTTAAGGTTTGGGGATAAGTCTTAGGGTTAAGTCTCAGGGATAAGTCTTAGGGTTAAGTCTCAGGGATAAGTCTTAGGGTTAAGTCTTAAGGTTAAATCTTAGGGTTAAGTCTTAAGGTTAAGTCTCAGGGTTAAGTCTTAGGTTAAGCATTAGTATTAAGTCTTAGGGTTAAGTCTTGTGGTTAAGTCCTAAATTTAAGTCTTAGGGTTATGTCTTAGGGATAAGTCTTAGGGTTAAGTCTTATGGTTAAGTCGTAAATTTAAGTCTTAGGGTTATGTCTTAGGGATAAGTCTTAAGGTGAAGTCTTAGGATCAAGTCTTAAGGTGAAGTCATTATGTTAATCCTTAGGGTTAAGTTTTAGGATTGTTTCTTAGGGTTAAGTCTTAATGTTAAGTGTCAGGTTAAGTCTTACAGTTAAGTCTTATGGTTACCTCTTAATGTTATGTCTTAGGGTTAAGTTATAAGGTTAAGTCTAAGGGTTAACTCCTAAGGTTAAGTGTTAAGTTTGAATATTAAAGTTAGGTCTTAAGGTTAAGACTTAGGGTTAAGTCTTATAGTTAAGTCTTTAGGGTTAAGTCTTAGGGTTAAGTTTTTGGCTTACGTCTTAGGGTAAAGTATTAAGGTTAAGTCTTAAACTTAAGTCTTAACGTCAAGTCTTAAGGTTGAGCCTTAAGGTTAAGTTTTAGGGTTAAGTCTTAGGCTTAATTTTTATGGTTAAGTCTTAAGGTTAAGTTTTAGGGTTAAGTCTTCTAGTTAAGTCTTAGGGTTAAGTCTCAGGTTTATGTCTTACGGTTAAGTCTTAAGGTTATGTTTTAAGGTTTAGTCTTGTAGTTAAGACTTAACGGTAAATCTGAAGGTTAAGTCTCATGGTTAAGTCTTAGGGATAAGTCTCAGGGTTAAGGCTCAAGGTAAGGTCTCAAGGTTAAGTCCCAGGGTTAAGTCGTAAGGTTCTGTCTTAAGGCTGAGACTTAGGGTTAAGTCTTAAGGTTAAGTCTTATGGATTGAGTCTTAGGTTTACGTCTTAGAGTTAAGTCTTGGGGATATGGCTTAGGGTTAAGTCTCAGGGTTAAGTTTCAAGGCTAAGTTTCAATGTTAAGTCTCAGGGTTATGACTTAGGGTTAAGCATTAAGGTTAAGTCTTAGGTTTCAGTCTCAGGGTTATGTCTTAGGATTAAGTCTTAGGGTTAAGTCTTAGGGTTAAGTATTAAATTTAAGTCTTAGGGTTAATTCTTAGGGTTATGTCCTAAAGATCACGTCTTAAGGTTAAATCTTAGGGTTAGGTCTTAAGGTTAAGACTTAAGATTAAGTCTTAGAGTTATGTCTTAGGGTTAAGTCTTAAGGTTAAGACTTAGAGTTAAGTATTTAAGGTTACGTCTTAGGTTTATTGTCTTAGGGTTAAGTCTTAGGGTGTTGTCTTAAGGTTAAGTATTAATATTAAGTCTTAGGGTTAAAGTCATAAGATTTAATCTCAGGGTTAACTCTTATGGTTATGTCATAAGTTTAAGTCTTAATTTTAAGTCTTGGGGATAAATCCTTGGGTTAAGTCTCACGGTTAATCTCAGGGTTAAGACTTAGGGTTAAGTCTTAAGGTTAAGTCTTAGGGTTTAGTCTTAGGGTTCAGTCGTAGGGTTAAGTCTCAGGGTTATGCCTTAGGGTTAAGTCTTATGTTTAAGTTAAGTCTTAGGTTTAAATCATAGGGTTAAGTCTTAGGGTTAAGTTTTAAGTTTAAGTCTTAGGGTTAAGTCTCAGGTTTAGTTTTTAAGGTTAAGTCACAAGGTTAAGTCTTAAGGTTAAGTCTTAATTATAAGTGTTAGGGTTAAGTCTTAAGGTTAAGTCTAAGGGTTAAGTCTCTAAGATTAAGTATTAGGTTTAAGTCTCAGGGTTAAGTCTTAGGGATAAGTCTTAAGGTTAAGTCTTAAATTCAAGTCCTAGGGTTAAGTTTTAAGGTTAAGTCTTAAGGTTAAGTCTCAGGGTTATGTCTTAGGGTTAAGTCTTAGGTTTAAGTCTCAGGGTTAAGTCTTAGGGTTAACTGTTAAGGTTAAGACCTAAATTTAAGTCTTAGGGTTAAGCCTTAAGGATAAGACGTAAATTTGAGTCTTAGCGTTAAATCTTAAGGTTATGTCTTACGGTTAAGTGTTAAGGTTAAGTCTTAGATTTAAGTGTTATGGTTATGTCTTAAGGTTAAGTCTTAGTGTTAAGTCTTAGGATTAAGTCTTAAGGTTAACTCATAAATCTAAATCTTAGGGTTAAATCTTTGTGTTAAGTCTTAAGGTTATATCTTAAGTCCTAGGGTTTGAGTCTTAGGTTTAAGTCTTAAATTTAAGTCTTTGGGATACGTCTTAGGGTTAAGTGTCAGGGTTAAGATTTATGTTTAATTCTTAAGTTTACGTCTTAGGGTTAAGTCTAAAAGTTTAGTCTTAAATTTAAGTCTTAGTGTTGTCTTCGGTTAAGTTATAGTGTTAAGTCTTAGGGTTACATCCTAAGGTTCAGTCTTATATTAAATTCTCAGGGTTAAGTCTTAGGGATAAGTCTTAAGGTTAAGCCTTAGTATTATGTCTTAAGATTCAGTCTTAAATTTAAATCTTAATAATAAGTCTTAAGGTTAAGGTTTGGGGATATGTCTTAGGGTTAAGTCTCAGGGATAAGTCTTAGGGTTAAGTCTCAGGGATAAGTCTTAGGGTTAAGTCTTAAGGTTAAATCTTAGGGTTAAGTCTTAAGGTTAAGTCTCAGGGTTAAGTCTTAGGTTAAGCATTAGTATTAAGTCTTAGGGTTAAGTCTTGTGGTTAAGTCCTAAATTTAAGTCTTAGGGTTATGTCTTAGGGATAAGTCTTAGGGTTAAGTCTTATGGTTAAGTCGTAAATTTAAGTCTTAGGGTTATGTCTTAGGGATAAGTCTTAAGGTGAAGTCTTAGGATCAAGTCTTAAGGTGAAGTCATTATGTTAATCCTTAGGGTTAAGTTTTAGGATTGTTTCTTAGGGTTAAGTCTTAATGTTAAGTGTCAGGTTAAGTCTTACAGTTAAGTCTTATGGTTACCTCTTAATGTTATGTCTTAGGGTTAAGTTATAAGGTTAAGTCTAAGGGTTAACTCCTAAGGTTAAGTGTTAAGTTTGAATATTAAAGTTAGGTCTTAAGGTTAAGACTTAGGGTTAAGTCTTATAGTTAAGTCTTTAGGGTTAAGTCTTAGGGTTAAGTTTTTGGCTTACGTCTTAGGGTAAAGTATTAAGGTTAAGTCTTAAACTTAAGTCTTAACGTCAAGTCTTAAGGTTGAGCCTTAAGGTTAAGTTTTAGGGTTAAGTCTTAGGCTTAATTTTTATGGTTAAGTCTTAAGGTTAAGTTTTAGGGTTAAGTCTTCTAGTTAAGTCTTAGGGTTAAGTCTCAGGTTTATGTCTTACGGTTAAGTCTTAAGGTTATGTTTTAAGGTTTAGTCTTGTAGTTAAGACTTAACGGTAAATCTGAAGGTTAAGTCTCATGGTTAAGTCTTAGGGATAAGTCTCAGGGTTAAGGCTCAAGGTAAGGTCTCAAGCTTAAGTCCCAGGGTTAAGTCGTAAGGTTCTGTCTTAAGGCTGAGACTTAGGGTTAAGTCTTAAGGTTAAGTCTTATGGATTGAGTCTTAGGTTTACGTCTTAGAGTTAAGTCTTGGGGATATGGCTTAGGGTTAAGTCTCAGGGTTAAGTTTCAAGGCTAAGTTTCAATGTTAAGTCTCAGGGTTATGACTTAGGGTTAAGCATTAAGGTTAAGTCTTAGGTTTCAGTCTCAGGGTTATGTCTTAGGATTAAGTCTTAGGGTTAAGTCTTAGGGTTAAGTATTAAATTTAAGTCTTAGGGTTAATTCTTAGGGTTATGTCCTAAAGATCACGTCTTAAGGTTAAATCTTAGGGTTAGGTCTTAAGGTTAAGACTTAAGATTAAGTCTTAGAGTTATGTCTTAGGGTTAAGTCTTAAGGTTAAGACTTAGAGTTAAGTATTTAAGGTTACGTCTTAGGTTTATTGTCTTAGGGTTAAGTCTTAGGGTGTTGTCTTAAGGTTAAGTATTAATATTAAGTCTTAGGGTTAAAGTCATAAGATTTAATCTCAGGGTTAACTCTTATGGTTATGTCATAAGTTTAAGTCTTAATTTTAAGTCTTGGGGATAAATCCTTGGGTTAAGTCTCACGGTTAATCTCAGGGTTAAGACTTAGGGTTAAGTCTTAAGGTTAAGTCTTAGGGTTTAGTCTTAGGGTTCAGTCGTAGCGTTAAGTCTCAGGGTTATGCCTTAGGGTTAAGAATTATGTTTAAGTTAAGTCTTAGGTTTAAATCATAGGGTTAAGTCTTAGGGTTAAGTTTTAAGTTTAAGTCTTAGGGTTAAGTCTCAGGTTTAGTTTTTAAGGTTAAGTCACAAGATTAAGTCTTAATTATAAGTGTTAGGGTTAAGTCTTAAGGTTAAGTCTAAGGGTTAAGTCTCTAAGATTAAGTATTAGGTTTAAGTCTCAGGGTTAAGTCTTAGGGATAAGTCTTAAGGTTAAGTCTTAAATTCAAGTCCTAGGGTTAAGTTTTAAGGTTAAGTCTTAAGGTTAAGTCTCAGGGTTATGTCTTAGGGTTAAGTCTTAGGTTTAAGTCTCAGGGTTAAGTCTTAGGGTTAACTGTTAAGGTTAAGACCTAAATTTAAGTCTTAGGGTTAAGCCTTAAGGATAAGACGTAAATTTGAGTCTTAGCGTTAAATCTTAAGGTTATGTCTTACGGTTAAGTGTTAAGGTTAAGTCTTAGATTTAAGTGTTATGGTTATGTCTTAAGGTTAAGTCTTAGTGTTAAGTCTTAGGATTAAGTCTTAAGGTTAACTCATAAATCTAAATCTTAGGGTTAAATCTTTGTGTTAAGTCTTAAGGTTAAATCTTAAGTCCTAGGGTTTGAGTCTTAGGTTTAAGTCTTAAATTTAAGTCTTTGGGATACGTCTTAGGGTTAAGTGTCAGGGTTAAGATTTATGTTTAATTCTTAAGTTTACGTCTTAGGGTTAAGTCTAAAAGTTTAGTCTTAAATTTAAGTCTTAGTGTTGTCTTCGGTTAAGTTATAGTGTTAAGTCTTAGGGTTACATCCTAAGGTTCAGTCTTATATTAAATTCTCAGGGTTAAGTCTTAGGGATAAGTCTTAAGGTTAAGCCTTAGTATTATGTCTTAAGATTCAGTCTTAAATTTAAATCTTAATAATAAGTCTTAAGGTTAAGGTTTGGGGATAAGTCTTAGGGTTAAGTCTCAGGGATAAGTCTTAGGGTTAAGTCTCAGGGATAAGTCTTAGGGTTAAGTCTTAAGGTTAAATCTTAGGGTTAAGTCTTAAGGTTAAGTCTCAGGGTTAAGTCTTAGGTTAAGTATTAGTATTAAGTCTTAGGGTTAAGTCTTGTGGTTAAGTCCTAAATTTAAGTCTTAGGGTTATGTCTTAGGGATAAGTCTTAGGGTTAAGTCTTATGGTTAAGTCGTAAATTTAAGTCTTAGGGTTATGTCTTAGGGATAAGTCTTAAGGTGAAGTCTTAGGATCAAGTCTTAAGGTGAAGTCATTATGTTAATCCTTAGGGTTAAGTTTTAGGATTGTTTCTTAGGGTTAAGTCTTAATGTTAAGTGTCAGGTTAAGTCTTACAGTTAAGTCTTATGGTTACCTCTTAATGTTATGTCTTAGGGTTAAGTTATAAGGTTAAGTCTAAGGGTTAACTCCTAAGGTTAAGTGTTAAGTTTGAATATTAAAGTTAGGTCTTAAGGTTAAGACTTAGGGTTAAGTCTTATAGTTAAGTCTTTAGGGTTAAGTCTTAGGGTTAAGTTTTTGGCTTACGTCTTAGGGTAAAGTATTAAGGTTAAGTCTTAAACTTAAGTCTTAACGTCAAGTCTTAAGGTTGAGCCTTAAGGTTAAGTTTTAGGGTTAAGTCTTAGGCTTAATTTTTATGGTTAAGTCTTAAGGTTAAGTTTTAGGGTTAAGTCTTCTAGTTAAGTCTTAGGGTTAAGTCTCAGGTTTATGTCTTACGGTTAAGTCTTAAGGTTATGTTTTAAGGTTTAGTCTTGTAGTTAAGACTTAACGGTAAATCTGAAGGTTAAGTCTCATGGTTAAGTCTTAGGGATAAGTCTCAGGGTTAAGGCTCAAGGTAAGGTCTCAAGGTTAAGTCCCAGGGTTAAGTCGTAAGGTTCTGTCTTAAGGCTGAGACTTAGGGTTAAGTCTTAAGGTTAAGTCTTATGGATTGAGTCTTAGGTTTACGTCTTAGAGTTAAGTCTTGGGGATATGGCTTAGGGTTAAGTCTCAGGGTTAAGTTTCAAGGCTAAGTTTCAATGTTCAGTCTCAGGGTTATGACTTAGGGTTAAGCATTAAGGTTAAGTCTTAGGTTTCAGTCTCAGGGTTATGTCTTAGGATTAAGTCTTAGGGTTAAGTCTTAGGGTTAAGTATTAAATTTAAGTCTTAGGGTTAATTCTTAGGGTTATGTCCTAAAGATCACGTCTTAAGGTTAAATCTTAGGGTTAGGTCTTAAGGTTAAGACTTAAGATTAAGTCTTAGAGTTATGTCTTAGGGTTAAGTCTTAAGGTTAAGACTTAGAGTTAAGTATTTAAGGTTACGTCTTAGGTTTATTGTCTTAGGGTTAAGTCTTAGGGTGTTGTCTTAAGGTTAAGTATTAATATTAAGTCTTAGGGTTAAAGTCATAAGATTTAATCTCAGGGTTAACTCTTATGGTTATGTCATAAGTTTAAGTCTTAATTTTAAGTCTTGGGGATAAATCCTTGGGTTAAGTCTCACGGTTAATCTCAGGGTTAAGACTTAGGGTTAAGTCTTAAGGTTAAGTCTTAGGGTTTAGTCTTAGGGTTCAGTCGTAGGGTTAAGTCTCAGGGTTATGCCTTAGGGTTAAGTCTTATGTTTAAGTTAAGTCTTAGGTTTAAATCATAGGGTTAAGTCTTAGGGTTAAGTTTTAAGTTTAAGTCTTAGGGTTAAGTCTCAGGTTTAGTTTTTAAGGTTAAGTCACAAGGTTAAGTCTTAAGGTTAAGTCTTAATTATAAGTGTTAGGGTTAAGTCTTAAGGTTAAGTCTAAGGGTTAAGTCTCTAAGATTAAGTATTAGGTTTAAGTCTCAGGGTTAAGTCTTAGGGATAAGTCTTAAGGTTAAGTCTTAAATTCAAGTCCTAGGGTTAAGTTTTAAGGTTAAGTCTTAAGGTTAAGTCTCAGGGTTATGTCTTAGGGTTAAGTCTTAGGTTTAAGTCTCAGGGTTAAGTCTTAGGGTTAACTGTTAAGGTTAAGACCTAAATTTAAGTCTTAGGGTTAAGCCTTAAGGATAAGACGTAAATTTGAGTCTTAGCGTTAAATCTTAAGGTTATGTCTTACGGTTAAGTGTTAAGGTTAAGTCTTAGATTTAAGTGTTATGGTTATGTCTTAAGGTTAAGTCTTAGTGTTAAGTCTTAGGATTAAGTCTTAAGGTTAACTCATAAATCTAAATCTTAGGGTTAAATCTTTGTGTTAAGTCTTAAGGTTAAATCTTAAGTCCTAGGGTTTGAGTCTTAGGTTTAAGTCTTAAATTTAAGTCTTTGGGATACGTCTTAGGGTTAAGTGTCAGGGTTAAGATTTATGTTTAATTCTTAAGTTTACGTCTTAGGGTTAAGTCTAAAAGTTTAGTCTTAAATTTAAGTCTTAGTGTTGTCTTCGGTTAAGTTATAGTGTTAAGTCTTAGGGTTACATCCTAAGGTTCAGTCTTATATTAAATTCTCAGGGTTAAGTCTTAGGGATAAGTCTTAAGGTTAAGCCTTAGTATTATGTCTTAAGATTCAGTCTTAAATTTAAATCTTAATAATAAGTCTTAAGGTTAAGGTTTGGGGATAAGTCTTAGGGTTAAGTCTCAGGGATAAGTCTTAGGGTTAAGTCTCAGGGATAAGTCTTAGGGTTAAGTCTTAAGGTTAAATCTTAGGGTTAAGTCTTAAGGTTAAGTCTCAGGGTTAAGTCTTAGGTTAAGCATTAGTATTAAGTCTTAGGGTTAAGTCTTGTGGTTAAGTCCTAAATTTAAGTCTTAGGGTTATGTCTTAGGGATAAGTCTTAGGGTTAAGTCTTATGGTTAAGTCGTAAATTTAAGTCTTAGGGTTATGTCTTAGGGATAAGTCTTAAGGTGAAGTCTTAGGATCAAGTCTTAAGGTGAAGTCATTATGTTAATCCTTAGGGTTAAGTTTTAGGATTGTTTCTTAGGGTTAAGTCTTAATGTTAAGTGTCAGGTTAAGTCTTACAGTTAAGTCTTATGGTTACCTCTTAATGTTATGTCTTAGGGTTAAGTTATAAGGTTAAGTCTAAGGGTTAACTCCTAAGGTTAAGTGTTAAGTTTGAATATTAAAGTTAGGTCTTAAGGTTAAGACTTAGGGTTAAGTCTTATAGTTAAGTCTTTAGGGTTAAGTCTTAGGGTTAAGTTTTTGGCTTACGTCTTAGGGTAAAGTATTAAGGTTAAGTCTTAAACTTAAGTCTTAACGTCAAGTCTTAAGGTTGAGCCTTAAGGTTAAGTTTTAGGGTTAAGTCTTAGGCTTAATTTTTATGGTTAAGTCTTAAGGTTAAGTTTTAGGGTTAAGTCTTCTAGTTAAGTCTTAGGGTTAAGTCTCAGGTTTACGTCTTACGGTTAAGTCTTAAGGTTATGTTTTAAGGTTTAGTCTTGTAGTTAAGACTTAACGGTAAATCTGAAGGTTAAGTCTCATGGTTAAGTCTTAGGGATAAGTCTCAGGGTTAAGGCTCAAGGTAAGGTCTCAAGCTTAAGTCCCAGGGTTAAGTCGTAAGGTTCTGTCTTAAGGCTGAGACTTAGGGTTAAGTCTTAAGGTTAAGTCTTATGGATTGAGTCTTAGGTTTACGTCTTAGAGTTAAGTCTTGGGGATATGGCTTAGGGTTAAGTCTCAGGGTTAAGTTTCAAGGCTAAGTTTCAATGTTAAGTCTCAGGGTTATGACTTAGGGTTAAGCATTAAGGTTAAGTCTTAGGTTTCAGTCTCAGGGTTATGTCTTAGGATTAAGTCTTAGGGTTAAGTCTTAGGGTTAAGTATTAAATTTAAGTCTTAGGGTTAATTCTTAGGGTTATGTCCTAAAGATCACGTCTTAAGGTTAAATCTTAGGGTTAGGTCTTAAGGTTAAGACTTAAGATTAAGTCTTAGAGTTATGTCTTAGGGTTAAGTCTTAAGGTTAAGACTTAGAGTTAAGTATTTAAGGTTACGTCTTAGGTTTATTGTCTTAGGGTTAAGTCTTAGGGTGTTGTCTTAAGGTCAAGTATTAATATTAAGTCTTAGGGTTAAAGTCATAAGATTTAATCTCAGGGTTAACTCTTATGGTTATGTCATAAGTTTAAGTCTTAATTTTAAGTCTTGGGGATAAATCCTTGGGTTAAGTCTCACGGTTAATCTCAGGGTTAAGACTTAGGGTTAAGTCTTAAGGTTAAGTCTTAGGGTTTAGTCTTAGGGTTCAGTCGTAGGGTTAAGTCTCAGGGTTATGCCTTAGGGTTAAGTCTTATGTTTAAGTTAAGTCTTAGGTTTAAATCATAGGGTTAAGTCTTAGGGTTAAGTTTTAAGTTTAAGTCTTAGGGTTAAGTCTCAGGTTTAGTTTTTAAGGTTAAGTCACAAGGTTA
Source organism: Falco peregrinus (assembly GCF_023634155.1). NCBI lineage: Eukaryota > Metazoa > Chordata > Aves > Falconiformes > Falconidae > Falco > Falco peregrinus. Next base: position 924,704 of record NW_026599618.1, on the reverse strand, counting down.
AGTCTTAATTATAAGTGTTAGGGTTAAGTCTTAAGGTTAAGTCTAAGGGTTAAGTCTCTAAGATTAAGTATTAGGTTTAAATCTCAGGGTTAAGTCTTAGGGATAAGTCTTAAGGTTAAGTCTTAAATTCAAGTCCTAGGGTTAAGTTTTAAGGTTAAGTCTTAAGGTTAAGTCTCAGGGTTATGTCTTAGGGTTAAGTCTTAGGTTTAAGTCTCAGGGTTAAGTCTTAGGGTTAACTGTTAAGGTTAAGACCTAAATTTAAGTCTTAGGGTTAAGCCTTAAGGATAAGACGTAAATTTGAGTCTTAGCGTTAAATCTTAAGGTTATGTCTTACGGTTAAGTGTTAAGGTTAAGTCTTAGATTTAAGTGTTATGGTTATGTCTTAAGGTTAAGTCTTAGTGTTAAGTCTTAGGATTAAGTCTTAAGGTTAACTCATAAATCTAAATCTTAGGGTTAAATCTTTGTGTTAAGTCTTAAGGTTACATCTTAAGTCCTAGGGTTTGAGTCTTAGGTTTAAGTCTTAAATTTAAGTCTTTGGGATACGTCTTAGGGTTAAGTGTCAGGGTTAAGATTTATGTTTAATTCTTAAGTTTACGTCTTAGGGTTAAGTCTAAAAGTTTAGTCTTAAATTTAAGTCTTAGTGTTGTCTTCGGTTAAGTTATAGTGTTAAGTCTTAGGGTTACATCCTAAGGTTCAGTCTTATATTAAATTCTCAGGGTTAAGTCTTAGGGATAAGTCTTAAGGTTAAGCCTTAGTATTATGTCTTAAGATTCAGTCTTAAATTTAAATCTTAATAATAAGTCTTAAGGTTAAGGTTTGGGGATAAGTCTTAGGGTTAAGTCTCAGGGATAAGTCTTAGGGTTAAGTCTTAAGGTTAAATCTTAGGGTTAAGTCTTAAGGTTAAGTCTCAGGGTTAAGTCTTAGGTTAAGTATTAGTATTAAGTCTTAGGGTTAAGTCTTGTGGTTAAGTCCTAAATTTAAGTCTTAGGGTTATGTCTTAGGGATAAGTCTTAGGGTTAAGTCTTATGGTTAAGTCGTAAATTTAAGTCTTAGGGTTATGTCTTAGGGATAAGTCTTAAGGTGAAGTCTTAGGATCAAGTCTTAAGGTGAAGTCATTATGTTAATCCTTAGGGTTAAGTTTTAGGATTGTTTCTTAGGGTTAAGTCTTAATGTTAAGTGTCAGGTTAAGTCTTACAGTTAAGTCTTATGGTTACCTCTTAATGTTATGTCTTAGGGTTAAGTTATAAGGTTAAGTCTAAGGGTTAACTCCTAAGGTTAAGTGTTAAGTTTGAATATTAAAGTTAGGTCTTAAGGTTAAGACTTAGGGTTAAGTCTTATAGTTAAGTCTTTAGGGTTAAGTCTTAGGGTTAAGTTTTTGGCTTACGTCTTAGGGTAAAGTATTAAGGTTAAGTCTTAAACTTAAGTCTTAACGTCAAGTCTTAAGGTTGAGCCTTAAGGTTAAGTTTTAGGGTTAAGTCTTAGGCTTAATTTTTATGGTTAAGTCTTAAGGTTAAGTTTTAGGGTTAAGTCTTCTAGTTAAGTCTTAGGGTTAAGTCTCAGGTTTATGTCTTACGGTTAAGTCTTAAGGTTATGTTTTAAGGTTTAGTCTTGTAGTTAAGACTTAACGGTAAATCTGAAGGTTAAGTCTCATGGTTAAGTCTTAGGGATAAGTCTCAGGGTTAAGGCTCAAGGTAAGGTCTCAAGGTTAAGTCCCAGGGTTAAGTCGTAAGGTTCTGTCTTAAGGCTGAGACTTAGGGTTAAGTCTTAAGGTTAAGTCTTATGGATTGAGTCTTAGGTTTACGTCTTAGAGTTAAGTCTTGGGGATATGGCTTAGGGTTAAGTCTCAGGGTTAAGTTTCAAGGCTAAGTTTCAATGTTAAGTCTCAGGGTTATGACTTAGGGTTAAGCATTAAGGTTAAGTCTTAGGTTTCAGTCTCAGGGTTATGTCTTAGGATTAAGTCTTAGGGTTAAGTCTTAGGGTTAAGTATTAAATTTAAGTCTTAGGGTTAATTCTTAGGGTTATGTCCTAAAGATCACGTCTTAAGGTTAAATCTTAGGGTTAGGTCTTAAGGTTAAGACTTAAGATTAAGTCTTAGAGTTATGTCTTAGGGTTAAGTCTTAAGGTTAAGACTTAGAGTTAAGTATTTAAGGTTACGTCTTAGGTTTATTGTCTTAGGGTTAAGTCTTAGGGTGTTGTCTTAAGGTTAAGTATTAATATTAAGTCTTAGGGTTAAAGTCATAAGATTTAATCTCAGGGTTAACTCTTATGGTTATGTCATAAGTTTAAGTCTTAATTTTAAGTCTTGGGGATAAATCCTTGGGTTAAGTCTCACGGTTAATCTCAGGGTTAAGACTTAGGGTTAAGTCTTAAGGTTAAGTCTTAGGGTTTAGTCTTAGGGTTCAGTCGTAGGGTTAAGTCTCAGGGTTATGCCTTAGGGTTAAGTCTTATGTTTAAGTTAAGTCTTAGGTTTAAATCATAGGGTTACGTCTTAGGGTTAAGTTTTAAGTTTAAGTCTTAGGGTTAAGTCTCAGGTTTAGTTTTTAAGGTTAAGTCACAAGGTTAAGTCTTAAGGTTAAGTCTTAATTATAAGTGTTAGGGTTAAGTCTTAAGGTTAAGTCTAAGGGTTAAGTCTCTAAGATTAAGTATTAGGTTTAAGTCTCAGGGTTAAGTCTTAGGGATAAGTCTTAAGGTTAAGTCTTAAATTCAAGTCCTAGGGTTAAGTTTTAAGGTTAAGTCTTAAGGTTAAGTCTCAGGGTTATGTCTTAGGGTTAAGTCTCAGGGTTAAGTCTTAGGGTTAACTGTTAAGGTTAAGACCTAAATTTAAGTCTTAGGGTTAAGCCTTAAGGATAAGACGTAAATTTGAGTCTTAGCGTTAAATCTTAAGGTTATGTCTTACGGTTAAGTGTTAAGGTTAAGTCTTAGATTTAAGTGTTATGGTTATGTCTTAAGGTTAAGTCTTAGTGTTAAGTCTTAGGATTAAGTCTTAAGGTTAACTCATAAATCTAAATCTTAGGGTTAAATCTTTGTGTTAAGTCTTAAGGTTAAATCTTAAGTCCTAGGGTTTGAGTCTTAGGTTTAAGTCTTAAATTTAAGTCTTTGGGATACGTCTTAGGGTTAAGTGTCAGGGTTAAGATTTATGTTTAATTCTTAAGTTTACGTCTTAGGGTTAAGTCTAAAAGTTTAGTCTTAAATTTAAGTCTTAGTGTTGTCTTCGGTTAAGTTATAGTGTTAAGTCTTAGGGTTACATCCTAAGGTTCAGTCTTATATTAAATTCTCAGGGTTAAGTCTTAGGGATAAGTCTTAAGGTTAAGCCTTAGTATTATGTCTTAAGATTCAGTCTTAAATTTAAATCTTAATAATAAGTCTTAAGGTTAAGGTTTGGGGATAAGTCTTAGGGTTAAGTCTCAGGGATAAGTCTTAGGGTTAAGTCTCAGGGATAAGTCTTAGGGTTAAGTCTTAAGGTTAAATCTTAGGGTTAAGTCTTAAGGTTAAGTCTCAGGGTTAAGTCTTAGGTTAAGCATTAGTATTAAGTCTTAGGGTTAAGTCTTGTGGTTAAGTCCTAAATTTAAGTCTTAGGGTTATGTCTTAGGGATAAGTCTTAGGGTTAAGTCTTATGGTTAAGTCGTAAATTTAAGTCTTAGGGTTATGTCTTAGGGATAAGTCTTAAGGTGAAGTCTTAGGATCAAGTCTTAAGGTGAAGTCATTATGTTAATCCTTAGGGTTAAGTTTTAGGATTGTTTCTTAGGGTTAAGTCTTAATGTTAAGTGTCAGGTTAAGTCTTACAGTTAAGTCTTATGGTTACCTCTTAATGTTATGTCTTAGGGTTAAGTTATAAGGTTAAGTCTAAGGGTTAACTCCTAAGGTTAAGTGTTAAGTTTGAATATTAAAGTTAGGTCTTAAGGTTAAGACTTAGGGTTAAGTCTTATAGTTAAGTCTTTAGGGTTAAGTCTTAGGGTTAAGTTTTTGGCTTACGTCTTAGGGTAAAGTATTAAGGTTAAGTCTTAAACTTAAGTCTTAACGTCAAGTCTTAAGGTTGAGCCTTAAGGTTAAGTTTTAGGGTTAAGTCTTAGGCTTAATTTTTATGGTTAAGTCTTAAGGTTAAGTTTTAGGGTTAAGTCTTCTAGTTAAGTCTTAGGGTTAAGTCTCAGGTTTATGTCTTACGGTTAAGTCTTAAGGTTATGTTTTAAGGTTTAGTCTTGTAGTTAAGACTTAACGGTAAATCTGAAGGTTAAGTCTCATGGTTAAGTCTTAGGGATAAGTCTCAGGGTTAAGGCTCAAGGTAAGGTCTCAAGGTTAAGTCCCAGGGTTAAGTCGTAAGGTTCTGTCTTAAGGCTGAGACTTAGGGTTAAGTCTTAAGGTTAAGTCTTATGGATTGAGTCTTAGGTTTACGTCTTAGAGTTAAGTCTTGGGGATATGGCTTAGGGTTAAGTCTCAGGGTTAAGTTTCAAGGCTAAGTTTCAATGTTAAGTCTCAGGGTTATGACTTAGGGTTAAGCATTAAGGTTAAGTCTTAGGTTTCAGTCTCAGGGTTATGTCTTAGGATTAAGTCTTAGGGTTAAGTCTTAGGGTTAAGTATTAAATTTAAGTCTTAGGGTTAATTCTTAGGGTTATGTCCTAAAGATCACGTCTTAAGGTTAAATCTTAGGGTTAGGTCTTAAGGTTAAGACTTAAGATTAAGTCTTAGAGTTATGTCTTAGGGTTAAGTCTTAAGGTTAAGACTTAGAGTTAAGTATTTAAGGTTACGTCTTAGGTTTATTGTCTTAGGGTTAAGTCTTAGGGTGTTGTCTTAAGGTTAAGTATTAATATTAAGTCTTAGGGTTAAAGTCATAAGATTTAATCTCAGGGTTAACTCTTATGGTTATGTCATAAGTTTAAGTCTTAATTTTAAGTCTTGGGGATAAATCCTTGGGTTAAGTCTCATGGTTAATCTCAGGGTTAAGACTTAGGGTTAAGTCTTAAGGTTAAGTCTTAGGGTTTAGTCTTAGGGTTCAGTCGTAGGGTTAAGTCTCAGGGTTATGCCTTAGGGTTAAGTCTTATGTTTAAGTTAAGTCTTAGGTTTAAATCATAGGGTTAAGTCTTAGGGTTAAGTTTTAAGTTTAAGTCTTAGGGTTAAGTCTCAGGTTTAGTTTTTAAGGTTAAGTCACAAGGTTAAGTCTTAAGGTTAAGTCTTAATTATAAGTGTTAGGGTTAAGTCTTAAGGTTAAGTCTAAGGGTTAAGTCTCTAAGATTAAGTATTAGGTTTAAGTCTCAGGGTTAAGTCTTAGGGATAAGTCTTAAGGTTAAGTCTTAAATTCAAGTCCTAGGGTTAAGTTTTAAGGTTAAGTCTTAAGGTTAAGTCTCAGGGTTATGTCTTAGGGTTAAGTCTTAGGTTTAAGTCTCAGGGTTAAGTCTTAGGGTTAACTGTTAAGGTTAAGACCTAAATTTAAGTCTTAGGGTTAAGCCTTAAGGATAAGACGTAAATTTGAGTCTTAGCGTTAAATCTTAAGGTTATGTCTTACGGTTAAGTGTTAAGGTTAAGTCTTAGATTTAAGTGTTATGGTTATGTCTTAAGGTTAAGTCTTAGTGTTAAGTCTTAGGATTAAGTCTTAAGGTTAACTCATAAATCTAAATCTTAGGGTTAAATCTTTGTGTTAAGTCTTAAGGTTACATCTTAAGTCCTAGGGTTTGAGTCTTAGGTTTAAGTCTTAAATTTAAGTCTTTGGGATACGTCTTAGGGTTAAGTGTCAGGGTTAAGATTTATGTTTAATTCTTAAGTTTACGTCTTAGGGTTAAGTCTAAAAGTTTAGTCTTAAATTTAAGTCTTAGTGTTGTCTTCGGTTAAGTTATAGTGTTAAGTCTTAGGGTTACATCCTAAGGTTCAGTCTTATATTAAATTCTCAGGGTTAAGTCTTAGGGATAAGTCTTAAGGTTAAGCCTTAGTATTATGTCTTAAGATTCAGTCTTAAATTTAAATCTTAATAATAAGTCTTAAGGTTAAGGTTTGGGGATAAGTCTTAGGGTTAAGTCTCAGGGATAAGTCTTAGGGTTAAGTCTCAGGGATAAGTCTTAGGGTTAAGTCTTAAGGTTAAATCTTAGGGTTAAGTCTTAAGGTTAAGTCTCAGGGTTAAGTCTTAGGTTAAGTATTAGTATTAAGTCTTAGGGTTAAGTCTTGTGGTTAAGTCCTAAATTTAAGTCTTAGGGTTATGTCTTAGGGATAAGTCTTAGGGTTAAGTCTTATGGTTAAGTCGTAAATTTAAGTCTTAGGGTTATGTCTTAGGGATAAGTCTTAAGGTGAAGTCTTAGGATCAGGTCTTAAGGTGAAGTCATTATGTTAATCCTTAGGGTTAAGTTTTAGGATTGTTTCTTAGGGTTAAGTCTTAATGTTAAGTGTCAGGTTAAGTCTTACAGTTAAGTCTTATGGTTACCTCTTAATGTTATGTCTTAGGGTTAAGTTATAAGGTTAAGTCTAAGGGTTAACTCCTAAGGTTAAGTGTTAAGTTTGAATATTAAAGTTAGGTCTTAAGGTTAAGACTTAGGGTTAAGTCTTATAGTTAAGTCTTTAGGGTTAAGTCTTAGGGTTAAGTTTTTGGCTTACGTCTTAGGGTAAAGTATTAAGGTTAAGTCTTAAACTTAAGTCTTAACGTCAAGTCTTAAGGTTGAGCCTTAAGGTTAAGTTTTAGGGTTAAGTCTTAGGCTTAATTTTTATGGTTAAGTCTTAAGGTTAAGTTTTAGGGTTAAGTCTTCTAGTTAAGTCTTAGGGTTAAGTCTCAGGTTTATGTCTTACGGTTAAGTCTTAAGGTTATGTTTTAAGGTTTAGTCTTGTAGTTAAGACTTAACGGTAAATCTGAAGGTTAAGTCTCATGGTTAAGTCTTAGGGATAAGTCTCAGGGTTAAGGCTCAAGGTAAGGTCTCAAGGTTAAGTCCCAGGGTTAAGTCGTAAGGTTCTGTCTTAAGGCTGAGACTTAGGGTTAAGTCTTAAGGTTAAGTCTTATGGATTGAGTCTTAGGTTTACGTCTTAGAGTTAAGTCTTGGGGATATGGCTTAGGGTTAAGTCTCAGGGTTAAGTTTCAAGGCTAAGTTTCAATGTTAAGTCTCAGGGTTATGACTTAGGGTTAAGCATTAAGGTTAAGTCTTAGGTTTCAGTCTCAGGGTTATGTCTTAGGATTAAGTCTTAGGGTTAAGTCTTAGGGTTAAGTATTAAATTTAAGTCTTAGGGTTAATTCTTAGGGTTATGTCCTAAAGATCACGTCTTAAGGTTAAATCTTAGGGTTAGGTCTTAAGGTTAAGACTTAAGATTAAGTCTTAGAGTTATGTCTTAGGGTTAAGTCTTAAGGTTAAGACTTAGAGTTAAGTATTTAAGGTTACGTCTTAGGTTTATTGTCTTAGGGTTAAGTCTTAGGGTGTTGTCTTAAGGTTAAGTATTAATATTAAGTCTTAGGGTTAAAGTCATAAGATTTAATCTCAGGGTTAACTCTTATGGTTATGTCATAAGTTTAAGTCTTAATTTTAAGTCTTGGGGATAAATCCTTGGGTTAAGTCTCACGGTTAATCTCAGGGTTAAGACTTAGGGTTAAGTCTTAAGGTTAAGTCTTAGGGTTTAGTCTTAGGGTTCAGTCGTAGGGTTAAGTCTCAGGGTTATGCCTTAGGGTTAAGTCTTATGTTTAAGTTAAGTCTTAGGTTTAAATCATAGGGTTAAGTCTTAGGGTTAAGTTTTAAGTTTAAGTCTTAGGGTTAAGTCTCAGGTTTAGTTTTTAAGGTTAAGTCACAAGGTTAAGTCTTAAGGTTAAGTCTTAATTATAAGTGTTAGGGTTAAGTCTTAAGGTTAAGTCTAAGGGTTAAGTCTCTAAGATTAAGTATTAGGTTTAAGTCTCAGGGTTAAGTCTTAGGGATAAGTCTTAAGGTTAAGTCTTAAATTCAAGTCCTAGGGTTAAGTTTTAAGGTTAAGTCTTAAGGTTAAGTCTCAGGGTTATGTCTTAGGGTTAAGTCTTAGGTTTAAGTCTCAGGGTTAAGTCTTAGGGTTAACTGTTAAGGTTAAGACCTAAATTTAAGTCTTAGGGTTAAGCCTTAAGGATAAGACGTAAATTTGAGTCTTAGCGTTAAATCTTAAGGTTATGTCTTACGGTTAAGTGTTAAGGTTAAGTCTTAGATTTAAGTGTTATGGTTATGTCTTAAGGTTAAGTCTTAGTGTTAAGTCTTAGGATTAAGTCTTAAGGTTAACTCATAAATCTAAATCTTAGGGTTAAATCTTTGTGTTAAGTCTTAAGGTTAAATCTTAAGTCCTAGGGTTTGAGTCTTAGGTTTAAGTCTTAAATTTAAGTCTTTGGGATACGTCTTAGGGTTAAGTGTCAGGGTTAAGATTTATGTTTAATTCTTAAGTTTACGTCTTAGGGTTAAGTCTAAAAGTTTAGTCTTAAATTTAAGTCTTAGTGTTGTCTTCGGTTAAGTTATAGTGTTAAGTCTTAGGGTTACATCCTAAGGTTCAGTCTTATATTAAATTCTCAGGGTTAAGTCTTAGGGATAAGTCTTAAGGTTAAGCCTTAGTATTATGTCTTAAGATTCAGTCTTAAATTTAAATCTTAATAATAAGTCTTAAGGTTAAGGTTTGGGGATAAGTCTTAGGGTTAAGTCTCAGGGATAAGTCTTAGGGTTAAGTCTCAGGGATAAGTCTTAGGGTTAAGTCTTAAGGTTAAATCTTAGGGTTAAGTCTTAAGGTTAAGTCTCAGGGTTAAGTCTTAGGTTAAGTATTAGTATTAAGTCTTAGGGTTAAGTCTTGTGGTTAAGTCCTAAATTTAAGTCTTAGGGTTATGTCTTAGGGATAAGTCTTAGGGTTAAGTCTTATGGTTAAGTCGTAAATTTAAGTCTTAGGGTTATGTCTTAGGGATAAGTCTTAAGGTGAAGTCTTAGGATCAAGTCTTAAGGTGAAGTCATTATGTTAATCCTTAGGGTTAAGTTTTAGGATTGTTTCTTAGGGTTAAGTCTTAATGTTAAGTGTCAGGTTAAGTCTTACAGTTAAGTCTTATGGTTACCTCTTAATGTTATGTCTTAGGGTTAAGTTATAAGGTTAAGTCTAAGGGTTAACTCCTAAGGTTAAGTGTTAAGTTTGAATATTAAAGTTAGGTCTTAAGGTTAAGACTTAGGGTTAAGTCTTATAGTTAAGTCTTTAGGGTTAAGTCTTAGGGTTAAGTTTTTGGCTTACGTCTTAGGGTAAAGTATTAAGGTTAAGTCTTAAACTTAAGTCTTAACGTCAAGTCTTAAGGTTGAGCCTTAAGGTTAAGTTTTAGGGTTAAGTCTTAGGCTTAATTTTTATGGTTAAGTCTTAAGGTTAAGTTTTAGGGTTAAGTCTTCTAGTTAAGTCTTAGGGTTAAGTCTCAGGTTTATGTCTTACGGTTAAGTCTTAAGGTTATGTTTTAAGGTTTAGTCTTGTAGTTAAGACTTAACGGTAAATCTGAAGGTTAAGTCTCATGGTTAAGTCTTAGGGATAAGTCTCAGGGTTAAGGCTCAAGGTAAGGTCTCAAGGTTAAGTCCCAGGGTTAAGTCGTAAGGTTCTGTCTTAAGGCTGAGACTTAGGGTTAAGTCTTAAGGTTAAGTCTTATGGATTGAGTCTTAGGTTTACGTCTTAGAGTTAAGTCTTGGGGATATGGCTTAGGGTTAAGTCTCAGGGTTAAGTTTCAAGGCTAAGTTTCAATGTTAAGTCTCAGGGTTATGACTTAGGGTTAAGCATTAAGGTTAAGTCTTAGGTTTCAGTCTCAGGGTTATGTCTTAGGATTAAGTCTTAGGGTTAAGTCTTAGGGTTAAGTATTAAATTTAAGTCTTAGGGTTAATTCTTAGGGTTATGTCCTAAAGATCACGTCTTAAGGTTAAATCTTAGGGTTAGGTCTTAAGGTTAAGACTTAAGATTAAGTCTTAGAGTTATGTCTTAGGGTTAAGTCTTAAGGTTAAGACTTAGAGTTAAGTATTTAAGGTTACGTCTTAGGTTTATTGTCTTAGGGTTAAGTCTTAGGGTGTTGTCTTAAGGTTAAGTATTAATATTAAGTCTTAGGGTTAAAGTCATAAGATTTAATCTCAGGGTTAACTCTTATGGTTATGTCATAAGTTTAAGTCTTAATTTTAAGTCTTGGGGATAAATCCTTGGGTTAAGTCTCACGGTTAATCTCAGGGTTAAGACTTAGGGTTAAGTCTTAAGGTTAAGTCTTAGGGTTTAGTCTTACGGTTCAGTCGTAGGGTTAAGTCTCAGGGTTATGCCTTAGGGTTAAGTCTTATGTTTAAGTTAAGTCTTAGGTTTAAATCATAGGGTTAAGTCTTAGGGTTAAGTTTTAAGTTTAAGTCTTAGGGTTAAGTCTCAGGTTTAGTTTTTAAGGTTAAGTCACAAGGTTAAGTCTTAATTATAAGTGTTAGGGTTAAGTCTTAAGGTTAAGTCTAAGGGTTAAGTCTCTAAGATTAAGTATTAGGTTTAAGTCTCAGGGTTAAGTCTTAGGGATAAGTCTTAAGGTTAAGTCTTAAATTCAAGTCCTAGGGTTAAGTTTTAAGGTTAAGTCTTAAGGTTAAGTCTCAGGGTTATGTCTTAGGGTTAAGTCTTAGGTTTAAGTCTCAGGGTTAAGTCTTAGGGTTAACTGTTAAGGTTAAGACCTAAATTTAAGTCTTAGGGTTAAGCCTTAAGGATAAGACGTAAATTTGAGTCTTAGCGTTAAATCTTAAGGTTATGTCTTACGGTTAAGTGTTAAGGTTAAGTCTTAGATTTAAGTGTTATGGTTATGTCTTAAGGTTAAGTCTTAGTGTTAAGTCTTAGGATTAAGTCTTAAGGTTAACTCATAAATCTAAATCTTAGGGTTAAATCTTTGTGTTAAGTCTTAAGGTTACATCTTAAGTCCTAGGGTTTGAGTCTTAGGTTTAAGTCTTAAATTTAAGTCTTTGGGATACGTCTTAGGGTTAAGTGTCAGGGTTAAGATTTATGTTTAATTCTTAAGTTTACGTCTTAGGGTTAAGTCTAAAAGTTTAGTCTTAAATTTAAGTCTTAGTGTTGTCTTCGGTTAAGTTATAGTGTTAAGTCTTAGGGTTACATCCTAAGGTTCAGTCTTATATTAAATTCTCAGGGTTAAGTCTTAGGGATAAGTCTTAAGGTTAAGCCTTAGTATTATGTCTTAAGATTCAGTCTTAAATTTAAATCTTAATAATAAGTCTTAAGGTTAAGGTTTGGGGATAAGTCTTAGGGTTAAGTCTCAGGGATAAGTCTTAGGGTTAAGTCTCAGGGATAAGTCTTAGGGTTAAGTCTTAAGGTTAAGTCTCAGGGTTAAGTCTTAGGTTAAGTATTAGTATTAAGTCTTAGGGTTAAGTCTTGTGGTTAAGTCCTAAATTTAAGTCTTAGGGTTATGTCTTAGGGATAAGTCTTAGGGTTAAGTCTTATGGTTAAGTCGTAAATTTAAGTCTTAGGGTTATGTCTTAGGGATAAGTCTTAAGGTGAAGTCTTAGGATCAAGTCTTAAGGTGAAGTCATTATGTTAATCCTTAGGGTTAAGTTTTAGGATTGTTTCTTAGGGTTAAGTCTTAATGTTAAGTGTCAGGTTAAGTCTTACAGTTAAGTCTTATGGTTACCTCTTAATGTTATGTCTTAGGGTTAAGTTATAAGGTTAAGTCTAAGGGTTAACTCCTAAGGTTAAGTGTTAAGTTTGAATATTAAAGTTAGGTCTTAAGGTTAAGACTTAGGGTTAAGTCTTATAGTTAAGTCTTTAGGGTTAAGTCTTAGGGTTAAGTTTTTGGCTTACGTCTTAGGGTAAAGTATTAAGGTTAAGTCTTAAACTTAAGTCTTAACGTCAAGTCTTAAGGTTGAGCCTTAAGGTTAAGTTTTAGGGTTAAGTCTTAGGCTTAATTTTTATGGTTAAGTCTTAAGGTTAAGTTTTAGGGTTAAGTCTTCTAGTTAAGTCTTAGGGTTAAGTCTCAGGTTTATGTCTTACGGTTAAGTCTTAAGGTTATGTTTTAAGGTTTAGTCTTGTAGTTAAGACTTAACGGTAAATCTGAAGGTTAAGTCTCATGGTTAAGTCTTAGGGATAAGTCTCAGGGTTAAGGCTCAAGGTAAGGTCTCAAGGTTAAGTCCCAGGGTTAAGTCGTAAGGTTCTGTCTTAAGGCTGAGACTTAGGGTTAAGTCTTAAGGTTAAGTCTTATGGATTGAGTCTTAGGTTTACATCTTAGAGTTAAGTCTTGGGGATATGGCTTAGGGTTAAGTCTCAGGGTTAAGTTTCAAGGCTAAGTTTCAATGTTAAGTCTCAGGGTTATGACTTAGGGTTAAGCATTAAGGTTAAGTCTTAGGTTTCAGTCTCAGGGTTATGTCTTAGGATTAAGTCTTAGGGTTAAGTCTTAGGGTTAAGTATTAAATTTAAGTCTTAGGGTTAATTCTTAGGGTTATGTCCTAAAGATCACGTCTTAAGGTTAAATCTTAGGGTTAGGTCTTAAGGTTAAGACTTAAGATTAAGTCTTAGAGTTATGTCTTAGGGTTAAGTCTTAAGGTTAAGACTTAGAGTTAAGTATTTAAGGTTACGTCTTAGGTTTATTGTCTTAGGGTTAAGTCTTAGGGTGTTGTCTTAAGGTTAAGTATTAATATTAAGTCTTAGGGTTAAAGTCATAAGATTTAATCTCAGGGTTAACTCTTATGGTTATGTCATAAGTTTAAGTCTTAATTTTAAGTCTTGGGGATAAATCCTTGGGTTAAGTCTCACGGTTAATCTCAGGGTTAAGACTTAGGGTTAAGTCTTAAGGTTAAGTCTTAGGGTTTAGTCTTAGGGTTCAGTCGTAGGGTTAAGTCTCAGGGTTATGCCTTAGGGTTAAGTCTTATGTTTAAGTTAAGTCTTAGGTTTAAATCATAGGGTTACGTCTTAGGGTTAAGTTTTAAGTTTAAGTCTTAGGGTTAAGTCTCAGGTTTAGTTTTTAAGGTTAAGTCACAAGGTTAAGTCTTAAGGTTAAGTCTTAATTATAAGTGTTAGGGTTAAGTCTTAAGGTTAAGTCTAAGGGTTAAGTCTCTAAGATTAAGTATTAGGTTTAAGTCTCAGGGTTAAGTCTTAGGGATAAGTCTTAAGGTTAAGTCTTAAATTCAAGTCCTAGGGTTAAGTTTTAAGGTTAAGTCTTAAGGTTAAGTCTCAGGGTTATGTCTTAGGGTTAAGTCTTAGGTTTAAGTCTCAGGGTTAAGTCTTAGGGTTAACTGTTAAGGTTAAGACCTAAATTTAAGTCTTAGGGTTAAGCCTTAAGGATAAGACGTAAATTTGAGTCTTAGCGTTAAATCTTAAGGTTATGTCTTACGGTTAAGTGTTAAGGTTAAGTCTTAGATTTAAGTGTTATGGTTATGTCTTAAGGTTAAGTCTTAGTGTTAAGTCTTAGGATTAAGTCTTAAGGTTAACTCATAAATCTAAATCTTAGGGTTAAATCTTTGTGTTAAGTCTTAAGGTTAAATCTTAAGTCCTAGGGTTTGAGTCTTAGGTTTAAGTCTTAAATTTAAGTCTTTGGGATACGTCTTAGGGTTAAGTGTCAGGGTTAAGATTTATGTTTAATTCTTAAGTTTACGTCTTAGGGTTAAGTCTAAAAGTTTAGTCTTAAATTTAAGTCTTAGTGTTGTCTTCGGTTAAGTTATAGTGTTAAGTCTTAGGGTTACATCCTAAGGTTCAGTCTTATATTAAATTCTCAGGGTTAAGTCTTAGGGATAAGTCTTAAGGTTAAGCCTTAGTATTATGTCTTAAGATTCAGTCTTAAATTTAAATCTTAATAATAAGTCTTAAGGTTAAGGTTTGGGGATAAGTCTTAGGGTTAAGTCTCAGGGATAAGTCTTAGGGTTAAGTCTCAGGGATAAGTCTTAGGGTTAAGTCTTAAGGTTAAATCTTAGGGTTAAGTCTTAAGGTTAAGTCTCAGGGTTAAGTCTTAGGTTAAGCATTAGTATTAAGTCTTAGGGTTAAGTCTTGTGGTTAAGTCCTAAATTTAAGTCTTAGGGTTATGTCTTAGGGATAAGTCTTAGGGTTAAGTCTTATGGTTAAGTCGTAAATTTAAGTCTTAGGGTTATGTCTTAGGGATAAGTCTTAAGGTGAAGTCTTAGGATCAAGTCTTAAGGTGAAGTCATTATGTTAATCCTTAGGGTTAAGTTTTAGGATTGTTTCTTAGGGTTAAGTCTTAATGTTAAGTGTCAGGTTAAGTCTTACAGTTAAGTCTTATGGTTACCTCTTAATGTTATGTCTTAGGGTTAAGTTATAAGGTTAAGTCTAAGGGTTAACTCCTAAGGTTAAGTGTTAAGTTTGAATATTAAAGTTAGGTCTTAAGGTTAAGACTTAGGGTTAAGTCTTATAGTTAAGTCTTTAGGGTTAAGTCTTAGGGTTAAGTTTTTGGCTTACGTCTTAGGGTAAAGTATTAAGGTTAAGTCTTAAACTTAAGTCTTAACGTCAAGTCTTAAGGTTGAGCCTTAAGGTTAAGTTTTAGGGTTAAGTCTTAGGCTTAATTTTTATGGTTAAGTCTTAAGGTTAAGTTTTAGGGTTAAGTCTTCTAGTTAAGTCTTAGGGTTAAGTCTCAGGTTTATGTCTTACGGTTAAGTCTTAAGGTTATGTTTTAAGGTTTAGTCTTGTAGTTAAGACTTAACGGTAAATCTGAAGGTTAAGTCTCATGGTTAAGTCTTAGGGATAAGTCTCAGGGTTAAGGCTCAAGGTAAGGTCTCAAGGTTAAGTCCCAGGGTTAAGTCGTAAGGTTCTGTCTTAAGGCTGAGACTTAGGGTTAAGTCTTAAGGTTAAGTCTTATGGATTGAGTCTTAGGTTTACGTCTTAGAGTTAAGTCTTGGGGATATGGCTTAGGGTTAAGTCTCAGGGTTAAGTTTCAAGGCTAAGTTTCAATGTTAAGTCTCAGGGTTATGACTTAGGGTTAAGCATTAAGGTTAAGTCTTAGGTTTCAGTCTCAGGGTTATGTCTTAGGATTAAGTCTTAGGGTTAAGTCTTAGGGTTAAGTATTAAATTTAAGTCTTAGGGTTAATTCTTAGGGTTATGTCCTAAAGATCACGTCTTAAGGTTAAATCTTAGGGTTAGGTCTTAAGGTTAAGACTTAAGATTAAGTCTTAGAGTTATGTCTTAGGGTTAAGTCTTAAGGTTAAGACTTAGAGTTAAGTATTTAAGGTTACGTCTTAGGTTTATTGTCTTAGGGTTAAGTCTTAGGGTGTTGTCTTAAGGTTAAGTATTAATATTAAGTCTTAGGGTTAAAGTCATAAGATTTAATCTCAGGGTTAACTCTTATGGTTATGTCATAAGTTTAAGTCTTAATTTTAAGTCTTGGGGATAAATCCTTGGGTTAAGTCTCACGGTTAATCTCAGGGTTAAGACTTAGGGTTAAGTCTTAAGGTTAAGTCTTAGAGTTTAGTCTTAGGGTTCAGTCGTAGGGTTAAGTCTCAGGGTTATGTCTTAGGGTTAAGTCTTATGTTTAAGTTAAGTCTTAGGTTTAAATCATAGGGTTAAGTCTTAGGGTTAAGTTTTAAGTTTAAGTCTTAGGGTTAAGTCTCAGGTTTAGTTTTTAAGGTTAAGTCACAAGGTTAAGTCTTAAGGTTAAGTCTTAATTATAAGTGTTAGGGTTAAGTCTTAAGGTTAAGTCTAAGGGTTAAGTCTCTAAGATTAAGTATTAGGTTTAAGTCTCAGGGTTAAGTCTTAGGGATAAGTCTTAAGGTTAAGTCTTAAATTCAAGTCCTAGGGTTAAGTTTTAAGGTTAAGTCTTAAGGTTAAGTCTCAGGGTTATGTCTTAGGGTTAAGTCTTAGGTTTAAGTCTCAGGGTTAAGTCTTAGGGTTAACTGTTAAGGTTAAGACCTAAATTTAAGTCTTAGGGTTAAGCCTTAAGGATAAGACGTAAATTTGAGTCTTAGCGTTAAATCTTAAGGTTATGTCTTGCGGTTAAGTGTTAAGGTTAAGTCTTAGATTTAAGTGTTATGGTTATGTCTTAAGGTTAAGTCTTAGTGTTAAGTCTTAGGATTAAGTCTTAAGGTTAACTCATAAATCTAAATCTTAGGGTTAAATCTTTGTGTTAAGTCTTAAGGTTAAATCTTAAGTCCTAGGGTTTGAGTCTTAGGTTTAAGTCTTAAATTTAAGTCTTTGGGATACGTCTCAGGGTTAAGTGTCAGGGTTAAGATTTATGTTTAATTCTTAAGTTTACGTCTTAGGGTTAAGTCTAAAAGTTTAGTCTTAAATTTAAGTCTTAGTGTTGTCTTCGGTTAAGTTATAGTGTTAAGTCTTAGGGTTACATCCTAAGGTTCAGTCTTATATTAAATTCTCAGGGTTAAGTCTTAGGGATAAGTCTTAAGGTTAAGCCTTAGTATTATGTCTTAAGATTCAGTCTTAAATTTAAATCTTAATAATAAGTCTTAAGGTTAAGGTTTGGGGATAAGTCTTAGGGTTAAGTCTCAGGGATAAGTCTTAGGGTTAAGTCTCAGGGATAAGTCTTAGGGTTAAGTCTTAAGGTTAAATCTTAGGGTTAAGTCTTAAGGTTAAGTCTCAGGGTTAAGTCTTAGGTTAAGTATTAGTATTAAGTCTTAGGGTTAAGTCTTGTGGTTAAGTCCTAAATTTAAGTCTTAGGGTTATGTCTTAGGGATAAGTCTTAAGGTGAAGTCTTAGGATCAAGTCTTAAGGTGAAGTCATTATGTTAATCCTTAGGGTTAAGTTTTAGGATTGTTTCTTAGGGTTAAGTCTTAATGTTAAGTGTCAGGTTAAGTCTTACAGTTAAGTCTTATGGTTACCTCTTAATGTTATGTCTTAGGGTTAAGTTATAAGGTTAAGTCTAAGGGTTAACTCCTAAGGTTAAGTGTTAAGTTTGAATATTAAAGTTAGGTCTTAAGGTTAAGACTTAGGGTTAAGTCTTATAGTTAAGTCTTTAGGGTTAAGTCTTAGGGTTAAGTTTTTGGCTTACGTCTTAGGGTAAAGTATTAAGGTTAAGTCTTAAACTTAAGTCTTAACGTCAAGTCTTAAGGTTGAGCCTTAAGGTTAAGTTTTAGGGTTAAGTCTTAGGCTTAATTTTTATGGTTAAGTCTTAAGGTTAATTTTTAGGGTTAAGTCTTCTAGTTAAGTCTTAGGGTTAAGTCTCAGGTTTATGTCTTATGGTTAAGTCTTAAGGTTATGTTTTAAGGTTTAGTCTTGTAGTTAAGACTTAACGGTAAATCTGAAGGTTAAGTCTCATGGTTAAGTCTTAGGGATAAGTCTCAGGGTTAAGGCTCAAGGTAAGGTCTCAAGGTTAAGTCCCAGGGTTAAGTCGTAAGGTTCTGTCTTAAGGCTGAGACTTAGGGTTAAGTCTTAAGGTTAAGTCTTATGGATTGAGTCTTAGGTTTACGTCTTAGAGTTAAGTCTTGGGGATATGGCTTAGGGTTAAGTCTCAGGGTTAAGTTTCAAGGCTAAGTTTCAATGTTAAGTCTCAGGGTTATGACTTAGGGTTAAGCATTAAGGTTAAGTCTTAGGTTTCAGTCTCAGGGTTATGTCTTAGGATTAAGTCTTAGGGTTAAGTCTTAGGGTTAAGTATTAAATTTAAGTCTTAGGGTTAATTCTTAGGGTTATGTCCTAAAGATCACGTCTTAAGGTTAAATCTTAGGGTTAGGTCTTAAGGTTAAGACTTAAGATTAAGTCTTAGAGTTATGTCTTAGGGTTAAGTCTTAAGGTTAAGACTTAGAGTTAAGTATTTAAGGTTACGTCTTAGGTTTATTGTCTTAGGGTTAAGTCTTAGGGTGTTGTCTTAAGGTTAAGTATTAATATTAAGTCTTAGGGTTAAAGTCATAAGATTTAATCTCAGGGTTAACTCTTATGGTTATGTCATAAGTTTAAGTCTTAATTTTAAGTCTTGGGGATAAATCCTTGGGTTAAGTCTCACGGTTAATCTCAGGGTTAAGACTTAGGGTTAAGTCTTAAGGTTAAGTCTTAGGGTTTAGTCTTAGGGTTCAGTCGTAGGGTTAAGTCTCAGGGTTATGCCTTAGGGTTAAGTCTTATGTTTAAGTTAAGTCTTAGGTTTAAATCATAGGGTTAAGTCTTAGGGTTAAGTTTTAAGTTTAAGTCTTAGGGTTAAGTCTCAGGTTTAGTTTTTAAGGTTAAGTCACAAGGTTAAGTCTTAAGGTTAAGTCTTAATTATAAGTGTTAGGGTTAAGTCTTAAGGTTAAGTCTAAGGGTTAAGTCTCTAAGATTAAGTATTAGGTTTAAGTCTCAGGGTTAAGTCTTAGGGATAAGTCTTAAGGTTAAGTCTTAAATTCAAGTCCTAGGGTTAAGTTTTAAGGTTAAGTCTTAAGGTTAAGTCTCAGGGTTATGTCTTAGGGTTAAGTCTCAGGGTTAAGTCTTAGGGTTAACTGTTAAGGTTAAGACCTAAATTTAAGTCTTAGGGTTAAGCCTTAAGGATAAGACGTAAATTTGAGTCTTAGCGTTAAATCTTAAGGTTATGTCTTACGGTTAAGTGTTAAGGTTAAGTCTTAGATTTAAGTGTTATGGTTATGTCTTAAGGTTAAGTCTTAGTGTTAAGTCTTAGGATTAAGTCTTAAGGTTAACTCATAAATCTAAATCTTAGGGTTAAATCTTTGTGTTAAGTCTTAAGGTTACATCTTAAGTCCTAGGGTTTGAGTCTTAGGTTTAAGTCTTAAATTTAAGTCTTTGGGATACGTCTTAGGGTTAAGTGTCAGGGTTAAGATTTATGTTTAATTCTTAAGTTTACGTCTTAGGGTTAAGTCTAAAAGTTTAGTCTTAAATTTAAGTCTTAGTGTTGTCTTCGGTTAAGTTATAGTGTTAAGTCTTAGGGTTACATCCTAAGGTTCAGTCTTATATTAAATTCTCAGGGTTAAGTCTTAGGGATAAGTCTTAAGGTTAAGCCTTAGTATTATGTCTTAAGATTCAGTCTTAAATTTAAATCTTAATAATAAGTCTTAAGGTTAAGGTTTGGGGATAAGTCTTAGGGTTAAGTCTCAGGGATAAGTCTTAGGGTTAAGTCTCAGGGATAAGTCTTAGGGTTAAGTCTTAAGGTTAAATCTTAGGGTTAAGTCTTAAGGTTAAGTCTCAGGGTTAAGTCTTAGGTTAAGTATTAGTATTAAGTCTTAGGGTTAAGTCTTGTGGTTAAGTCCTAAATTTAAGTCTTAGGGTTATGTCTTAGGGATAAGTCTTAGGGTTAAGTCTTATGGTTAAGTCGTAAATTTAAGTCTTAGGGTTATGTCTTAGGGATAAGTCTTAAGGTGAAGTCTTAGGATCAAGTCTTAAGGTGAAGTCATTATGTTAATCCTTAGGGTTAAGTTTTAGGATTGTTTCTTAGGGTTAAGTCTTAATGTTAAGTGTCAGGTTAAGTCTTACAGTTAAGTCTTATGGTTACCTCTTAATGTTATGTCTTAGGGTTAAGTTATAAGGTTAAGTCTAAGGGTTAACTCCTAAGGTTAAGTGTTAAGTTTGAATATTAAAGTTAGGTCTTAAGGTTAAGACTTAGGGTTAAGTCTTATAGTTAAGTCTTTAGGGTTAAGTCTTAGGGTTAAGTTTTTGGCTTACGTCTTAGGGTAAAGTATTAAGGTTAAGTCTTAAACTTAAGTCTTAACGTCAAGTCTTAAGGTTGAGCCTTAAGGTTAAGTTTTAGGGTTAAGTCTTAGGCTTAATTTTTATGGTTAAGTCTTAAGGTTAAGTTTTAGGGTTAAGTCTTCTAGTTAAGTCTTAGGGTTAAGTCTCAGGTTTATGTCTTACGGTTAAGTCTTAAGGTTATGTTTTAAGGTTTAGTCTTGTAGTTAAGACTTAACGGTAAATCTGAAGGTTAAGTCTCATGGTTAAGTCTTAGGGATAAGTCTCAGGGTTAAGGCTCAAGGTAAGGTCTCAAGGTTAAGTCCCAGGGTTAAGTCGTAAGGTTCTGTCTTAAGGCTGAGACTTAGGGTTAAGTCTTAAGGTTAAGTCTTATGGATTGAGTCTTAGGTTTACGTCTTAGAGTTAAGTCTTGGGGATATGGCTTAGGGTTAAGTCTCAGGGTTAAGTTTCAAGGCTAAGTTTCAATGTTAAGTCTCAGGGTTATGACTTAGGGTTAAGCATTAAGGTTAAGTCTTAGGTTTCAGTCTCAGGGTTATGTCTTAGGATTAAGTCTTAGGGTTAAGTCTTAGGGTTAAGTATTAAATTTAAGTCTTAGGGTTAATTCTTAGGGTTATGTCCTAAAGATCACGTCTTAAGGTTAAATCTTAGGGTTAGGTCTTAAGGTTAAGACTTAAGATTAAGTCTTAGAGTTATGTCTTAGGGTTAAGTCTTAAGGTTAAGACTTAGAGTTAAGTATTTAAGGTTACGTCTTAGGTTTATTGTCTTAGGGTTAAGTCTTAGGGTGTTGTCTTAAGGTTAAGTATTAATATTAAGTCTTAGGGTTAAAGTCATAAGATTTAATCTCAGGGTTAACTCTTATGGTTATGTCATAAGTTTAAGTCTTAATTTTAAGTCTTGGGGATAAATCCTTGGGTTAAGTCTCATGGTTAATCTCAGGGTTAAGACTTAGGGTTAAGTCTTAAGGTTAAGTCTTAGGGTTTAGTCTTAGGGTTCAGTCGTAGGGTTAAGTCTCAGGGTTATGCCTTAGGGTTAAGTCTTATGTTTAAGTTAAGTCTTAGGTTTAAATCATAGGGTTAAGTCTTAGGGTTAAGTTTTAAGTTTAAGTCTTAGGGTTAAGTCTCAGGTTTAGTTTTTAAGGTTAAGTCACAAGGTTAAGTCTTAAGGTTAAGTCTTAATTATAAGTGTTAGGGTTAAGTCTTAAGGTTAAGTCTAAGGGTTAAGTCTCTAAGATTAAGTATTAGGTTTAAGTCTCAGGGTTAAGTCTTAGGGATAAGTCTTAAGGTTAAGTCTTAAATTCAAGTCCTAGGGTTAAGTTTTAAGGTTAAGTCTTAAGGTTAAGTCTCAGGGTTATGTCTTAGGGTTAAGTCTTAGGTTTAAGTCTCAGGGTTAAGTCTTAGGGTTAACTGTTAAGGTTAAGACCTAAATTTAAGTCTTAGGGTTAAGCCTTAAGGATAAGACGTAAATTTGAGTCTTAGCGTTAAATCTTAAGGTTATGTCTTACGGTTAAGTGTTAAGGTTAAGTCTTAGATTTAAGTGTTATGGTTATGTCTTAAGGTTAAGTCTTAGTGTTAAGTCTTAGGATTAAGTCTTAAGGTTAACTCATAAATCTAAATCTTAGGGTTAAATCTTTGTGTTAAGTCTTAAGGTTACATCTTAAGTCCTAGGGTTTGAGTCTTAGGTTTAAGTCTTAAATTTAAGTCTTTGGGATACGTCTTAGGGTTAAGTGTCAGGGTTAAGATTTATGTTTAATTCTTAAGTTTACGTCTTAGGGTTAAGTCTAAAAGTTTAGTCTTAAATTTAAGTCTTAGTGTTGTCTTCGGTTAAGTTATAGTGTTAAGTCTTAGGGTTACATCCTAAGGTTCAGTCTTATATTAAATTCTCAGGGTTAAGTCTTAGGGATAAGTCTTAAGGTTAAGCCTTAGTATTATGTCTTAAGATTCAGTCTTAAATTTAAATCTTAATAATAAGTCTTAAGGTTAAGGTTTGGGGATAAGTCTTAGGGTTAAGTCTCAGGGATAAGTCTTAGGGTTAAGTCTTAAGGTTAAATCTTAGGGTTAAGTCTTAAGGTTAAGTCTCAGGGTTAAGTCTTAGGTTAAGTATTAGTATTAAGTCTTAGGGTTAAGTCTTGTGGTTAAGTCCTAAATTTAAGTCTTAGGGTTATGTCTTAGGGATAAGTCTTAGGGTTAAGTCTTATGGTTAAGTCGTAAATTTAAGTCTTAGGGATAAGTCTTAAGGTGAAGTCTTAGGATCAAGTCTTAAGGTGAAGTCATTATGTTAATCCTTAGGGTTAAGTTTTAGGATTGTTTCTTAGGGTTAAGTCTTAATGTTAAGTGTCAGGTTAAGTCTTACAGTTAAGTCTTATGGTTACCTCTTAATGTTATGTCTTAGGGTTAAGTTATAAGGTTAAGTCTAAGGGTTAACTCCTAAGGTTAAGTGTTAAGTTTGAATATTAAAGTTAGGTCTTAAGGTTAAGACTTAGGGTTAAGTCTTATAGTTAAGTCTTTAGGGTTAAGTCTTAGGGTTAAGTTTTTGGCTTACGTCTTAGGGTAAAGTATTAAGGTTAAGTCTTAAACTTAAGTCTTAACGTCAAGTCTTAAGGTTGAGCCTTAAGGTTAAGTTTTAGGGTTAAGTCTTAGGCTTAATTTTTATGGTTAAGTCTTAAGGTTAAGTTTTAGGGTTAAGTCTTCTAGTTAAGTCTTAGGGTTAAGTCTCAGGTTTATGTCTTACGGTTAAGTCTTAAGGTTATGTTTTAAGGTTTAGTCTTGTAGTTAAGACTTAACGGTAAATCTGAAGGTTAAGTCTCATGGTTAAGTCTTAGGGATAAGTCTCAGGGTTAAGGCTCAAGGTAAGGTCTCAAGGTTAAGTCCCAGGGTTAAGTCGTAAGGTTCTGTCTTAAGGCTGAGACTTAGGGTTAAGTCTTAAGGTTAAGTCTTATGGATTGAGTCTTAGGTTTACGTCTTAGAGTTAAGTCTTGGGGATATGGCTTAGGGTTAAGTCTCAGGGTTAAGTTTCAAGGCTAAGTTTCAATGTTAAGTCTCAGGGTTATGACTTAGGGTTAAGCATTAAGGTTAAGTCTTAGGTTTCAGTCTCAGGGTTATGTCTTAGGATTAAGTCTTAGGGTTAAGTCTTAGGGTTAAGTATTAAATTTAAGTCTTAGGGTTAATTCTTAGGGTTATGTCCTAAAGATCACGTCTTAAGGTTAAATCTTAGGGTTAGGTCTTAAGGTTAAGACTTAAGATTAAGTCTTAGAGTTATGTCTTAGGGTTAAGTCTTAAGGTTAAGACTTAGAGTTAAGTATTTAAGGTTACGTCTTAGGTTTATTGTCTTAGGGTTAAGTCTTAGGGTGTTGTCTTAAGGTTAAGTATTAATATTAAGTCTTAGGGTTAAAGTCATAAGATTTAATCTCAGGGTTAACTCTTATGGTTATGTCATAAGTTTAAGTCTTAATTTTAAGTCTTGGGGATAAATCTTTGGGTTAAGTCTCACGGTTAATCTCAGGGTTAAGACTTAGGGTTAAGTCTTAAGGTTAAGTCTTAGGGTTTAGTCTTAGGGTTCAGTCGTAGGGTTAAGTCTCAGGGTTATGCCTTAGGGTTAAGTCTTATGTTTAAGTTAAGTCTTAGGTTTAAATCATAGGGTTAAGTCTTAGGGTTAAGTTTTAAGTTTAAGTCTTAGGGTTAAGTCTCAGGTTTAGTTTTTAAGGTTAAGTCACAAGGTTAAGTCTTAAGGTTAAGTCTTAATTATAAGTGTTAGGGTTAAGTCTTAAGGTTAAGTCTAAGGGTTAAGTCTCTAAGATTAAGTATTAGGTTTAAGTCTCAGGGTTAAGTCTTAGGGATAAGTCTTAAGGTTAAGTCTTAAATTCAAGTCCTAGGGTTAAGTTTTAAGGTTAAGTCTTAAGGTTAAGTCTCAGGGTTATGTCTTAGGGTTAAGTCTCAGGGTTAAGTCTTAGGGTTAACTGTTAAGGTTAAGACCTAAATTTAAGTCTTAGGGTTAAGCCTTAAGGATAAGACGTAAATTTGAGTCTTAGCGTTAAATCTTAAGGTTATGTCTTACGGTTAAGTGTTAAGGTTAAGTCTTAGATTTAAGTGTTATGGTTATGTCTTAAGGTTAAGTCTTAGTGTTAAGTCTTAGGATTAAGTCTTAAGGTTAACTCATAAATCTAAATCTTAGGGTTAAATCTTTGTGTTAAGTCTTAAGGTTAAATCTTAAGTCCTAGGGTTTGAGTCTTAGGTTTAAGTCTTAAATTTAAGTCTTTGGGATACGTCTTAGGGTTAAGTGTCAGGGTTAAGATTTATGTTTAATTCTTAAGTTTACGTCTTAGGGTTAAGTCTAAAAGTTTAGTCTTAAATTTAAGTCTTAGTGTTGTCTTCGGTTAAGTTATAGTGTTAAGTCTTAGGGTTACATCCTAAGGTTCAGTCTTATATTAAATTCTCAGGGTTAAGTCTTAGGGATAAGTCTTAAGGTTAAGCCTTAGTATTATGTCTTAAGATTCAGTCTTAAATTTAAATCTTAATAATAAGTCTTAAGGTTAAGGTTTGGGGATAAGTCTTAGGGTTAAGTCTCAGGGATAAGTCTTAGGGTTAAGTCTCAGGGATAAGTCTTAGGGTTAAGTCTTAAGGTTAAATCTTAGGGTTAAGTCTTAAGGTTAAGTCTCAGGGTTAAGTCTTAGGTTAAGTATTAGTATTAAGTCTTAGGGTTAAGTCTTGTGGTTAAGTCCTAAATTTAAGTCTTAGGGTTATGTCTTAGGGATAAGTCTTAGGGTTAAGTCTTATGGTTAAGTCGTAAATTTAAGTCTTAGGGTTATGTCTTAGGGATAAGTCTTAAGGTGAAGTCTTAGGATCAAGTCTTAAGGTGAAGTCATTATGTTAATCCTTAGGGTTAAGTTTTAGGATTGTTTCTTAGGGTTAAGTCTTAATGTTAAGTGTCAGGTTAAGTCTTACAGTTAAGTCTTATGGTTACCTCTTAATGTTATGTCTTAGGGTTAAGTTATAAGGTTAAGTCTAAGGGTTAACTCCTAAGGTTAAGTGTTAAGTTTGAATATTAAAGTTAGGTCTTAAGGTTAAGACTTAGGGTTAAGTCTTATAGTTAAGTCTTTAGGGTTAAGTCTTAGGGTTAAGTTTTTGGCTTACGTCTTAGGGTAAAGTATTAAGGTTAAGTCTTAAACTTAAGTCTTAACGTCAAGTCTTAAGGTTGAGCCTTAAGGTTAAGTTTTAGGGTTAAGTCTTAGGCTTAATTTTTATGGTTAAGTCTTAAGGTTAAGTTTTAGGGTTAAGTCTTCTAGTTAAGTCTTAGGGTTAAGTCTCAGGTTTATGTCTTACGGTTAAGTCTTAAGGTTATGTTTTAAGGTTTAGTCTTGTAGTTAAGACTTAACGGTAAATCTGAAGGTTAAGTCTCATGGTTAAGTCTTAGGGATAAGTCTCAGGGTTAAGGCTCAAGGTAAGGTCTCAAGGTTAAGTCCCAGGGTTAAGTCGTAAGGTTCTGTCTTAAGGCTGAGACTTAGGGTTAAGTCTTAAGGTTAAGTCTTATGGATTGAGTCTTAGGTTTACGTCTTAGAGTTAAGTCTTGGGGATATGGCTTAGGGTTAAGTCTCAGGGTTAAGTTTCAAGGCTAAGTTTCAATGTTCAGTCTCAGGGTTATGACTTAGGGTTAAGCATTAAGGTTAAGTCTTAGGTTTCAGTCTCAGGGTTATGTCTTAGGATTAAGTCTTAGGGTTAAGTCTTAGGGTTAAGTATTAAATTTAAGTCTTAGGGTTAATTCTTAGGGTTATGTCCTAAAGATCACGTCTTAAGGTTAAATCTTAGGGTTAGGTCTTAAGGTTAAGACTTAAGATTAAGTCTTAGAGTTATGTCTTAGGGTTAAGTCTTAAGGTTAAGACTTAGAGTTAAGTATTTAAGGTTACGTCTTAGGTTTATTGTCTTAGGGTTAAGTCTTAGGGTGTTGTCTTAAGGTTAAGTATTAATATTAAGTCTTAGGGTTAAAGTCATAAGATTTAATCTCAGGGTTAACTCTTATGGTTATGTCATAAGTTTAAGTCTTAATTTTAAGTCTTGGGGATAAATCTTTGGGTTAAGTCTCACGGTTAATCTCAGGGTTAAGACTTAGGGTTAAGTCTTAAGGTTAAGTCTTAGGGTTTAGTCTTAGGGTTCAGTCGTAGGGTTAAGTCTCAGGGTTATGCCTTAGGGTTAAGTCTTATGTTTAAGTTAAGTCTTAGGTTTAAATCATAGGGTTAAGTCTTAGGGTTAAGTTTTAAGTTTAAGTCTTAGGGTTAAGTCTCAGGTTTAGTTTTTAAGGTTAAGTCACAAGGTTAAGTCTTAAGGTTAAGTCTTAATTATAAGTGTTAGGGTTAAGTCTTAAGGTTAAGTCTAAGGGTTAAGTCTCTAAGATTAAGTATTAGGTTTAAGTCTCAGGGTTAAGTCTTAGGGATAAGTCTTAAGGTTAAGTCTTAAATTCAAGTCCTAGGGTTAAGTTTTAAGGTTAAGTCTTAAGGTTAAGTCTCAGGGTTATGTCTTAGGGTTAAGTCTCAGGGTTAAGTCTTAGGGTTAACTGTTAAGGTTAAGACCTAAATTTAAGTCTTAGGGTTAAGCCTTAAGGATAAGACGTAAATTTGAGTCTTAGCGTTAAATCTTAAGGTTATGTCTTACGGTTAAGTGTTAAGGTTAAGTCTTAGATTTAAGTGTTATGGTTATGTCTTAAGGTTAAGTCTTAGTGTTAAGTCTTAGGATTAAGTCTTAAGGTTAACTCATAAATCTAAATCTTAGGGTTAAATCTTTGTGTTAAGTCTTAAGGTTAAATCTTAAGTCCTAGGGTTTGAGTCTTAGGTTTAAGTCTTAAATTTAAGTCTTTGGGATACGTCTTAGGGTTAAGTGTCAGGGTTAAGATTTATGTTTAATTCTTAAGTTTACGTCTTAGGGTTAAGTCTAAAAGTTTAGTCTTAAATTTAAGTCTTAGTGTTGTCTTCGGTTAAGTTATAGTGTTAAGTCTTAGGGTTACATCCTAAGGTTCAGTCTTATATTAAATTCTCAGGGTTAAGTCTTAGGGATAAGTCTTAAGGTTAAGCCTTAGTATTATGTCTTAAGATTCAGTCTTAAATTTAAATCTTAATAATAAGTCTTAAGGTTAAGGTTTGGGGATAAGTCTTAGGGTTAAGTCTCAGGGATAAGTCTTAGGGTTAAGTCTCAGGGATAAGTCTTAGGGTTAAGTCTTAAGGTTAAATCTTAGGGTTAAGTCTTAAGGTTAAGTCTCAGGGTTAAGTCTTAGGTTAAGTATTAGTATTAAGTCTTAGGGTTAAGTCTTGTGGTTAAGTCCTAAATTTAAGTCTTAGGGTTATGTCTTAGGGATAAGTCTTAGGGTTAAGTCTTATGGTTAAGTCGTAAATTTAAGTCTTAGGGTTATGTCTTAGGGATAAGTCTTAAGGTGAAGTCTTAGGATCAAGTCTTAAGGTGAAGTCATTATGTTAATCCTTAGGGTTAAGTTTTAGGATTGTTTCTTAGGGTTAAGTCTTAATGTTAAGTGTCAGGTTAAGTCTTACAGTTAAGTCTTATGGTTACCTCTTAATGTTATGTCTTAGGGTTAAGTTATAAGGTTAAGTCTAAGGGTTAACTCCTAAGGTTAAGTGTTAAGTTTGAATATTAAAGTTAGGTCTTAAGGTTAAGACTTAGGGTTAAGTCTTATAGTTAAGTCTTTAGGGTTAAGTCTTAGGGTTAAGTTTTTGGCTTACGTCTTAGGGTAAAGTATTAAGGTTAAGTCTTAAACTTAAGTCTTAACGTCAAGTCTTAAGGTTGAGCCTTAAGGTTAAGTTTTAGGGTTAAGTCTTAGGCTTAATTTTTATGGTTAAGTCTTAAGGTTAAGTTTTAGGGTTAAGTCTTCTAGTTAAGTCTTAGGGTTAAGTCTCAGGTTTATGTCTTACGGTTAAGTCTTAAGGTTATGTTTTAAGGTTTAGTCTTGTAGTTAAGACTTAACGGTAAATCTGAAGGTTAAGTCTCATGGTTAAGTCTTAGGGATAAGTCTCAGGGTTAAGGCTCAAGGTAAGGTCTCAAGGTTAAGTCCCAGGGTTAAGTCGTAAGGTTCTGTCTTAAGGCTGAGACTTAGGGTTAAGTCTTAAGGTTAAGTCTTATGGATTGAGTCTTAGGTTTACGTCTTAGAGTTAAGTCTTGGGGATATGGCTTAGGGTTAAGTCTCAGGGTTAAGTTTCAAGGCTAAGTTTCAATGTTAAGTCTCAGGGTTATGACTTAGGGTTAAGCATTAAGGTTAAGTCTTAGGTTTCAGTCTCAGGGTTATGTCTTAGGATTAAGTCTTAGGGTTAAGTCTTAGGGTTAAGTATTAAATTTAAGTCTTAGGGTTAATTCTTAGGGTTATGTCCTAAAGATCACGTCTTAAGGTTAAATCTTAGGGTTAGGTCTTAAGGTTAAGACTTAAGATTAAGTCTTAGAGTTATGTCTTAGGGTTAAGTCTTAAGGTTAAGACTTAGAGTTAAGTATTTAAGGTTACGTCTTAGGTTTATTGTCTTAGGGTTAAGTCTTAGGGTGTTGTCTTAAGGTTAAGTATTAATATTAAGTCTTAGGGTTAAAGTCATAAGATTTAATCTCAGGGTTAACTCTTATGGTTATGTCATAAGTTTAAGTCTTAATTTTAAGTCTTGGGGATAAATCTTTGGGTTAAGTCTCACGGTTAATCTCAGGGTTAAGACTTAGGGTTAAGTCTTAAGGTTAAGTCTTAGGGTTTAGTCTTAGGGTTCAGTCGTAGGGTTAAGTCTCAGGGTTATGCCTTAGGGTTAAGTCTTATGTTTAAGTTAAGTCTTAGGTTTAAATCATAGGGTTAAGTCTTAGGGTTAAGTTTTAAGTTTAAGTCTTAGGGTTAAGTCTCAGGTTTAGTTTTTAAGGTTAAGTCACAAGGTTAAGTCTTAAGGTTAAGTCTTAATTATAAGTGTTAGGGTTAAGTCTTAAGGTTAAGTCTAAGGGTTAAGTCTCTAAGATTAAGTATTAGGTTTAAGTCTCAGGGTTAAGTCTTAGGGATAAGTCTTAAGGTTAAGTCTTAAATTCAAGTCCTAGGGTTAAGTTTTAAGGTTAAGTCTTAAGGTTAAGTCTCAGGGTTATGTCTTAGGGTTAAGTCTTAGGTTTAAGTCTCAGGGTTAAGTCTTAGGGTTAACTGTTAAGGTTAAGACCTAAATTTAAGTCTTAGGGTTAAGCCTTAAGGATAAGACGTAAATTTGAGTCTTAGCGTTAAATCTTAAGGT
This sequence comes from Falco peregrinus, assembly GCF_023634155.1. Classification (NCBI taxonomy): domain Eukaryota; kingdom Metazoa; phylum Chordata; class Aves; order Falconiformes; family Falconidae; genus Falco; species Falco peregrinus. The sequence goes on along the minus strand of NW_026599618.1, from coordinate 895,990 downwards.
TATGTCTTACGGTTAAGTGTTAAGGTTAAGTCTTAGATTTAAGTGTTATGGTTATGTCTTAAGGTTAAGTCTTAGTGTTAAGTCTTAGGATTAAGTCTTAAGGTTAACTCATAAATCTAAATCTTAGGGTTAAATCTTTGTGTTAAGTCTTAAGGTTAAATCTTAAGTCCTAGGGTTTGAGTCTTAGGTTTAAGTCTTAAATTTAAGTCTTTGGGATACGTCTTAGGGTTAAGTGTCAGGGTTAAGATTTATGTTTAATTCTTAAGTTTACGTCTTAGGGTTAAGTCTAAAAGTTTAGTCTTAAATTTAAGTCTTAGTGTTGTCTTCGGTTAAGTTATAGTGTTAAGTCTTAGGGTTACATCCTAAGGTTCAGTCTTATATTAAATTCTCAGGGTTAAGTCTTAGGGATAAGTCTTAAGGTTAAGCCTTAGTATTATGTCTTAAGATTCAGTCTTAAATTTAAATCTTAATAATAAGTCTTAAGGTTAAGGTTTGGGGATAAGTCTTAGGGTTAAGTCTCAGGGATAAGTCTTAGGGTTAAGTCTCAGGGATAAGTCTTAGGGTTAAGTCTTAAGGTTAAATCTTAGGGTTAAGTCTTAAGGTTAAGTCTCAGGGTTAAGTCTTAGGTTAAGTATTAGTATTAAGTCTTAGGGTTAAGTCTTGTGGTTAAGTCCTAAATTTAAGTCTTAGGGTTATGTCTTAGGGATAAGTCTTAGGGTTAAGTCTTATGGTTAAGTCGTAAATTTAAGTCTTAGGGTTATGTCTTAGGGATAAGTCTTAAGGTGAAGTCTTAGGATCAAGTCTTAAGGTGAAGTCATTATGTTAATCCTTAGGGTTAAGTTTTAGGATTGTTTCTTAGGGTTAAGTCTTAATGTTAAGTGTCAGGTTAAGTCTTACAGTTAAGTCTTATGGTTACCTCTTAATGTTATGTCTTAGGGTTAAGTTATAAGGTTAAGTCTAAGGGTTAACTCCTAAGGTTAAGTGTTAAGTTTGAATATTAAAGTTAGGTCTTAAGGTTAAGACTTAGGGTTAAGTCTTATAGTTAAGTCTTTAGGGTTAAGTCTTAGGGTTAAGTTTTTGGCTTACGTCTTAGGGTAAAGTATTAAGGTTAAGTCTTAAACTTAAGTCTTAACGTCAAGTCTTAAGGTTGAGCCTTAAGGTTAAGTTTTAGGGTTAAGTCTTAGGCTTAATTTTTATGGTTAAGTCTTAAGGTTAAGTTTTAGGGTTAAGTCTTCTAGTTAAGTCTTAGGGTTAAGTCTCAGGTTTATGTCTTACGGTTAAGTCTTAAGGTTATGTTTTAAGGTTTAGTCTTGTAGTTAAGACTTAACGGTAAATCTGAAGGTTAAGTCTCATGGTTAAGTCTTAGGGATAAGTCTCAGGGTTAAGGCTCAAGGTAAGGTCTCAAGGTTAAGTCCCAGGGTTAAGTCGTAAGGTTCTGTCTTAAGGCTGAGACTTAGGGTTAAGTCTTAAGGTTAAGTCTTATGGATTGAGTCTTAGGTTTACGTCTTAGAGTTAAGTCTTGGGGATATGGCTTAGGGTTAAGTCTCAGGGTTAAGTTTCAAGGCTAAGTTTCAATGTTAAGTCTCAGGGTTATGACTTAGGGTTAAGCATTAAGGTTAAGTCTTAGGTTTCAGTCTCAGGGTTATGTCTTAGGATTAAGTCTTAGGGTTAAGTCTTAGGGTTAAGTATTAAATTTAAGTCTTAGGGTTAATTCTTAGGGTTATGTCCTAAAGATCACGTCTTAAGGTTAAATCTTAGGGTTAGGTCTTAAGGTTAAGACTTAAGATTAAGTCTTAGAGTTATGTCTTAGGGTTAAGTCTTAAGGTTAAGACTTAGAGTTAAGTATTTAAGGTTACGTCTTAGGTTTATTGTCTTAGGGTTAAGTCTTAGGGTGTTGTCTTAAGGTTAAGTATTAATATTAAGTCTTAGGGTTAAAGTCATAAGATTTAATCTCAGGGTTAACTCTTATGGTTATGTCATAAGTTTAAGTCTTAATTTTAAGTCTTGGGGATAAATCCTTGGGTTAAGTCTCACGGTTAATCTCAGGGTTAAGACTTAGGGTTAAGTCTTAAGGTTAAGTCTTAGGGTTTAGTCTTAGGGTTCAGTCGTAGGGTTAAGTCTCAGGGTTATGCCTTAGGGTTAAGTCTTATGTTTAAGTTAAGTCTTAGGTTTAAATCATAGGGTTAAGTCTTAGGGTTAAGTTTTAAGTTTAAGTCTTAGGGTTAAGTCTCAGGTTTAGTTTTTAAGGTTAAGTCACAAGGTTAAGTCTTAAGGTTAAGTCTTAATTATAAGTGTTAGGGTTAAGTCTTAAGGTTAAGTCTAAGGGTTAAGTCTCTAAGATTAAGTATTAGGTTTAAGTCTCAGGGTTAAGTCTTAGGGATAAGTCTTAAGGTTAAGTCTTAAATTCAAGTCCTAGGGTTAAGTTTTAAGGTTAAGTCTTAAGGTTAAGTCTCAGGGTTATGTCTTAGGGTTAAGTCTTAGGTTTAAGTCTCAGGGTTAAGTCTTAGGGTTAACTGTTAAGGTTAAGACCTAAATTTAAGTCTTAGGGTTAAGCCTTAAGGATAAGACGTAAATTTGAGTCTTAGCGTTAAATCTTAAGGTTATGTCTTACGGTTAAGTGTTAAGGTTAAGTCTTAGATTTAAGTGTTATGGTTATGTCTTAAGGTTAAGTCTTAGTGTTAAGTCTTAGGATTAAGTCTTAAGGTTAACTCATAAATCTAAATCTTAGGGTTAAATCTTTGTGTTAAGTCTTAAGGTTACATCTTAAGTCCTAGGGTTTGAGTCTTAGGTTTAAGTCTTAAATTTAAGTCTTTGGGATACGTCTTAGGGTTAAGTGTCAGGGTTAAGATTTATGTTTAATTCTTAAGTTTACGTCTTAGGGTTAAGTCTAAAAGTTTAGTCTTAAATTTAAGTCTTAGTGTTGTCTTCGGTTAAGTTATAGTGTTAAGTCTTAGGGTTACATCCTAAGGTTCAGTCTTATATTAAATTCTCAGGGTTAAGTCTTAGGGATAAGTCTTAAGGTTAAGCCTTAGTATTATGTCTTAAGATTCAGTCTTAAATTTAAATCTTAATAATAAGTCTTAAGGTTAAGGTTTGGGGATAAGTCTTAGGGTTAAGTCTCAGGGATAAGTCTTAGGGTTAAGTCTCAGGGATAAGTCTTAGGGTTAAGTCTTAAGGTTAAATCTTAGGGTTAAGTCTTAAGGTTAAGTCTCAGGGTTAAGTCTTAGGTTAAGTATTAGTATTAAGTCTTAGGGTTAAGTCTTGTGGTTAAGTCCTAAATTTAAGTCTTAGGGTTATGTCTTAGGGATAAGTCTTAGGGTTAAGTCTTATGGTTAAGTCGTAAATTTAAGTCTTAGGGTTATGTCTTAGGGATAAGTCTTAAGGTGAAGTCTTAGGATCAAGTCTTAAGGTGAAGTCATTATGTTAATCCTTAGGGTTAAGTTTTAGGATTGTTTCTTAGGGTTAAGTCTTAATGTTAAGTGTCAGGTTAAGTCTTACAGTTAAGTCTTATGGTTACCTCTTAATGTTATGTCTTAGGGTTAAGTTATAAGGTTAAGTCTAAGGGTTAACTCCTAAGGTTAAGTGTTAAGTTTGAATATTAAAGTTAGGTCTTAAGGTTAAGACTTAGGGTTAAGTCTTATAGTTAAGTCTTTAGGGTTAAGTCTTAGGGTTAAGTTTTTGGCTTACGTCTTAGGGTAAAGTATTAAGGTTAAGTCTTAAACTTAAGTCTTAACGTCAAGTCTTAAGGTTGAGCCTTAAGGTTAAGTTTTAGGGTTAAGTCTTAGGCTTAATTTTTATGGTTAAGTCTTAAGGTTAAGTTTTAGGGTTAAGTCTTCTAGTTAAGTCTTAGGGTTAAGTCTCAGGTTTATGTCTTACGGTTAAGTCTTAAGGTTATGTTTTAAGGTTTAGTCTTGTAGTTAAGACTTAACGGTAAATCTGAAGGTTAAGTCTCATGGTTAAGTCTTAGGGATAAGTCTCAGGGTTAAGGCTCAAGGTAAGGTCTCAAGGTTAAGTCCCAGGGTTAAGTCGTAAGGTTCTGTCTTAAGGCTGAGACTTAGGGTTAAGTCTTAAGGTTAAGTCTTATGGATTGAGTCTTAGGTTTACGTCTTAGAGTTAAGTCTTGGGGATATGGCTTAGGGTTAAGTCTCAGGGTTAAGTTTCAAGGCTAAGTTTCAATGTTAAGTCTCAGGGTTATGACTTAGGGTTAAGCATTAAGGTTAAGTCTTAGGTTTCAGTCTCAGGGTTATGTCTTAGGATTAAGTCTTAGGGTTAAGTCTTAGGGTTAAGTATTAAATTTAAGTCTTAGGGTTAATTCTTAGGGTTATGTCCTAAAGATCACGTCTTAAGGTTAAATCTTAGGGTTAGGTCTTAAGGTTAAGACTTAAGATTAAGTCTTAGAGTTATGTCTTAGGGTTAAGTCTTAAGGTTAAGTCTTAGAGTTAAGTATTTAAGGTTACGTCTTAGGTTTATTGTCTTAGGGTTAAGTCTTAGGGTGTTGTCTTAAGGTTAAGTATTAATATTAAGTCTTAGGGTTAAAGTCATAAGATTTAATCTCAGGGTTAACTCTTATGGTTATGTCATAAGTTTAAGTCTTAATTTTAAGTCTTGGGGATAAATCCTTGGGTTAAGTCTCACGGTTAATCTCAGGGTTAAGACTTAGGGTTAAGTCTTAAGGTTAAGTCTTAGGGTTTAGTCTTAGGGTTCAGTCGTAGGGTTAAGTCTCAGGGTTATGCCTTAGGGTTAAGTCTTATGTTTAAGTTAAGTCTTAGGTTTAAATCATAGGGTTAAGTCTTAGGGTTAAGTTTTAAGTTTAAGTCTTAGGGTTAAGTCTCAGGTTTAGTTTTTAAGGTTAAGTCACAAGGTTAAGTCTTAAGGTTAAGTCTTAATTATAAGTCTTAGGGTTAAGTCTTAAGGTTAAGTCTAAGGGTTAAGTCTCTAAGATTAAGTATTAGGTTTAAGTCTCAGGGTTAAGTCTTAGGGATAAGTCTTAAGGTTAAGTCTTAAATTCAAGTCCTAGGGTTAAGTTTTAAGGTTAAGTCTTAAGGTTAAGTCTCAGGGTTATGTCTTAGGGTTAAGTCTTAGGTTTAAGTCTCAGGGTTAAGTCTTAGGGTTAACTGTTAAGGTTAAGACCTAAATTTAAGTCTTAGGGTTAAGCCTTAAGGATAAGACGTAAATTTGAGTCTTAGCGTTAAATCTTAAGGTTATGTCTTACGGTTAAGTGTTAAGGTTAAGTCTTAGATTTAAGTGTTATGGTTATGTCTTAAGGTTAAGTCTTAGTGTTAAGTCTTAGGATTAAGTCTTAAGGTTAACTCATAAATCTAAATCTTAGGGTTAAATCTTTGTGTTAAGTCTTAAGGTTACATCTTAAGTCCTAGGGTTTGAGTCTTAGGTTTAAGTCTTAAATTTAAGTCTTTGGGATACGTCTTAGGGTTAAGTGTCAGGGTTAAGATTTATGTTTAATTCTTAAGTTTACGTCTTAGGGTTAAGTCTAAAAGTTTAGTCTTAAATTTAAGTCTTAGTGTTGTCTTCGGTTAAGTTATAGTGTTAAGTCTTAGGGTTACATCCTAAGGTTCAGTCTTATATTAAATTCTCAGGGTTAAGTCTTAGGGATAAGTCTTAAGGTTAAGCCTTAGTATTATGTCTTAAGATTCAGTCTTAAATTTAAATCTTAATAATAAGTCTTAAGGTTAAGGTTTGGGGATAAGTCTTAGGGTTAAGTCTCAGGGATAAGTCTTAGGGTTAAGTCTCAGGGATAAGTCTTAGGGTTAAGTCTTAAGGTTAAATCTTAGGGTTAAGTCTTAAGGTTAAGTCTCAGGGTTAAGTCTTAGGTTAAGTATTAGTATTAAGTCTTAGGGTTAAGTCTTGTGGTTAAGTCCTAAATTTAAGTCTTAGGGTTATGTCTTAGGGATAAGTCTTAGGGTTAAGTCTTATGGTTAAGTCGTAAATTTAAGTCTTAGGGTTATGTCTTAGGGATAAGTCTTAAGGTGAAGTCTTAGGATCAAGTCTTAAGGTGAAGTCATTATGTTAATCCTTAGGGTTAAGTTTTAGGATTGTTTCTTAGGGTTAAGTCTTAATGTTAAGTGTCAGGTTAAGTCTTACAGTTAAGTCTTATGGTTACCTCTTAATGTTATGTCTTAGGGTTAAGTTATAAGGTTAAGTCTAAGGGTTAACTCCTAAGGTTAAGTGTTAAGTTTGAATATTAAAGTTAGGTCTTAAGGTTAAGACTTAGGGTTAAGTCTTATAGTTAAGTCTTTAGGGTTAAGTCTTAGGGTTAAGTTTTTGGCTTACGTCTTAGGGTAAAGTCTTAAACTTAAGTCTTAACGTCAAGTCTTAAGGTTGAGCCTTAAGGTTAAGTTTTAGGGTTAAGTCTTAGGCTTAATTTTTATGGTTAAGTCTTAAGGTTAAGTTTTAGGGTTAAGTCTTCTAGTTAAGTCTTAGGGTTAAGTCTCAGGTTTATGTCTTACGGTTAAGTCTTAAGGTTATGTTTTAAGGTTTAGTCTTGTAGTTAAGACTTAACGGTAAATCTGAAGGTTAAGTCTCATGGTTAAGTCTTAGGGATAAGTCTCAGGGTTAAGGCTCAAGGTAAGGTCTCAAGGTTAAGTCCCAGGGTTAAGTCGTAAGGTTCTGTCTTAAGGCTGAGACTTAGGGTTAAGTCTTAAGGTTAAGTCTTATGGATTGAGTCTTAGGTTTACGTCTTAGAGTTAAGTCTTGGGGATATGGCTTAGGGTTAAGTCTCAGGGTTAAGTTTCAAGGCTAAGTTTCAATGTTAAGTCTCAGGGTTATGACTTAGGGTTAAGCATTAAGGTTAAGTCTTAGGTTTCAGTCTCAGGGTTATGTCTTAGGATTAAGTCTTAGGGTTAAGTCTTAGGGTTAAGTATTAAATTTAAGTCTTAGGGTTAATTCTTAGGGTTATGTCCTAAAGATCACGTCTTAAGGTTAAATCTTAGGGTTAGGTCTTAAGGTTAAGACTTAAGATTAAGTCTTAGAGTTATGTCTTAGGGTTAAGTCTTAAGGTTAAGACTTAGAGTTAAGTATTTAAGGTTACGTCTTAGGTTTATTGTCTTAGGGTTAAGTCTTAGGGTGTTGTCTTAAGGTTAAGTATTAATATTAAGTCTTAGGGTTAAAGTCATAAGATTTAATCTCAGGGTTAACTCTTATGGTTATGTCATAAGTTTAAGTCTTAATTTTAAGTCTTGGGGATAAATCCTTGGGTTAAGTCTCACGGTTAATCTCAGGGTTAAGACTTAGGGTTAAGTCTTAAGGTTAAGTCTTAGGGTTTAGTCTTAGGGTTCAGTCGTAGGGTTAAGTCTCAGGGTTATGCCTTAGGGTTAAGTCTTATCTTTAAGTTAAGTCTTAGGTTTAAATCATAGGGTTAAGTCTTAGGGTTAAGTTTTAAGTTTAAGTCTTAGGGTTAAGTCTCAGGTTTAGTTTTTAAGGTTAAGTCACAAGGTTAAGTCTTAAGGTTAAGTCTTAATTATAAGTGTTAGGGTTAAGTCTTAAGGTTAAGTCTAAGGGTTAAGTCTCTAAGATTAAGTATTAGGTTTAAGTCTCAGGGTTAAGTCTTAGGGATAAGTCTTAAGGTTAAGTCTTAAATTCAAGTCCTAGGGTTAAGTTTTAAGGTTAAGTCTTAAGGTTAAGTCTCAGGGTTATGTCTTAGGGTTAAGTCTCAGGGTTAAGTCTTAGGGTTAACTGTTAAGGTTAAGACCTAAATTTAAGTCTTAGGGTTAAGCCTTAAGGATAAGACGTAAATTTGAGTCTTAGCGTTAAATCTTAAGGTTATGTCTTACGGTTAAGTGTTAAGGTTAAGTCTTAGATTTAAGTGTTATGGTTATGTCTTAAGGTTAAGTCTTAGTGTTAAGTCTTAGGATTAAGTATTAAGGTTAACTCATAAATCTAAATCTTAGGGTTAAATCTTTGTGTTAAGTCTTAAGGTTAAATCTTAAGTCCTAGGGTTTGAGTCTTAGGTTTAAGTCTTAAATTTAAGTCTTTGGGATACGTCTTAGGGTTAAGTTTCAGGGTTAAGATTTATGTTTAATTCTTAAGTTTACGTCTTAGGGTTAAGTCTAAAAGTTTAGTCTTAAATTTAAGTCTTAGTGTTGTCTTCGGTTAAGTTATAGTGTTAAGTCTTAGGGTTACATCCTAAGGTTCAGTCTTATATTAAATTCTCAGGGTTAAGTCTTAGGGATAAGTCTTAAGGTTAAGCCTTAGTATTATGTCTTAAGATTCAGTCTTAAATTTAAATCTTAATAATAAGTCTTAAGGTTAAGGTTTGGGGATAAGTCTTAGGGTTAAGTCTCAGGGATAAGTCTTAGGGTTAAGTCTCAGGGATAAGTCTTAGGGTTAAGTCTTAAGGTTAAATCTTAGGGTTAAGTCTTAAGGTTAAGTCTCAGGGTTAAGTCTTAGGTTAAGTATTAGTATTAAGTCTTAGGGTTAAGTCTTGTGGTTAAGTCCTAAATTTAAGTCTTAGGGTTATGTCTTAGGGATAAGTCTTAGGGTTAAGTCTTATGGTTAAGTCGTAAATTTAAGTCTTAGGGTTATGTCTTAGGGATAAGTCTTAAGGTGAAGTCTTAGGATCAAGTCTTAAGGTGAAGTCATTATGTTAATCCTTAGGGTTAAGTTTTAGGATTGTTTCTTAGGGTTAAGTCTTAATGTTAAGTGTCAGGTTAAGTCTTACAGTTAAGTCTTATGGTTACCTCTTAATGTTATGTCTTAGGGTTAAGTTATAAGGTTAAGTCTAAGGGTTAACTCCTAAGGTTAAGTGTTAAGTTTGAATATTAAAGTTAGGTCTTAAGGTTAAGACTTAGGGTTAAGTCTTATAGTTAAGTCTTTAGGGTTAAGTCTTAGGGTTATGTTTTTGGCTTACGTCTTAGGGTAAAGTATTAAGGTTAAGTCTTAAACTTAAGTCTTAACGTCAAGTCTTAAGGTTGAGCCTTAAGGTTAAGTTTTAGGGTTAAGTCTTAGGCTTAATTTTTATGGTTAAGTCTTAAGGTTAAGTTTTAGGGTTAAGTCTTCTAGTTAAGTCTTAGGGTTAAGTCTCAGGTTTATGTCTTACGGTTAAGTCTTAAGGTTATGTTTTAAGGTTTAGTCTTGTAGTTAAGACTTAACGGTAAATCTGAAGGTTAAGTCTCATGGTTAAGTCTTAGGGATAAGTCTCAGGGTTAAGGCTCAAGGTAAGGTCTCAAGGTTAAGTCCCAGGGTTAAGTCGTAAGGTTCTGTCTTAAGGCTGAGACTTAGGGTTAAGTCTTAAGGTTAAGTCTTATGGATTGAGTCTTAGGTTTACGTCTTAGAGTTAAGTCTTGGGGATATGGCTTAGGGTTAAGTCTCAGGGTTAAGTTTCAAGGCTAAATTTCAATGTTAAGTCTCAGGGTTATGACTTAGGGTTAAGCATTAAGGTTAAGGCTTAGGTTTCAGTCTCAGGGTTATGTCTTAGGATTAAGTCTTAGGGTTAAGTCTTAGGGTTAAGTATTAAATTTAAGTCTTAGGGTTAATTCTTAGGGTTATGTCCTAAAGATCACGTCTTAAGGTTAAATCTTAGGGTTAGGTCTTAAGGTTAAGACTTAAGATTAAGTCTTAGAGTTATGTCTTAGGGTTAAGTCTTAAGGTTAAGACTTAGAGTTAAGTATTTAAGGTTACGTCTTAGGTTTATTGTCTTAGGGTTAAGTCTTAGGGTGTTGTCTTAAGGTTAAGTATTAATATTAAGTCTTAGGGTTAAAGTCATAAGATTTAATCTCAGGGTTAACTCTTATGGTTATGTCATAAGTTTAAGTCTTAATTTTAAGTCTTGGGGATAAATCTTTGGGTTAAGTCTCACGGTTAATCTCAGGGTTAAGACTTAGGGTTAAGTCTTAAGGTTAAGTCTTATGGATTGAGTCTTAGGTTTACGTCTTAGAGTTAAGTCTTGGGGATATGGCTTAGGGTTAAGTCTCAGGGTTAAGTTTCAAGGCTAAGTTTCAATGTTAAGTCTCAGGGTTATGACTTAGGGTTAAGCATTAAGGTTAAGTCTTAGGTTTCAGTCTCAGGGTTATGTCTTAGGATTAAGTCTTAGGGTTAAGTCTTAGGGTTAAGTATTAAATTTAAGTCTTAGGGTTAATTCTTAGGGTTATGTCCTAAAGATCACGTCTTAAGGTTAAATCTTAGGGTTAGGTCTTAAGGTTAAGACTTAAGATTAAGTCTTAGAGTTATGTCTTAGGGTTAAGTCTTAAGGTTAAGACTTAGAGTTAAGTATTTAAGGTTACGTCTTAGGTTTATTGTCTTAGGGTTAAGTCTTAGGGTGTTGTCTTAAGGTTAAGTATTAATATTAAGTCTTAGGGTTAAAGTCATAAGATTTAATCTCAGGGTTAGCTCTTATGGTTATGTCATAAGTTTAAGTCTTAATTTTAAGTCTTGGGGATAAATCCTTGGGTTAAGTCTCACGGTTAATCTCAGGGTTAAGACTTAGGGTTAAGTCTTAAGGTTAAGTCTTAGGGTTTAGTCTTAGGGTTCAGTCGTAGGGTTAAGTCTCAGGGTTATGCCTTAGGGTTAAGTCTTATCTTTAAGTTAAGTCTTAGGTTTAAATCATAGGGTTAAGTCTTAGGGTTAAGTTTTAAGTTTAAGTCTTAGGGTTAAGTCTCAGGTTTAGTTTTTAAGGTTAAGTCACAAGGTTAAGTCTTAAGGTTAAGTCTTAATTATAAGTGTTAGGGTTAAGTCTTAAGGTTAAGTCTAAGGGTTAAGTCTCTAAGATTAAGTATTAGGTTTAAGTCTCAGGGTTAAGTCTTAGGGATAAGTCTTAAGGTTAAGTCTTAAATTCAAGTCCTAGGGTTAAGTTTTAAGGTTAAGTCTTAAGGTTAAGTCTCAGGGTTAGCTTTAGGGTTAAGGTTACGGTTAGGGTTAGGGATAGGATTACCTACATGCCATGCACAGCTGAGGTTTAGAGTTGCGTTTAGGGTTAGGCCTCTTAGGGTTAGGGTTAGGGTTAGGGTTAGGGTTAGGGTTAGGATTACGGTTAGGGTTAGGGTTAGGGTTAGGGTTACGGTTACGGTTACGGTTACGGTTACGGTTACGGTTACGTGCATGCCATGCACAGCTGAGGTTTAGAGTTGCGTTTAGGGTTAGGCCTCTTAGGGTTAGGGTTAGGGTTAAGGTTAGGATTAGGGTTAGGGTTAGGGTTAGGGTTAGGGTTAACTGCATGCCATGCACAGCTGAGGTTTAGAGTTCCGTCAAGGGTTAGGACTCTTAGGGTCAGGATTAGGGTTAGGTTTAGGGTTAGGGTTAGGGTTAGGGTTAGGGTTATGTACATGCCATGCACAGCTGAGGTTTAGAGTTCCGTCAAGGGTTAAGACCCTTAGGGTCAGGATTAGGGTTAGGGTTAGGGTTAGGGTTAGGGTTAGGGTTAGGGTTAGGGTTAGGGTTAGGTACATGCCATGCACAGCTGATGTTTAGAGTTGCGTTTAGGGTTAGGCCTCTTAGGGTTAGGGTTAATGTTAGGTTTAGGGTTAGGGTTAGGGTTAGGGTTAGGGTTAGGGTTAGGGTTAGGGTTAGGGTTAGGGTTAAGTGCATGCCATGCACAGCTGAGGTTTAGAGTTCCGTTTTGGGTTAGGCCTCTTAGGGTCAGGGTTAGGGTTAGGGTTAGGGTTAGGGTTAGGGTTAGGGTTAGGGTTAGGGTTAGGGTTAGGATTAGGGTTAGGTACATGCCATGCACAGCTGAGGTTTAGAGTTGCGTTTAGGGTTAGGCCTCTTAGGGTCAGGATTAGGGTTAGGGTTAGGGTTCGGGTTAGCGTTAGGGTTAGGGTTAGGGTTAGGATTAGGGTTAGGGTAAGGGTTAGCGTTAAATACATGCCATGCACAGCTGAGGTTTAGAGTTCCGTCAAAGGTTAGGCCTCTTAGGGTCAGGATTAGGGTTAGGTTTAGGGTTAGGGTTAGGTAAGGGTTAGGGTTAGGGTTAGGGTTAGGGTTAGGGTTATGTACATGCCATGCACAGCTGAGGTTTAGAGTTCCGTCTAGGGTTAGGACTCTTAGGGTCAGGATTAGGGTTATATTTAGGATTAGGGTTAGGGTTATGGTTAGGGTTAGGATTAGGGTTAGGGTTAGGGTTAGGGTTAGGGTTAAGTGCATGCCATGCACAGCTGAGGTTTAGAGTTCCGTTTTGGGTTCGGCCTCTTAGGGTTAGGGTTAGGGTTAGGGTTAGGGTTAGGGTTAGGGTTAGGGTTAGGGTTACGTACATGGCATGCACAGCTGAGTTTTAGAGTTGCATTTAGGGTTAGGCCTCTTAGGGTTAGGGTTAGGGTTAGGGTTAGGGTTAGGGTTAGGGTTAGGGTTAGGGTTAGGGTTAGGGTTAGGGTTAGGGTTAGGGTTATGTACATGCCATGCACAGCTGAGGTTTAGAGTTCCGTCAAGGGGTAGGCCCGATAGGGTCAGAATTAGAGTTAGGGTTAGGGTTAGGGTTAGGGTTAGGGTTAGGGTTAAGTGCATTCCATGCACAGCTGAGGTTTAGAGTTCCGTTTTGGGTTAGGCCTCTTAGGGTCAGGGTTAGTGTTAGGATTAGGGTTAGGGTTAGGGTTAGGGTTAGGGTTAGGGTTATGTACATGCCATGCACAGCTGAGGTTTAGAGTTCCGTTTTGGGTTAGGCCCCTTAGGGTCAGGATTAGAGTTAGGGGTAGGGTTAGCGTTAGGGTTAGGGTTAGGGTTAGGGTTAGGGTTAGGGTTAGGGTTAGGGTTAGGGTTAGGGTTAGGGTTAAGTGCATGCCATGCACAGCTGAGGTTTAGAGTTCCGTTTTGGGTTAGGCCTCTTAGGGTCAGGGTTAGTGTTAGGATTAGGGTTAGGGTTAGGGTTAGGGTTAGGGTTAAGTGCATGCCATGCACAGCTGAGGTTTAGAGTTCCGTTTTGGGTTAGGCCTCTTAGGGTCAGGGTTAGGGTTAGGGTTAGGGTTAGGGTTAAGGTTAGGGTTAGGGTTAGGGTTAGGGTTACCTACATGCCATGCACAGCTGAGGTTTAGAGTTGCGTTTAGGGTTAGGCCTCTTAGGGTTAGGGTTAAGGTTAGGTTTAGGGTTAGGTTTAGGGTTAGGGTTAGGGTTAGGGTTAGGGTTAGGGTTAGGGTTAGGGTTAGGGTTAGGGTTAGGGTTAGGGTTAAGTGCATGCCATGCACAGCTGAGGTTTAGAGTTCCGTTTTGAGTTCGGCCTCTTAGGGTCAGGGTTAGTGTTAGGGTTAGGGTTAGCGTTAGGGTTAGGGTTAGGGTTAGGGTTAGGGTTAGGGTTAGGGTTAGGGTTAGGGTTAGGGTTACGTGCACGCCATGCACAGCTGAGGTTTAGAGTTCCGTTTTGAGTTCGGCCTCTTAGGGTCAGGGTTAGTGTTAGGATTAGGGTTAGGGTTAGGGTTAGGGTTAGGGTTAGGGTTAGGGTTAAGTGCATGCCATGCACAGCTGAGGTTTAGAGTTCCGTTTTGGGTTAGGCCTCTTAGGGTCAGGGTTAGGGTTAGGGTTAGCTTTAGGGTTAAGGTTACGTTTAGGGTTAGGGTTAGGGTTACCTACATGCCATGCACAGCTGAGGTTTAGAGTTGCGTTTAGGGTTAGGCCTCTTAGGGTTAGGGTTAAGGTTAGGGTTAGGGTTAGGGTTAGGATTACGGTTAGGGTTAGGGTTAGGGTTAGGGTTAGGGTTAGGGTTAGGGTTAGGGTTAGGGTTACGGTTACGATTATGGTTACGGTTACGGTTACGTGTATGCCATGCACAGCTGAGGTTTAGAGTTGCGTTTAGGGTTAGGCCTCTTAGGGTTAGGGTTAGGGTTAAGGTTAGGATTAGGGTTAGGGTTAGGGTTAGGGTTAGGGTTAGGGTTAGGGTTAGGGTTAGGGTTAAGGTTAGGGTTATGTACATGCCATGCACAGCTGAGGTTTAGAGTTCCGTCAAACGTTAGGCCTCTTAGGGTCAGGATTAGGGTTAGGTTTAGGGTTAGGGTTAGGGTTAGGGTTAGGGTTAGGTACATGCCATGCGCAGCTGAGGTTTAGAGTTCCATTTTGGGTTCGGCCTCTTAGGGTCAGGGTTAGGGTTAGGGTTAAGGTTAGGGTTAGGGTTAGGGTTATGTACATGCCATGCACAGCTGAGGTTTAGAGTTCCGTCAAGGGTTAGGACCCTTAGGGTCAGGATTAGGGTTAGGGTTAGGGTTACGGTTAGGGTTAGGGTTAGGGTTAGGGTTAGGTACATGCCATGCACAGCTGATGTTTAGAGTTGCGTTTAGGGTTAGGCCTCTTAGGGTTAGGGTTAAGGTTAGGTTTAGGGTTAGGGTTAGGGTTAGGGTTAGGGTTAGGGTTAGGGTTACGTACATGGCATGCACAGCTGAGTTTTAGAGTTGCATTTAGGGTTAGGCCTCTTAGGGTTAGGGTTAGGGTTAGGGTTAGGGTTAGGGTTAGGGTTAGGGTTAGGGTTAGGGTTAGGGTTATGTACATGCCATGCACAGCTGAGGTTTAGAGTTCCGTCAAGGGTTAGGACCCTTAAGGTCAGGATTAGGGTTAGGGTTAGGGTTAGGGTTAGGGTTAGGGTTAGGGTTAGGGTTAGGGTTAGGGTTAGGGTTAGGGTTAGGGTTAGGTACATGCCATGCACAGCTGAGGTTTAGAGTTGCGTTTAGGGTTAGGCCTCTTAGGGTTAGGGTTAAGGTTAGGGTTAGGGTTAGGGTTAGGATTACGGTTAGGGTTAGGGTTAGGGTTAGGGTTAGGGTTAGGGTTAGGGTTAGGGTTAGGATTAGGGTTAGGGTTATGGTTAGGTTTAGGGTTAGGGTTAGGATTAGGGTTAGGGTTAGGGTTAGGGTTAGGGTTACGGTTACGGTTACGGTTACGGTTACGTGCATGCCATGCACAGCTGAGGTTTAGAGTTGCGTTTAGGGTTAGGCCTCTTAGGGTTAGGGTTAGGGTTAGGGTTAGGATTAGGGTAAGGGTTAGGGTTAGGGTTAGGGTTAGGGTTAAGTGCATGCCATGCACAGCTGAGGTTTAGAGTTCCGTTTTGAGTTAGGCCTCTTAGGGTCAGGGTTAGGGTTAGGGTTAGCTTTAGGGTTAAGGTTAGGGTTAGGGTTAGGGTTAGGGTTACCTACATGCCATGCACAGCTGAGGTTTAGAGTTGCGTTTAGGGTTAGGCCTCTTAGGGTCAGGGTTAAGGTTAGGGTTAGGGTTAGGGTTAGGATTACGGTTAGGGTTAGGGTTAGGGTTACGGTTAGGGTTACGGTTACGGTTACGGTTACGGTTACGGTTACGTGCATGCCATGCACAGCTGAGGTTTAGAGTTAAGCTTTGGGTTAGGCCCCTTAGGGTCAGGATTAGAGTTAGGGTTAGGGTTAGCGTTAGGGTTAGGGTTAGGGTTAGGGTTAGGATTAGGGTTAGGGTTAGGGTTAGGGTTAGGGTTAGGGTTAAGTGCATGCCATGCACAGCTGAGGTTTAGAGTTCCGTTTTGGGTTCGGCCTCTTGGGGTCAGGGTTAGTGTTAGGATTAGGGTTAGGGTTAGGGTTAGGGTTAGGGTTAGGGTTAGGGTTAAGTGCATGCCATGCACAGCTGAGGTTTAGAGTTCGTTTTGAGTTAGGCCTCTTAGGGTCAGGGTTAGGGTTAGGGTTAGCTTTAGGGTTAAGGTTAGGGTTAGGGTTAGGGTTAGGGTTAGGGTTATGTACATGCCATGCACAGCTGAGGTTTAGAGTTCCGTCAAGGGTTAGGACCCTTAGGGTCAGGATTAGGGTTAGGGTTAGGGTTAGGGTTAGGGTTAGGGTTAGGGTTAGGGTTAGGTACATGCCATGCACAGCTGAGGTTTAGAGTTACGTTTAGGGTTAGGCCTCTTAGGGTTAGGGTTAAGGTTAGGGTTAGGGTTAGGGTTAGGATTACGGTTAGGGTTAGGGTTAGGGTTAGGGTTAGGGTTAGGGTTAGGATTAGGGTTAGGGTTATGGTTAGGGTTAGGGTTAGGGTTAGGATTAGGGTTAGGGTTAGGGTTACGGTTACGGTTACGGTTACGGTTACGGTTACGGTTACGTGCATGCCATGCACAGCTGAGGTTTAGAGTTGCGTTTAGGGTTAGGTCTCTTAGGGTTAGGGTTAGGGTTAGGGTTAGGATTAGGGTTAGGGTTAGGGTTAGGGTTAGGGTTAAGTGCATGCCATGCACAGCTGAGGTTTAGAGTTCCGTTTTGGGTTAGGCCTCTTAGGGTCAGGGTTAGGGTTAGGTTTGGCTTTAGGGTTAAGGTTAGGGTTAGGGTTAGGGTTAGGGTTACCTACATGCCATGCACAGCTGAGGTTTAGAGTTCCGTTTAGGGTTAGGCCTCTTAGGGTTAGGGTTAAGGTTAGGGTTAGGGTTAGGGTTAGGATTACGGTTAGGGTTAGGGTTAGGGTTAGGGTTACGGTTACGGTTACGGTTACGGTTAAGGTTACGGTTACATGCATGCCATGCACAGCTAGAGGTTTAGAGTTAAGCTTTGGGTTAGGCCCCTTAGGGTCAGGATTAGAGTTAGGGTTAGGGTTAGCGTTAGGGTTAGGGTTAGGGTTAGGGTTAGGGTTAGGGTTAGGGTTAGGGTTAGGGTTAAGTGCATGCCATGCACAGCTGAGGTTTAGAGTTCCGTTTTGGGTTCGGCCTCTTGGGGTCAGGGTTAGTGTTAGGATTAGGGTTAGGGTTAGGGTTAGGGTTAGGGTTAGGGTTGAGTGCATGCCATGCACAGCTGAGGTTTAGAGTTCCGTTTTGGGTTAGGCCTCTTAGGGTCAGGGTTAGGGTTAGGGTTAGCTTTAGGGTTAAGGTTAGGGTTAGGGTTAGGGTTAGGGTTACCTACATGCCATGCACAGCTGAGGTTTAGAGTTGCGTTTAGGGTTAGGCCTCTTAGGTTCAGGGTTAGGGTTAGGGTTAGGATTAGGGTTAGGGTAAGGGTTAGGGTTAAATACATGCCATGCACAGCTGAGGTTTAGAGTTCCGTCAAGGGTTAGGACTCTTAGGGTCAGGATTAGGGTTAGGTTTAGGGTTAGGGTTAGGGTAAGGGTTAGGGTTAGGGTTAGGGTTAGGGTTAGGGTTATGTACCTGCCATGCACAGCTGAGGTTTAGAGTTCCGTCTAGGGTTAGGACTCTTAGGGTCAGGATTAGGGTTATATTTAGGATTAGGGTTAGGGTTATGGTTAGGGTTAGGATTAGGGTTAGGGTTAGGGTTAGGGTTAGGGTTACGTACATGCCATGCACAGCTGAGGTTTAGAGTTCCGTTTTTGGTTCGGCCTCTTAGGGTTAGGGTTAGGGTTAGGGTTAGGGTTAGGGTTATGTACATGCCATGCACAGCTGAGGTTTAGAGTTCCGTCAAGGGGTAGGCCCGATAGGGTCAGAATTAGAGTTAGGGTTAGGGTTAGGGTTAGGGTTAGGGTTAGGGTTAAGTGCATTCCATGCACAGCTGAGGTTTAGAGTTCCGTTTTGGGTTAGGCCTCTTAGGGTCAGGGTTAGTGTTAGGATTAGGGTTAGGGTTAGGGTTAGGGTTAGGGTTAGGGTTAGGGTTATGTACATGCCATGCACAGCTGAGGTTTAGAGTTCCGTTTTGGGTTAGGCCCCTTAGGGTCAGGATTAGAGTTAGGGTTAGCGTTAGGGTTAGGGTTAGGGTTAGGGTTAGGGTTAGGGTTAGGGTTAGGGTTAGGGTTAGGGTTAAGTGCATGCCATGCACAGCTGAGGTTTAGAGTTCCGTTTTGGGTTAGGCCTCTTAGGGTCAGGGTTAGTGTTAGGATTAGGGTTAGGGTTAGGGTTAGGGTTAAGTGCATGCCATGCACAGCTGAGGTTTAGAGTTCCGTTTTGGGTTAGGCCTCTTAGGGTCAGGGTTAGGGTTAGGGTTAGGGTTAGGGTTAAGGTTAGGGTTAGGGTTAGGGTTAGGGTTACCTACATGCCATGCACAGCTGAGGTTTAGAGTTGCGTTTAGGGTTAGGCCTCTTAGGGTTAGGGTTAAGGTTAGGTTTAGGGTTAGGTTTAGGGTTAGGGTTAGGGTTAGGGTTAGGGTTAGGGTTAGGGTTAGGGTTAGGGTTAGGGTTAGGGTTAAGTGCATGCCATGCACAGCTGAGGTTTAGAGTTCCGTTTTGAGTTCGGCCTCTTAGGGTCAGGGTTAGTGTTAGGATTAGGGTTAGGGTTAGGGTTAGGGTTAGGGTTAGGGTTAAGTGCATGCCATGCACAGCTGAGGTTTAGAGTTCCGTTTTGGGTTAGGCCTCTTAGGGTCAGGGTTAGGGTTAGGGTTAGCTTTAGGGTTAAGGTTACGTTTAGGGTTAGGGTTAGGGTTACCTACATGCCATGCACAGCTGAGGTTTAGAGTTGCGTTTAGGGTTAGGCCTCTTAGGGTTAGGGTTAAGGTTAGGGTTAGGGTTAGGGTTAGGATTACGGTTAGGGTTAGGGTTAGGGTTAGGGTTAGGGTTAGGGTTAGGGTTAGGGTTACGGTTACGGTTACGATTACGGTTACGGTTACGGTTACGTGCATGCCATGCACAGCTGAGGTTTAGAGTTGCGTTTAGGGTTAGGCCTCTTAGGGTTAGGGTTAGGGTTAAGGTTAGGATTAGGGTTAGGGTTAGGGTTAGGGTTAGGGTTAGGGTTAGGGTTAACTGCATGCCATGCACAGCTGAGGTTTAGAGTTCCGTTTTGGGTTAGGCCTCTTAGGGTCAGGGTTAGGGTTAGGGTTAAGGTTAGGGTTAGGGTTAGGGTTAAGGTTAGGGTTATGTACATGCCATGCACAGCTGAGGTTTAGAGTTCCGTCAAACGTTAGGCCTCTTAGGGTCAGGATTAGGGTTAGGTTTAGGGTTAGGGTTAGGGTTAGGGTTAGGGTTAGGTACATGCCATGCGCAGCTGAGGTTTAGAGTTCCATTTTGGGTTCGGCCTCTTAGGGTCAGGGTTAGGGTTAGGGTTAAGGTTAGGGTTAGGGTTAGGGTTATGTACATGCCATGCACAGCTGAGGTTTAGAGTTCCGTCAAGGGTTAGGACCCTTAGGGTCAGGATTAGGGTTAGGGTTAGGGTTAGGGTTAGGGTTAGGGTTAGGGTTAGGGTTAGGGTTAGGTACATGCCATGCACAGCTGATGTTTAGAGTTGCGTTTAGGGTTAGGCCTCTTAGGGTTAGGGTTAAGGTTAGGTTTAGGGTTAGGGTTAGGGTTAGGGTTAGGGTTAGGGTTAGGGTTAGGGTTAGGGTTACGTACATGGCATGCACAGCTGAGTTTTAGAGTTGCATTTAGGGTTAGGCCTCTTAGGGTTAGGGTTAGGGTTAGGGTTAGGGTTAGGGTTAGGGTTAGGGTTAGGGTTAGGGTTAGGGTTATGTACATGCCATGCACAGCTGAGGTTTAGAGTTCCGTCAAGGGTTAGGACCCTTAGGGTCAGGATTAGGGTTAGGGTTAGGGTTAGGGTTAGGGTTAGGGTTAGGGTTAGGGTTAGGGTTAGGGTTAGGTACATGCCATGCACAGCTGAGGTTTAGAGTTGCGTTTAGGGTTAGGCCTCTTAGGGTTAGGGTTAAGGTTAGGGTTAGGGTTAGGGTTAGGATTACGGTTAGGGTTAGGGTTAGGGTTAGGGTTAGGGTTAGGGTTAGGGTTAGGGTTAGGATTAGGGTTAGGGTTATGGTTAGGTTTAGGGTTAGGGTTAGGATTAGGGTTAGGGTTAGGGTTAGGGTTAGGGTTACGGTTACGGTTACGGTTACGGTTACGTGCATCCATGCACAGCTGAGGTTTAGAGTTGCGTTTAGGGTTAGGCCTCTTAGGGTTAGGGTTAGGGTTAGGGTTAGGATTAGGGTTAGGGTTAGGGTTAGGGTTAGGGTTAGGGTTAAGTGCATGCCATGCACAGCTGAGGTTTAGAGTTCCGTTTTGAGTTAGGCCTCTTAGGGTCAGGGTTAGGGTTAGGGTTAGCTTTAGGGTTAAGGTTAGGGTTAGGGTTAGGGTTAGGTTTACCTACATGCCATGCACAGCTGAGGTTTAGAGTTGCGTTTAGGGTTAGGCCTCTTAGGGTCAGGGTTAAGGTTAGGGTTAGGGTTAGGGTTAGGATTACGGTTAGGGTTAGGGTTAGGGTTACGGTTAGGGTTACGGTTACGGTTACGGTTACGGTTACGGTTACGTGCATGCCATGCACAGCTGAGGTTTAGAGTTAAGCTTTGGGTTAGGCCCCTTAGGGTCAGGATTAGAGTTAGGGTTAGGGTTAGCGTTAGGGTTAGGGTTAGGGTTAGGGTTAGGATTAGGGTTAGGGTTAGGGTTAGGGTTAGGGTTAGGGTTAGGGTTAAGTGCATGCCATGCACAGCTGAGGTTTAGAGTTCCGTTTTGGGTTCGGCCTCTTGGGGTCAGGGTTAGTGTTAGGATTAGGGTTAGGGTTAGGGTTAGGGTTAGGGTTAGGGTTAGGGTTAAGTGCATGCCATGCACAGCTGAGGTTTAGAGTTCGTTTTGAGTTAGGCCTCTTAGGGTCAGGGTTAGGGTTAGGGTTAGCTTTAGGGTTAAGGTTAGGGTTA
Organism: Falco peregrinus; assembly: GCF_023634155.1. NCBI lineage: Eukaryota > Metazoa > Chordata > Aves > Falconiformes > Falconidae > Falco > Falco peregrinus. The sequence continues at coordinate 875,585 of NW_026599618.1, read as the reverse complement.
GGGTTAGGGTTAGGGTTACCTACATGCCATGCACAGCTGAGGTTTAGAGTTGCGTTTAGGGTTAGGCCTCTTAGGGTCAGGGTTAGGGTTAGGGTTAGGATTAGGGTTAGGGTTAGGGTTAGGGTTAAATACATGCCATGCACAGCTGAGGTTTAGAGTTCCGTCAAGGGTTAGGCCACTTAGGGTCAGGATTAGGGTTAGTTTTAGGGTTAGGGTTAGGGTAAGGGTTAGGGTTAGGGTTAGGGTTAGGGTTAGGGTTAGGGTTATGTACCTGCCATGCACAGCTGAGGTTTAGAGTTCCGTCTAGGGTTAGGACTCTTAGGGTCAGGATTAGGGTTATATTTAGGATTAGGGTTAGGGTTATGGTTAGGGTTAGGATTAGGGTTAGGGTTAGGGTTAGGGTTAGGGTTACGTACATGCCATGCACAGCTGAGGTTTAGAGTTCCGTTTTGGGTTCGGCCTCTCAGGGTTAGGGTTAGGGTTAGGGTTAGGGTTAGGGTTAGGGTTAGGGTTAGGGTTAGGGTTAGGGTTATGTACATGCCATGCACAGCTGAGGTTTAGAGTTCCGTCAAGGGGTAGGCCCGATAGGGTCAGAATTAGAGTTAGGGTTAGGGTTAGGGTTAGGGTTAGGGTTAGGGTTAAGTGCATGCCATGCACAGCTGAGGTTTAGAGTTCCGTTTTGGGTTAGGCCTCTTAGGGTCAGGGTTAGTGTTAGGATTAGGGTTAGGGTTAGGGTTAGGGTTATGTACATGCCATGCACAGCTGAGGTTTAGAGTTCCGTTTTGGGTTAGGCCCCTTAGGGTCAGGATTAGAGTTAGGGGTAGGGTTAGCGTTAGGGTTAGGGTTAGGGTTAGGGTTAGGGTTAGGGTTAGGGTTACGGTTACGGTTACGGTTACGGTTACGGTTACGTGCATGCCATGCACAGCTGAGGTTTAGAGTTAAGCTTTGGGTTAGGCCCCTTAGGGTCAGGATTAGAGTTAGGGTTAGGGTTAGCGTTAGGGTTAGGGTTAGGGTTAGGGTTAGGATTAGGGTTAGGGTTAGGGTTAGGGTTAGGGTTAGGGTTAGGGTTAAGTGCATGCCATGCACAGCTGAGGTTTAGAGTTCCGTTTTGGGTTCGGCCTCTTGGGGTCAGGGTTAGTGTTAGGATTAGGGTTAGGGTTAGGGTTAGGGTTAGGGTTAGGGTTAGGGTTAGGGTTAAGTGCATGCCATGCACAGCTGAGGTTTAGAGTTCGTTTTGAGTTAGGCCTCTTAGGGTCAGGGTTAGGGTTAGGGTTAGCTTTAGGGTTAAGGTTAGGGTTAGGGTTAGGGTTAGGGTTACCTACATGCCATGCACAGCTGAGGTTTAGAGTTGCGTTTAGGGTTAGGCCTCTTAGGGTCAGGGTTAGGGTTAGGGTTAGGATTAGGGTTAGGGTTAGGGTTAGGGTTAAATACATGCCATGCACAGCTGAGGTTTAGAGTTCCGTCAAGGGTTAGGCCACTTAGGGTCAGGATTAGGGTTAGTTTTAGGGTTAGGGTTAGGGTAAGGGTTAGGGTTAGGGTTAGGGTTAGGGTTAGGGTTAGGGTTATGTACCTGCCATGCACAGCTGAGGTTTAGAGTTCCGTCTAGGGTTAGGACTCTTAGGGTCAGGATTAGGGTTATATTTAGGATTAGGGTTAGGGTTATGGTTAGGGTTAGGATTAGGGTTAGGGTTAGGGTTAGGGTTAGGGTTACGTACATGCCATGCACAGCTGAGGTTTAGAGTTCCGTTTTGGGTTCGGCCTCTCAGGGTTAGGGTTAGGGTTAGGGTTAGGGTTAGGGTTAGGGTTAGGGTTAGGGTTAGGGTTAGGGTTATGTACATGCCATGCACAGCTGAGGTTTAGAGTTCCGTCAAGGGGTAGGCCCGATAGGGTCAGAATTAGAGTTAGGGTTAGGGTTAGGGTTAGGGTTAGGGTTAGGGTTAAGTGCATGCCATGCACAGCTGAGGTTTAGAGTTCCGTTTTGGGTTAGGCCTCTTAGGGTCAGGGTTAGTGTTAGGATTAGGGTTAGGGTTAGGGTTAGGGTTATGTACATGCCATGCACAGCTGAGGTTTAGAGTTCCGTTTTGGGTTAGGCCCCTTAGGGTCAGGATTAGAGTTAGGGGTAGGGTTAGCGTTAGGGTTAGGGTTAGGGTTAGGGTTAGGGTTAGGGTTAGGGTTAGGGTTAGGGTTAGGGTTAGGGTTAAGTGCATGCCATGCACAGCTGAGGTTTAGAGTTCCGTTTTGGGTTAGGCCTCTTAGGGTCAGGGTTAGTGTTAGGATTAGGGTTAGGGTTAGGGTTAGGGTTAGGGTTAGGGTTAGGGTTACCTACATGCCATGCACAGCTGAGGTTTAGAGTTGCGTTTAGGGTTAGGCCTCTTAGGGTTAGGGTTAAGGTTAGGTTTAGGGTTAGGTTTAGGGTTAGGGTTAGGGTTAGGGTTAGGGTTAGGGTTAGGGTTAGGGTTAGGGTTAGGGTTAGGGTTAGGGTTAGGGTTAAGTGCATGCCATGCACAGCTGAGGTTTAGAGTTCCGTTTTGAGTTCGGCCTCTTAGGGTCAGGGTTAGTGTTAGGGTTAGGGTTAGCGTTAGGGTTAGGGTTAGGGTTAGGGTTAGGGTTAGGGTTAGGGTTAGGGTTAGGGTTAAGTGCATGCCATGCACAGCTGAGGTTTAGAGTTCCGTTTTGAGTTCGGCCTCTTAGGATCAGGGTTAGTGTTAGGATTAGGGTTAGGGTTAGGGTTAGGGTTAGGGTTAGGGTTAGGGTTAGGGTTAAGTGCATGCCATGCACAGCTGAGGTTTAGAGTTGCGTTTAGGGTTAGGCCTCTTAGGGTCAGGGTTAGGGTTAGGGTTAGCTTTAGGGTTAAGGTTACGTTTAGGGTTAGGGTTAGGGTTACCTACATGCCATGCACAGCTGAGGTTTAGAGTTGCGTTTAGGGTTAGGCCTCTTAGGGTTAGGGTTAAGGTTAGGGTTAGGGTTAGGATTAGGATTACGGTTAGGGTTAGGGTTAGGGTTAGGGTTAGGGTTAGGGTTAGGGTTACGGTTAGGGTTACGATTACGGTTACGGTTACGGTTACGTGCATGCCATGCACAGCTGAGGTTTAGAGTTGCGTTTAGGGTTAGGCCTCTTAGGGTCAGGGTTAGGGTTAGGGTTAGGGTTAGGGTTAGGGTTAGGGTTAGGGTTAGGGTTAGGGTTAAGTGCATGCCATGCACAGCTGAGGTTTAGAGTTCCGTTTTGGGTTAGGCCTCTTAGGGTCAGGGTTAGGGTTAGGGTTAGCTTTAGGGTTAAGGTTACGTTTAGGGTTAGGGTTAGGGTTACCTACATGCCATGCACAGCTGAGGTTTAGAGTTGCGTTTAGGGTTAGGCCTCTTAGGGTTAGGGTTAAGGTTAGGGTTAGGGTTAGGGTTAGGATTACGGTTAGGGTTAGGGTTAGGGTTAGGGTTAGGGTTAGGGTTAGGGTTAGGGTTACGGTTACGGTTACGATTACGGTTACGGTTACGGTTACGTGCATGCCATGCACAGCTGAGGTTTAGAGTTCCGTTTTGGGTTAGGCCTCTTAGGGTTATGGTTAGGGTTAAGGTTAGGATTAGGGTTAGGGTTAGTGTTAGGGTTAGGGTTAGGGTTAGGGTTAGGGTTAACTGCATGCCATGCACAGCTGAGGTTTAGAGTTCCGTCAAACGTTAGGCCTCTTAGGGTCAGGATTAGGGTTAGGTTTAGGGTTAGGGTTAGGGTTAGGGTTAGGGTTAGGGTTACGTACATGGCATGCACAGCTGAGTTTTAGAGTTGCATTTAGGGTTAGGCCTATTAGGGTTAGGGTTAGGGTTAGGGTTAAGGTTAGGGTTAGGGTTAGGGTTATGTACATGCCATGCACAGCTGAGGTTTAGAGTTCCGTCAAGGGTTAGGACCCTTAGGGTCAGGATTAGGGTTAGGGTTAGGGTTAGGGTTAGGGTTAGGGTTAGGGTTAGGGTTAGGGTTAGGGTTAGGGTTAGGGTTAGGTACATGCCATGCACAGCTGATGTTTAGAGTTGCGTTTAGGGCTAGGCCTCTTAGGGTTAGGGTTAAGGTTAGGTTTAGGGTTAGGGTTAGGGTTAGGGTTAGGGTTAGGGTTAGGGTTAGGGTTAGGGTTTACGTACATGGCATGCACAGCTGAGTTTTAGAGTTGCATTTAGGGTTAGGCCTCTTAGGGTTAGGGTTAGGGTTAGGGTTAGGGTTAGGGTTAGGGTTAGGGTTAGGGTTATGTACCTGCCATGCACAGCTGAGGTTTAGAGTTCCGTCAAGGGTTAGGACCCTTAGGGTCAGGATTAGGGTTAGGGTTAGGGTTAGGGTTAGGGTTAGGGTTAGGGTTAGGGTTAGGGTTAGGGTTAGGGTTAGGTACATGCCATGCACAGCTGAGGTTTAGAGTTGCGTTTAGGGTTAGGCCTCTTAGGGTTAGGGTTAGGGTTATGGTTAGGTTTAGGGTTAGGGTTAGGATTAGGGTTAGGGTTAGGGTTAGGGTTAGGGTTACGGTTACGGTTACGGTTACGGTTACGTGCATGCCATGCACAGCTGAGGTTTAGAGTTGCGTTTAGGGTTAGGCCTCTTAGGGTTAGGGTTAGGGTTAGGGTTAGGATTAGGGTTAGGGTTAGGGTTAGGGTTAGGGTTAGGGTTAAGTGCATGCCATGCACAGCTGAGGTTTAGAGTTCCGTTTTGAGTTAGGCCTCTTAGGGTCAGGGTTAGGGTTAGGGTTAGCTTTAGGGTTAAGGTTAGGGTTAGGGTTAGGGTTAGGGTTACCTACATGCCATGCACAGCTGAGGTTTAGAGTTGCGTTTAGGGTTAGGCCTCTTAGGGTCAGGGTTAAGGTTAGGGTTAGGGTTAGGGTTAGGATTACGGTTAGGGTTAGGGTTAGGGTTACGGTTAGGGTTACGGTTACGGTTACGGTTACGGTTACGGTTACGTGCATGCCATGCACAGCTGAGGTTTAGAGTTCCGTTTTGGGTTAGGCCTCTTAGGGTCAGGGTTAGTGTTAGGATTAGGGTTAGGGTTAGGGTTAGGGTTAGGGTTAAGTGCATGCCATGCACAGCTGAGGTTTAGAGTTCCGTTTTGGGTTAGGCCTCTTAGGGTCAGGGTTAGGGTTAGGGTTAGGGTTAGGGTTAAGGTTAGGGTTAGGGTTAGGGTTAGGGTTAGGGTTAGGGTTAGGGTTAGGGTTAGGGTTAGGGTTAGGGTTAGGGTTAGGGTTAGGGTTAGGGTTAGGGTTAGGGTTAGGGTTAGGGTTAGGGTTAGGGTTAGGGTTAGGGTTAGGGTTAGGGTTAGGGTTAGGGTTAGGGTTAGGGTTAGGGTTAGGGTTAGGGTTAGGGTTAGGGTTAAGTGCATGCCATGCACAGCTGAGGTTTAGAGTTCCGTTTTGGGTTAGGCCTCTTAGGGTCAGGGTTAGGGTTAGGGTTAGCTTTAGGGTTAAGGTTACGTTTAGGGTTAGGGTTTTGGTTACCTACATGCCATGCACAGCTGAGGTTTAGAGTTGCGTTTAGGGTTAGGCCTCTTAGGGTTAGGGTTAAGGTTAGGGTTAGGGTTAGGGTTAGGATTACGGTTAGGGTTAGGGTTAGGGTTAGGGTTAGGGTTAGGGTTAGGGTTAGGGTTACGGTTACGGTTACGATTACGGTTACGGTTACGGTTACGTGCATGCCATGCACAGCTGAGGTTTAGAGTTGCGTTTAGGGTTAGGCCTCTTAGGGTCAGGGTTAGTGTTAGGATTAGGGTTAGGGTTAGGGTTAGGGTTAGGGTTAGGGTTAGGGTTAGGGTTAAGTGCATGCCATGCACAGCTGAGGTTTAGAGTTCCGTTTTGGGTTAGGCCTCTTAGGGTCAGGGTTAGGGTTAGGGTTAGCTTTAGGGTTAAGGTTACGTTTAGGGTTAGGGTTAGGGTTACCTACATGCCATGCACAGCTGAGGTTTAGAGTTGCGTTTAGGGTTAGGCCTCTTAGGGTTAGGGTTAAGGTTAGGGTTAGGGTTAGGGTTAGGATTACGGTTAGGGTTAGGGTTAGGGTTAGGGTTAGGGTTAGGGTTAGGGTTAGGGTTACGGTTACGATTACGGTTACGGTTACGGTTACGTGCATGCCATGCACAGCTGAGGTTTAGAGTTGCGTTTAGGGTTAGGCCTCTTAGGGTTAGGGTTAGGGTTAAGGTTAGGATTAGGGTTAGGGTTAGGGTTAGGGTTAGGGTTAGGGTTAGGGTTAGGGTTAACTGCATGCCATGCACAGCTGAGGTTTAGAGTTCCGTTTTGGGTTAGGCCTCTTAGGGTCAGGGTTAGGGTTAGGGTTAAGGTTAGGGTTAGGGTTAGGGTTAAGGTTAGGGTTATGTACATGCCATGCACAGCTGAGGTTTAGAGTTCCGTCAAACGTTAGGCCTCTTAGGGTCAGGATTAGGGTTAGGTTTAGGGTTAGGGTTAGGGTTAGGGTTAGGGTTAGGTACATGCCATGCGCAGCTGAGGTTTAGAGTTCCATTTTGGGTTCGGCCTCTTAGGGTCAGGGTTAGGGTTAGGGTTAAGGTTAGGGTTAGGGTTAGGGTTATGTACATGCCATGCACAGCTGAGGTTTAGAGTTCCGTCAAGGGTTAGGACCCTTAGGGTCAGAATTAGGGTTAGGGTTAGGGTTAGGGTTAGGGTTAGGGTTAGGGTTAGGTACATGCCATGCACAGCTGATGTTTAGAGTTGCGTTTAGGGTTAGGCCTCTTAGGGTTAGGGTTAAGGTTAGGTTAAGGGTTAGGGTTAGGGTTAGGGTTAGGGTTAGGGTTAGGGTTAGGGTTACGTACATGGCATGCACAGCTGAGTTTTAGAGTTGCATTTAGGGTTAGGCCTCTTAGGGTTAGGGTTAGGGTTAGGGTTAGGGTTAGGGTTAGGGTTAGGGTTAGGGTTAGGGTTATGTACATGCCATGCACAGCTGAGGTTTAGAGTTCCGTCAAGGGTTAGGACCCTTAGGGTCAGGATTAGGGTTAGGGTTAGGGTTAGGGTTAGGGTTAGGGTTAGGGTTAGGGTTAGGGTTAGGGTTAGGGTTAGGTACATGCCATGCACAGCTGAGGTTTAGAGTTGCGTTTAGGGTTAGGCCTCTTAGGGTTAGGGTTAAGGTTAGGGTTAGGGTTAGGGTTAGGATTACGGTTAGGGTTAGGGTTAGGGTTAGGGTTAGGGTTAGGGTTAGGGTTAGGGTTAGGATTAGGGTTAGGGTTACGGTTACGGTTACGGTTACGGTTACGGTTACGTGCATGCCATGCACAGCTGAGGTTTAGAGTTGCGTTTAGGGTTAGGCCTCTTAGGGTTAGGGTTAGGGTTAGGGTTAGGATTAGGGTTAGGGTTAGGGTTAGGGTTAGGGTTAGGGTTAAGTGCATGCCATGCACAGCTGAGGTTTAGAGTTCCGTTTTGAGTTAGGCCTCTTAGGGTCAGGGTTAGGGTTAGGGTTAGCTTTAGGGTTAAGGTTAGGGTTAGGGTTAGGGTTAGGGTTAAGTGCATGCCATGCACAGCTGAGGTTTAGAGTTCCATTTTGGGTTAGGCCTCTTAGGGTCAGGGTTAAGGTTAGGGTTAGGGTTAGGGTTAGGATTACGGTTAGGGTTAGGGTTAGGGTTACGGTTAGGGTTACGGTTACGGTTACGGTTACGGTTACGGTTACGTGCATGCCATGCACAGCTGAGGTTTAGAGTTAAGCTTTGGGTTAGGCCCCTTAGGGTCAGGATTAGAGTTAGGGTTAGGGTTAGCGTTAGGGTTAGGGTTAGGGTTAGGGTTAGGATTAGGGTTAGGGTTAGGGTTAGGGTTAGGGTTAGGGTTAAGTGCATGCCATGCACAGCTGAGGTTTAGAGTTCCGTTTTGGGTTCGGCCTCTTGGAGTCAGGGTTAGTGTTAGGATTAGGGTTAGGGTTAGGGTTAGGGTTAGGGTTAGGGTTAGGGTTAAGTGCATGCCATGCACAGCTGAGGTTTAGAGTTCGTTTTGAGTTAGGCCTCTTAGGGTCAGGGTTAGGGTTAGGGTTAGCTTTAGGGTTAAGGTTAGGGTTAGGGTTAGGGTTAGGGTTACCTACATGCCATGCACAGCTGAGGTTTAGAGTTGCGTTTAGGGTTAGGCCTCTTATGGTCAGGGTTAGGGTTAGGGTTAGGGTTAGGGTTAGGGTAAGGGTTAGGGTTAAATACATGCCATGCACAGCTGAGGTTTAGAGTTCCGTCAAGGGTTAGGCCACTTAGGGTCAGGATTAGGGTTAGGTTTAGGGTTAGGGTTAGGGTAAGGGTTAGGGTTAGGGTTAGGGTTAGTGTTAGGGTTAGGGTTATGTACCTGCCATGCACAGCTGAGGTTTAGAGTTCCGTCTAGGGTTAGGACTCTTAGGGTCAGGATTAGGGTTATATTTAGGATTAGGGTTAGGGTTATGGTTAGGGTTAGGATTAGGGTTAGGGTTAGGGTTAGGGTTAGGGTTACGTACATGCCATGCACAGCTGAGGTTTAGAGTTCCGTTTTGGGTTCGGCCTCTCAGGGTTAGGGTTAGGGTTAGGGTTAGGGTTAGGGTTATGTACATGCCATGCACAGCTGAGGTTTAGAGTTCCGTCAAGGGGTAGGCCCGATAGGGTCAGAATTAGAGTTAGGGTTAGGGTTAGGATTAGGGTTAGGGTTAGGGTTAAGTGCATGCCATGCACAGCTGAGGTTTAGAGTTCCGTTTTGGGTTAGGCCTCTTAGGGTCAGGGTTAGTGTTAGGATTAGGGTTAGGGTTAGGGTTAGGGTTAGGGTTAGGGTTATGTACATGCCATGCACAGCTGAGGTTTAGAGTTCCGTTTTGGGTTAGGCCCCTTAGGGTCAGGATTAGAGTTAGGGGTAGGGTTAGCGTTAGGGTTAGGGTTAGGGTTAGGGTTAGGGTTAGGGTTAGGGTTAGGGTTAGGGTTAGGGTTAAGTGCATGCCATGCACAGCTGAGGTTTAGAGTTCCGTTTTGGGTTAGGCCTCTTAGGGTCAGGGTTAGTGTTAGGATTAGGGTTAGGGTTAGGGTTAGGGTTAGGGTTAAGTGCATGCCATGCACAGCTGAGGTTTAGAGTTCCGTTTTGGGTTAGGCCTCTTAGGGTCAGGGTTAGGGTTAGGGTTAGGGTTAGGGTTAAGGTTAGGGTTAGGGTTAGGGTTAGGGTTACCTACATGCCATGCACAGCTGAGGTTTAGAGTTGCGTTTAGGGTTAGGCCTCTTAGGGTTAGGGTTAAGGTTAGGTTTAGGGTTAGGTTTAGGGTTAGGGTTAGGGTTAGGGTTAGGGTTAGGGTTAGGGTTAGGGTTAGGGTTAGGGTTAGGGTTAGGGTTAAGTGCATGCCATGCACAGCTGAGGTTTAGAGTTCCGTTTTGAGTTCGGCCTCTTAGGGTCAGGGTTAGTGTTAGGGTTAGGGTTAGCGTTAGGGTTAGGGTTAGGGTTAGGGTTAGGGTTAGGGTTAGGGTTAAGTGCATGCCATGCACAGCTGAGGTTTAGAGTTCCGTTTTGAGTTCGGCCTCTTAGGGTCAGGGTTAGTGTTAGGATTAGGGTTAGGGTTAGGGTTAGGGTTAGGGTTAGGGTTAGGGTTAGGGTTAGGGTTAAGTGCATGCCATGCACAGCTGAGGTTTAGAGTTCCGTTTTGGGTTAGGCCTCTTAGGGTCAGGGTTAGGGTTAGGGTTAGCTTTAGGGTTAAGGTTACGTTTAGGGTTAGGGTTAGGGTTACCTACATGCCATGCACAGCTGAGGTTTAGAGTTGCGTTTAGGGTTAGGCCACTTAGGGTTAGGGTTAAGGTTAGAGTTAGGGTTAGGGTTAGGATTACGGTTAGGGTTAGGGTTATGGTTAGGGTTAGGGTTAGGGTTAGGGTTAGGGTTACGGTTACGGTTACGATTACGGTTACGGTTACGGTTACGTGCATGCCATGCACAGCTGAGGTTTAGAGTTGCGTTTAGGGTTAGGCCTCTTAGGGTTAGGGTTAGGGTTAAGGTTAGGATTAGGGTTAGGGTTAGGGTTAGGGTTAGGGTTAGGGTTAGGGTTAACTGCATGCCATGCACAGCTGAGGTTTAGAGTTCCGTTTTGGGTTAGGCCTCTTAGGGTCAGGGTTAGGGTTAGGGTTAAGGTTAGGGTTAGGGTTAGGGTTAAGGTTAGGGTTATGTACATGCCATGCACAGCTGAGGTTTAGAGTTCCGTCAAACGTTAGGCCTCTTAGGGTCAGGATTAGGGTTAGGTTTAGGGTTAGGGTTAGGGTTAGGGTTAGGGTTAGGTACATGCCATGCGCAGCTGAGGTTTAGAGTTCCATTTTGGGTTCGGCCTCTTAGGGTCAGGGTTAGGGTTAGGGTTAAGGTTAGGGTTAGGGTTAGGGTTATGTACATGCCATGCACAGCTGAGGTTTAGAGTTCCGTCAAGGGTTAGGACCCTTAGGGTCAGGATTAGGGTTAGGGTTAGGGTTAGGGTTAGGGTTAGGGTTAGGGTTAGGGTTAGGTACATGCCATGCACAGCTGATGTTTAGAGTTGCGTTTAGGGTTAGGCCTCTTAGGGTTAGGGTTAAGGTTAGGTTTAGGGTTAGGGTTAGGGTTAGGGTTAGGGTTAGGGTTAGGGTTAGGGTTAGGGTTAAGTGCATGCCATGCACAGCTGAGGTTTAGAGTTCCGTTTTGGGTTAGGCCTCTTAGGGTCAGGGTTAGGGTTAGGGTTAAGGTTAGGGTTAGGGTTAGGGTTAAGGTTAGGGTTATGTACATGCCATGCACAGCTGAGGTTTAGAGTTCCGTCAAACGTTAGGCCTCTTAGGGTCAGGATTAGGGTTAGGTTTAGGGTTAGGGTTAGGGTTAGGGTTAGGGTTAGGTACATGCCATGCGCAGCTGAGGTTTAGAGTTCCATTTTGGGTTCGGCCTCTTAGGGTCAGGGTTAGGGTTAGGGTTAAGGTTAGGGTTAGGGTTAGGGTTATGTACATGCCATGAACAGCTGAGGTCTAGAGTTCCGTCAAGGGTTAGGACCCTTAGGGTCAGGATTAGGGTTAGGGTTAGGGTTAGGGTTAGGGTTAGGGTTAGGGTTAGGGTTAGGGTTATGTACATGCCATGCACAGCTGAGGTTTAGAGTTCCGTCAAGGGGTAGGCCCGATAGGGTCAGAATTAGAGTTAGGGTTAGGGTTAGGATTAGGGTTAGGGTTAGGGTTAAGTGCATGCCATGCACAGCTGAGGTTTAGAGTTCCGTTTTGGGTTAGGCCTCTTAGGGTCAGGGTTAGTGTTAGGATTAGGGTTAGGGTTAGGGTTAGGGTTAGGGTTAGGGTTATGTACATGCCATGCACAGCTGAGGTTTAGAGTTCCGTTTTGGGTTAGGCCCCTTAGGGTCAGGATTAGAGTTAGGGGTAGGGTTAGCGTTAGGGTTAGGGTTAGGGTTAGGGTTAGGGTTAGGGTTAGGGTTAGGGTTAGGGTTAAGTGCATGCCATGCACAGCTGAGGTTTAGAGTTCCGTTTTGGGTTAGGCCTCTTAGGGTCAGGGTTAGTGTTAGGATTAGGGTTAGGGTTAGGGTTAGGGTTAGGGTTAAGTGCATGCCATGCACAGCTGAGGTTTAGAGTTCCGTTTTGGGTTAGGCCTCTTAGGGTCAGGGTTAGGGTTAGGGTTAGGGTTAGGGTTAAGGTTAGGGTTAGGGTTAGGGTTAGGGTTACCTACATGCCATGCACAGCTGAGGTTTAGAGTTGCGTTTAGGGTTAGGCCTCTTAGGGTTAGGGTTAAGGTTAGGTTTAGGGTTAGGTTTAGGGTTAGGGTTAGGGTTAGGGTTAGGGTTAGGGTTAGGGTTAGGGTTAGGGTTAGGGTTAGGGTTAAGTGCATGCCATGCACAGCTGAGGTTTAGAGTTCCGTTTTGAGTTCGGCCTCTTAGGGTCAGGGTTAGTGTTAGGGTTAGGGTTAGCGTTAGGGTTAGGGTTAGGGTTAGGGTTAGGGTTAGGGTTAGGGTTAGGGTTAGGGTTAGGGTTAAGTGCATGCCATGCACAGCTGAGGTTTAGAGTTCCGTTTTGAGTTCGGCCTCTTAGGGTCAGGGTTAGTGTTAGGGTTAGGGTTAGCGTTAGGGTTAGGGTTAGGGTTAGGGTTAGGGTTAGGGTTAGGGTTAAGTGCATGCCATGCACAGCTGAGGTTTAGAGTTCCGTTTTGGGTTAGGCCTCTTAGGGTCAGGGTTAGGGTTAGGGTTAGCTTTAGGGTTAAGGTTACGTTTAGGGTTAGGGTTAGGGTTACCTACATGCCATGCACAGCTGAGGTTTAGAGTTGCGTTTAGGGTTAGGCCACTTAGGGTTAGGGTTAAGGTTAGAGTTAGGGTTAGGGTTAGGATTACGGTTAGGGTTAGGGTTAGGGTTAGGGTTAGGGTTAGGGTTAGGGTTAGGGTTACGGTTACGGTTACGATTACGGTTACGGTTACGGTTACGTGCATGCCATGCACAGCTGAGGTTTAGAGTTGCGTTTAGGGTTAGGCCTCTTAGGGTTAGGGTTAGGGTTAAGGTTAGGATTAGGGTTAGGGTTAGGGTTAGGGTTAGGGTTAGGGTTAGGGTTAACTGCATGCCATGCACAGCTGAGGTTTAGAGTTCCGTTTTGGGTTAGGCCTCTTAGGGTCAGGGTTAGGGTTAGGGTTAAGGTTAGGGTTAGGGTTAGGGTTAAGGTTAGGGTTATGTACATGCCATGCACAGCTGAGGTTTAGAGTTCCGTCAAACGTTAGGCCTCTTAGGGTCAGGATTAGGGTTAGGTTTAGGGTTAGGGTTAGGGTTAGGGTTAGGGTTAGGTACATGCCATGCGCAGCTGAGGTTTAGAGTTGCGTTTAGGGTTAGGCCTCTTAGGGTCAGGGTTAGGGTTAGGGTTAAGGTTAGGGTTAGGGTTAGGGTTATGTACATGCCATGCACAACTGAGGTTTAGAGTTCCGTCAAGGGTTAGGACCCTTAGGGTCAGGATTAGGGTTAGGGTTAGGGTTAGGGTTAGGGTTAGGGTTAGGGTTAGGGTTAGGTACATGCCATGCACAGCTGATGTTTAGAGTTGCGTTTAGGGTTAGGCCTCTTAGGGTTAGGGTTAAGGTTAGGTTTAGGGTTAGGGTTAGGGTTAGGGTTAGGGTTAGGGTTAGGGTTAGGGTTAGGGTTAACTGCATGCCATGCACAGCTGAGGTTTAGAGTTCCGTTTTGGGTTAGGCCTCTTAGGGTCAGGGTTAGGGTTAGGGTTAAGGTTAGGGTTAGGGTTAGGGTTAAGGTTAGGGTTATGTACATGCCATGCACAGCTGAGGTTTAGAGTTCCGTCAAACGTTAGGCCTCTTAGGGTCAGGATTAGGGTTAGGTTTAGGGTTAGGGTTAGGGTTAGGGTTAGGGTTAGGGTTAGGGTTAAGTGCATGCCATGCACAGCTGAGGTTTAGAGTTCGTTTTGAGTTAGGCCTCTTAGGGTCAGGGTTAGGGTTAGGGTTAGCTTTAGGGTTAAGGTTAGGGTTAGGGTTAGGGTTAGGGTTACCTACATGCCATGCACAGCTGAGGTTTAGAGTTGCGTTTAGGGTTAGGCCTCTTAGGGTCAGGGTTAGGGTTAGGGTTAGGATTAGGGTTAGGGTAAGGGTTAGGGTTAAATACATGCCATGCACAGCTGAGGTTTAGAGTTCCGTCAAGGGTTAGGCCACTTAGGGTCAGGATTAGGGTTAGGTTTAGGGTTAGGGTTAGGGTAAGGGTTAGGGTTAGGGTTAGGGTTAGGGTTAGGGTTAGGGTTATGTACCTGCCATGCACAGCTGAGGTTTAGAGTTCCGTCTAGGGTTAGGACTCTTAGGGTCAGGGTTAGGGTTATATTTAGGATTAGGGTTAGGGTTATGGTTAGGGTTAGGATTAGGGTTAGGGTTAGGGTTAGGGTTAGGGTTACGTACATGCCATGCACAGCTGAGGTTTAGAGTTCCGTTTTGGGTTCGGCCTCTCAGGGTTAGGGTTAGGGTTAGGGTTAGGGTTAGGGTTATGTACATGCCATGCACAGCTGAGGTTTAGAGTTCCGTCAAGGGGTAGGCCCGATAGGGTCAGAATTAGAGTTAGGGTTAGGGTTAGGGTTAGGGTTAGGGTTAGGGTTAGGGTTAGGGTTAAGTGCATGCCATGCACAGCTGAGGTTTAGAGTTCCGTTTTGGGTTAGGCCTCTTAGGGTTAGGGTTAAGGTTAGGTTTAGGGTTAGGGTTAGGGTTAGGGTTAGGGTTAGGGTTAGGGTTAGGGTTAGGGTTAACTGCATGCCATGCACAGCTGAGGTTTAGAGTTCCGTTTTGGGTTAGGCCTCTTAGGGTCAGGGTTAGGGTTAGGGTTAAGGTTAGGGTTAGGGTTAGGGTTAAGGTTAGGGTTATGTACATGCCATGCACAGCTGAGGTTTAGAGTTCCGTCAAACGTTAGGCCTCTTAGGGTCAGGATTAGGGTTAGGTTTAGGGTTAGGGTTAGGGTTAGGGTTAGGGTTAGGGTTAGGGTTAAGTGCATGCCATGCACAGCTGAGGTTTAGAGTTCGTTTTGAGTTAGGCCTCTTAGGGTCAGGGTTAGGGTTAGGGTTAGCTTTAGGGTTAAGGTTAGGGTTAGGGTTAGGGTTAGGGTTACCTACATGCCATGCACAGCTGAGGTTTAGAGTTGCGTTTAGGGTTAGGCCTCTTAGGGTCAGGGTTAGGGTTAGGGTTAGGATTAGGGTTAGGGTAAGGGTTAGGGTTAAATACATGCCATGCACAGCTGAGGTTTAGAGTTCCGTCAAGGGTTAGGCCACTTAGGGTCAGGATTAGGGTTAGGTTTAGGGTTAGGGTTAGGGTAAGGGTTAGGGTTAGGGTTAGGGTTAGGGTTAGGGTTAGGGTTATGTACCTGCCATGCACAGCTGAGGTTTAGAGTTCCGTCTAGGGTTAGGACTCTTAGGGTCAGGGTTAGGGTTATATTTAGGATTAGGGTTAGGGTTATGGTTAGGGTTAGGATTAGGGTTAGGGTTAGGGTTAGGGTTAGGGTTACGTACATGCCATGCACAGCTGAGGTTTAGAGTTCCGTTTTGGGTTCGGCCTCTCAGGGTTAGGGTTAGGGTTAGGGTTAGGGTTAGGGTTATGTACATGCCATGCACAGCTGAGGTTTAGAGTTCCGTCAAGGGGTAGGCCCGATAGGGTCAGAATTAGAGTTAGGGTTAGGGTTAGGGTTAGGGTTAGGGTTAGGGTTAGGGTTAGGGTTAAGTGCATGCCATGCACAGCTGAGGTTTAGAGTTCCGTTTTGGGTTAGGCCTCTTAGGGTCAGGGTTAGTGTTAGGATTAGGGTTAGGGTTAGGGTTAGGGTTAGGGTTAGGGTTAGGGTTATGTACATGCCATGCACAGCTGAGGTTTAGAGTTCCGTTTTGGGTTAGGCCCCTTAGGGTCAGGATTAGAGTTAGGGGTAGGGTTAGCGTTAGGGTTAGGGTTAGGGTTAGGGTTAGGGTTAGGGTTAGGGTTAGGGTTAGGGTTAGGGTTAGGGTTAGGGTTAAGTGCATGCCATGCACAGCTGAGGTTTAGAGTTCCGTTTTGGGTTAGGCCTCTTAGGGTCAGGGTTAGTGTTAGGATTAGGGTTAGGGTTAGGGTTAGGGTTAGGGTTAAGTGCATGCCATGCACAGCTGAGGTTTAGAGTTCCGTTTTGGGTTAGGCCTCTTAGGGTCAGGGTTAGGGTTAGGGTTAGGGTTAGGATTAAGGTTAGGGTTAGGGTTAGGGTTACCTACATGCCATGCACAGCTGAGGTTTAGAGTTGCGTTTAGGGTTAGGCCTCTTAGGGTTAGGGTTAAGGTTAGGTTTAGGGTTAGGGTTAGGGTTAGGGTTAGGGTTACAGTTACGGTTACGGTTACGGTTACGGTTACGTGCATGCCATGCACAGCTGAGGTTTAGAGTTAAGCTTTGGGTTAGGCCCCTTAGGGTCAGGATTAGAGTTAGGGTTAGGGTTAGCGTTAGGGTTAGGGTTAGGGTTAGGGTTAGGGTTAGGGTTAGGGTTAGGGTTAGGGTTAGGGTTAGGGTTAAGTGCATGCCATGCACAGCTGAGGTTTAGAGTTCCGTTTTGGGTTAGGCCTCTTAGGGTCAGGGTTAGGGTTAGGGTTAGCTTTAGGGTTAAGGTTACGTTTAGGGTTAGGGTTAGGGTTACCTACATGCCATGCACAGCTGAGGTTTAGAGTTGCGTTTAGGGTTAGGCCTCTTAGGGTTAGGGTTAAGGTTAGGGTTAGGGTTAGGGTTAGGATTACGGTTAGGGTTAGGGTTAGGGTTAGGGTTAGGGTTAGGGTTAGGGTTACGGTTACGGTTACGATTACGGTTACGGTTACGGTTACGTGCATGCCATGCACAGCTGAGGTTTAGAGTTGCGTTTTGGGTTAGGCCTCTTAGGGTTAGGGTTAGGGTTAAGGTTAGGATTAGGGTTAGGGTTAGGGTTAGGGTTAGGGTTAGGGTTAGGGTTAGGGTTAGGGTTAGTGTTAGGGTTAACTGCATGCCATGCACAGCTGAGGTTTAGAGTTCCGTTTTGGGTTAGGCCTCTTAGGGTTAGGGTTAGGGTTAGGGTTAGGGTTAGGGTTAAGGTTAGGGTTAGGGTTAGGGTTAGGGTTACCTACATGCCATGCACAGCTGAGGTTTAGAGTTGCGTTTAGGGTTAGGCCTCTTAGGGTTAGGGTTAAGGTTAGGTTTAGGGTTAGGTTTAGGGTTAGGGTTAGGGTTAGGGTTAGGGTTAGGGTTAGGGTTAGGGTTAGGGTTAGGGTTAAGTGCATGCCATGCACAGCTGAGGTTTAGAGTTCCGTTTTGAGTTCGGCCTCTTAGGGTCAGGGTTAGTGTTAGGGTTAGGGTTAGCGTTAGGGTTAGGGTTAGGGTTAGGGTTAGGGTTAGGGTTAGGGTTAGGGTTAGGGTTAGGGTTAGGGTTAAGTGCATGCCATGCACAGCTGAGGTTTAGAGTTCCGTTTTGAGTTCGGCCTCTTAGGGTCAGGGTTAGTGTTAGGATTAGGGTTAGGGTTAGGGTTAGGGTTAGGGTTAGGGTTAGGGTTAAGTGCATGCCATGCACAGCTGAGGTTTAGAGTTCCGTTTTGGGTTAGGCCTCTTAGGGTCAGGGTTAGGGTTAGGGTTAGCTTTAGGGTTAAGGTTACGTTTAGGGTTAGGGTTAGGGTTACCTACATGCCATGCACAGCTGAGGTTTAGAGTTGCGTTTAGGGTTAGGCCTCTTAGGGTTAGGGTTAAGGTTAGGGTTAGGGTTAGGGTTAGGATTACGGTTAGGGTTAGGGTTAGGGTTAGGGTTAGGGTTACGGTTACGGTTACGATTACGGTTACGGTTACGGTTACGTGCATGCCATGCACAGCTGAGGTTTAGAGTTGCGTTTAGGGTTAGGCCTCTTAGGGTTAGGGTTAGGGTTAAGGTTAGGATTAGGGTTAGGGTTAGGGTTAGGGTTAGGGTTAGGGTTAGGGTTAACTGCATGCCATGCACAGCTGAGGTTTAGAGTTCCGTTTTGGGTTAGGCCTCTTAGGGTCAGGGTTAGGGTTAGGGTTAAGGTTAGGGTTAGGGTTAGGGTTAAGGTTAGGGTTATGTACATGCCATGCACAGCTGAGGTTTAGAGTTCCGTCAAACGTTAGGCCTCTTAGGGTCAGGATTAGTGTTAGGTTTAGGGTTAGGGTTAGGGTTAGGGTTAGGGTTAGGTACATGCCATGCGCAGCTGAGGTTTAGAGTTCCATTTTGGGTTCGGCCTCTTAGGGTCAGGGTTAGGGTTAGGGTTAAGGTTAGGGTTAGGGTTAGGGTTATGTACATGCCATGCACAGCTGAGGTTTAGAGTTCCGTCAAGGGTTAGGACCCTTAGGGTCAGGATTAGGGTTAGGGTTAGGGTTAGGGTTAGGGTTAGGTACATGCCATGCACAGCTGATGTTTAGAGTTGCGTTTAGGGTTAAGCCTCTTAGGGTTAGGGTTAAGGTTAGGTTTAGGGTTAGGGTTAGGGTTAGGGTTAGGGTTAGGGTTAGGGTTAGGGTTAGGGTTACATACATGGCATGCACAGCTGAGTTTTAGAGTTGCATTTAGGGTTAGGCCTCTTAGGGTTAGGGTTAGGGTTAGGGTTAGGGTTAGGGTTAGGGTTAGAGTTAGGGTTAGGGTTAGGGTTAGGGTTAGGGTTATGTACATGCCATGCACAGCTGAGGTTTAGAGTTCCGTCAAGGGTTAGGACCCTTAGGGTCAGGATTAGTGTTAGGGTTAGGGTTAGCGTTAGGGTTAGGGTTAGGGTTAGGGTTAGGGTTAGGGTTAGGGTTAGGGTTAGGGTTAGGTACATGCCATGCACAGCTGAGGTTTAGAGTTGCGTTTAGGGTTAGGCCTCTTAGGGTTAGGGTTAAGGTTAGGGTTAGGGTTAGGGTTAGGATTACGGTTAGGGTTAGGGCTAGGGTTAGGGTTAGGGTTAGGGTTAGGGTTAGGATTAGGGTTAGGGTTATGGTTAGGTTTAGGGTTAGGGTTAGGATTAGGGTTAGGGTTAGGGTTAGGGTTAGGGTTACGGTTACGGTTACGGTTACGGTTACGTGCATGCCATGCACAGCTGAGGTTTAGAGTTGCGTTTAGGGTTAGGCCTCTTAGGGTTAGGGTTAGGGTTAGGGTTAGGATTAGGGTTAGGGTTAGGGTTAGGGTTAGGGTTAAGTGCATGCCATGCACAGCTGAGGTTTAGAGTTCCGTTTTGGGTTAGGCCTCTTAGGGTCAGGGTTAGGGTTAGGGTTAGCTTTAGGGTTAAGATTAGGGTTAGGGTTAGGGTTAGGGTTAAGTGCATGCCATGCACAGCTGAGGTTTAGAGTTGCGTTCAGGGTTAGGCCTCTTAGGGTTAGGGTTAAGGTTAGGGTTAGGGTTAGGGTTAGGATTACGGTTAGGGTTAGGGTTAGGGTTACGGTTAGGGTTACGGTTACGGTTACGGTTACGGTTACGTGCATGCCATGCACAGCTGAGGTTTAGAGTTAAGCTTTGGGTTAGGCCCCTTAGGGTCAGGATTAGAGTTAGGGTTAGGGTTAGCGTTAGGGTTAGGGTTAGGGTTAGGGTTAGGATTAGGGTTAGGGTTAGGGTTAGGGTTAGGGTTAGGGTTAAGTGCATGCCATGCACAGCTGAGGTTTAGAGTTCCGTTTTGGGTTCGGCCTCTTGGGGTCAGGGTTAGTGTTAGGATTAGGGTTAGGGTTAGGGTTAGGGTTAGGGTTAGGGTTAAGTGCATGCCATGCACAGCTGAGGTTTAGAGTTCCGTTTTGGGTTAGGCCTCTTAGGGTCAGGGTTAGGGTTAGGGTTAGCTTTAGGGTTAAGGTTACGTTTAGGGTTAGGGTTAGGGTTACCTACATGCCATGCACAGCTGAGGTTTAGAGTTGCGTTTAGGGTTAGGCCTCTTAGGGTTAGGGTTAAGGTTAGGGTTAGGGTTAGGGTTAGGATTACGGTTAGGGTTAGGGTTAGGGTTAGGGTTAGGGTTACGGTTACGGTTACGATTACGGTTACGGTTACGGTTACGTGCATGCCATGCACAGCTGAGGTTTAGAGTTGCGTTTAGGGTTAGGCCTCTTAGGGTTAGGGTTAGGGTTAAGGTTAGGATTAGGGTTAGGGTTAGGGTTAGGGTTAGGGTTAGGGTTAGGGTTAACTGCATGCCATGCACAGCTGAGGTTTAGAGTTCCGTTTTGGGTTAGGCCTCTTAGGGTCAGGGTTAGGGTTAGGGTTAAGGTTAGGGTTAGGGTTAGGGTTAAGGTTAGGGTTATGTACATGCCATGCACAGCTGAGGTTTAGAGTTCCGTCAAACGTTAGGCCTCTTAGGGTCAGGATTAGGGATAGGTTTAGGGTTAGGGTTAGGGTTAGGGTTAGGGTTAGGTACATGCCATGCGCAGCTGAGGTTTAGAGTTCCATTTTGGGTTCGGCCTCTTAGGGTCAGGGTTAGGGTTAGGGTTAAGGTTAGGGTTAGGGTTAGGGTTATGTACATGCCATGCACAGCTGAGGTTTAGAGTTCCGTCAAGGGTTAGGACCCTTAGGGTCAGTATTAGGGTTAGGGTTAGGGTTAGTGTTAGGGTTAGGTACATGCCATGCACAGCTGATGTTTAGAGTTGCGTTTAGGGTTAGGCCTCTTAGGGTTAGGGTTAAGGTTAGGTTTAGGGTTAGGGTTAGGGTTAGGGTTAGGGTTAGGGTTAGGGTTAGGGTTACGTACATGGCATGCACAGCTGAGTTTTAGAGTTGCATTTAGGGTTAGGCCTCTTAGGGTTAGGGTTAGGGTTAGGGTTAGGGTTAGGGTTAGGGTTAGAGTTAGGGTTAGGGTTAGGGTTAGGGTTAGGGTTATGTACATGCCATGCACAGCTGAGGTTTAGAGTTCCGTCAAGGGTTAGGACCCTTAGGGTCAGGATTAGTGTTAGGGTTAGGGTTAGCGTTAGGGTTAGGGTTAGGGTTAGGGTTAGGGTTAGGGTTAGGGTTAGGGTTAGGGTTAGGTACATGCCATGCACAGCTGAGGTTTAGAGTTGCGTTTAGGGTTAGGCCTCTTAGGGTTAGGGTTAAGGTTAGGGTTAGGGTTAGGGTTAGGATTACGGTTAGGGTTAGGGCTAGGGTTAGGGTTAGGGTTAGGGTTAGGGTTAGGATTAGGGTTAGGGTTATGGTTAGGTTTAGGGTTAGGGTTAGGGTTAGGGTTAGGGTTAGGGTTAGGGTTAGGGTTACGGTTACGGTTACGGTTACGGTTACGTGCATGCCATGCACAGCTGAGGTT